>NC_091290.1:25594530-25954530 GCF_032444005.1 Ranitomeya imitator
GGCACGCTGCTCTCCTGAAATACTCTGTACTGCTAGGAAGAGCCCAACCTCACGGCACGCTCCTCTCCTGAAATACTCTGTACTGCTAGCAAGAGCCCAACCTCCCGGCACGCCGCTCTCCTGAAATACTCTGTACTGCTATGAGCAGCCCGTCTGAAACCTTGCAATACCTTCCTCCCTTTAACGCTCCGCTCTGATGGGGGATTCACTCCACTTCCACTATGCAACTCTCGATCTGATGTCCAACAAAATCAGTGCACTGAAATACTCTGTGCTGCTGCATCATCCTGCTCCTGTCACTAAGGCCAGAGTCGCACAATGTGTTTCGTGGTCCATACGTGGACCAACCGCACGTGTCCTAGTCCATACAAAGCAACATCAATGGTCACTGCTGAGCTTGGGCCAGGCACCACATGATCAGTCTACGCATGGCAGCCCGTACTCGGATACTCGGACCACCAATCACAGATGTGTAAATTCGACGTCTATAACACTTTGCTGCTTCCCAAGGCTACTTTCACACTCCATCTTTTACAAGACGCCGCAATGCGTCGTTCTGTGTAAAAAAAACGCATCCTGTAAAGTTGCCCTCAGGGTGCGTTTTTTGCACATAGACTTGTATTACCGACGCATCGTGACGTATGGACACACGTTCCATACGTCGTGCACCGGATGCGTCGGTATTTGGCGGGCCATCGTATCGAAAAAACGTTCAAGGGAATGTTTTTCCGTACGTCGGGTCCTGCATTTGCACAGGCGCGGCCGAACTCCACCCCCTCCTCCCTGGGACTTCACAATGGGCAGCGGACGTGTTGAAACACTGCGTCCACTGCCCACGTTGTGCTAAAAAACTTCAACGTCCGTCGGACGCGTACCGACGGAAGTCTGAAAGAAGCCTTACCTGTAAAATATCACAGCGCCATCATCGGAGATGTACAGGGGCCAGGCATTCAGTGTCGATACTTTCGGGTTCCAGTCTAACTCCTGATGTATCTCCAGAACAGATATGTCACATGGAAACGTCCCCCGGCCCTGCGGGAGGTTATTGGTCGTGTTACTGTACGGGAAGTGCTTTATGGAATTGCTACTTCAGCCCGTCTGATCGGCTGGAGGACGGCAGCAGGACTTACCTTGGCAAACTCTAAATTCTCCAGCGTTATGTCACCGAGGTCACAGATCTAGAATGGAAAAAAAAACAAAGCCCAGTAAATCTCCCCATCATCTGTGGGCGGATAATGGAAATCCGTCCAGTGTATAGCCATGACTGCGCTCACCTTCTCCCTCAGCTCCATCACACTATTGGTCTCCAGCACGATCTCCTGGAAGGTGTCCAGCAGGAGCTGCGATGGCCGCCACCTCTTGGTGAGCAGAGAAAGCTGAGACATGGACTTCATCTTCTCACTCTCTGCCATGAGAAACAAGGAGAGCAGATGATGATGTGTGCAGACGGGCATCGTGGTGTATAATGACCGCCACACGACCAGGAGACCTTAGTACAGATCCGGCCTGGAGACATTAGCAACCTGGACCCTGCGGATCCGATATCATAGACACATGAAACTGAGTGCCGCGGTGTCAGAGCACGGGGGTCCAGGAGCAGTATACATTTTATGTCCACTCTGGGGTCTAAATCAATATCAGAGAAGAGTCAGACGGCCGTATAAATCCAGATGGGATTGGAACGTAATGCTCGGACTGGCCGGCGGCTCTCCCCACCCGAATGTGGCAGCTGTCGCACGCAGGTGGTCAGTCTGTGCACTGGGTTCCGATCCCTGTCCAAGTTATAAGCTGTCCGAATTCCCTTAGAAGCCATTCTGGGGCCAATGATTTTTGATGGTCTGGTCTGGGGTCTGAATTATCCTCAGGGGGCATGGATGGGCTCTGGGTGGGTTTCAGGTTCTGATCTGAAGTCTGAATTCATTTAAGGATCTAGGATGCTATTTTTGGGGGTTTGGTCTAAATTATTTTGGGGATCTTTTTTTTTCCCCCTCTGTAACAAGTAAGAAATTTTTATGTAAATTGTTCTAGTAAGTCTGAATACTTAAGAAGACGACATTATTACCTTTAGTGATTGAACCTTCTCCCTACCAAGGACTCCACTAAGTAGATGCTTCCTAAAACGGCTTGAGACCCCAACCTTTACACTCACAATGTGTAAGAAGCAATATTCATATGACAGAGCCGCACACTGGGGACCCTTCCTCTATTAACTCAGAATTTAATTTACTCTCTTATATAAGCGCCATTAATTCCACTGCGCTTTACAGATATCAGCAACGCTAATATCTAAACTCCTTATCAGTGCGTCATGGAGTGTGGGAGGAAACTGAAGACTCTGGAGGAGACCCACAGTCACAGGGAGAACATACACATGACGGCCTTGTTGGAATTGGAACACAGGACCCCAGCGCTGCAAAGCTACAGTGCTAACCACTGAGCCGCCATACAGTGCTAACCACTGAGCCGCCATACAGTGCTAACCACTGAGCAGCCATACAGTGCTAACCACTGAGCCGCCATACAGTGCTAACCACTGAGCCGCCATACAGTGCTAACCACTGAGCCGCCATACAGTGCTAACCACTGAGCAGCCATACAGTGCTAACCACTGAGCCGCCATACAGTGCTAACCACTGAGCTGCCATACAGTGCTAACCACTGAGCAGCCATACAGTGCTAACCACTGAGCAGCCATACAGTGCTAACCACTGAGCCGCCATACAGTGCTAACCACTGAGCCGCCATACAGTGCTAACCACTGAGCAGCCATACAGTGCTAACCACTGAGCCGCCATACAGTGCTAACCACTGAGCAGCCATACAGTGCTAACCACTGAGCTGCCATACAGTGCTAACCACTGAGCTGCCATACAGTGCTAACCACTGAGCCGCCATACAGTGCTAACCACTGAGCCGCCATACAGTGCTAACCACAGAAGGAGACAACTTAAAAATGACCCTATACCCGACAGACTGTGGTCCTCTACAGTTTGAGAAGCTCTTTGCTCTAGTTTAAAAAGGGTTGACCCCCTGTGTTATAGGAAGGGTCTTCAGAGACCACCCTGTACAAATTGCAGGGAAGAATGACTAAAATACCAGGTGATGTAAGATGCATGGATCCTGCATTTTACCTTCCAGCACCTCTAGGAAAACTTCCCAGTTGCTTGAAATACTATTTTCATTCTCATACATGTGGTAATCTAGGAATACTGTGCCCGGATTCTTCCAAGTTTTCTTCCGTAAGCGGAATCTGCAAAGAAAAAAATAAAAATAAAAAAAAGTTATCCGTTGCATTCGTGGCCGACCTCTGGGCTGGTGGACGGCCACCTACCTGTCTATGGAGAGCTCCAGGCCACATTGCTCCCTGAGCTGAGGAATCAGCTCCTCCTTAGACTGCCGCACACTCATCCCCTTGGTGAACACAGCGTCCAGCAGGAACTTGCAAGGCTGTGAAAGAAATCACAAGGTCAAAGTTGTGCACTCTTCCTGCAATGCAAAGGGTGAAGTCGAAATACAATTTCGCAGCAATATTCTCGGCGATCCTGTTGCACATAACCGCTGGCACCAAATCTGCCACTGTGCGTCAAGCCTATCCTCTTGATCTCCATTGACCGCACTGGGCCCAGTGTGTATTTCTGATAGATACATAGGAAGCTTCCCGGCCATATGCGACTAAAGTCGGGGGTCTCGTACCTCAGGGTCGTTTATCAGGAGTTGGAACACTTTCACTCTGTATTCTCCTTTCTTCAGGGCCCGGCCGAGGCGGATCGTGATCTAAGCGTGAACAAAGTGTGGGTTACATCACACGTTATTCACGGCGTGTGTCATTACAGGTCTGTGCGGATAGTAGGACAGCATTCTGTGGTGCTGGGAAAAGGAGATCAAGGGGCCGGATAAGTGAGGATGACATTACTCTTTGGTGGATTGTTCAATTTATCAATATCATTTTCTGGATCTGACCATGGTGACATTACATGACGAAAGTGGATCTGTAGCCGCAAATAAAACGGAGGCATTTACAGTTCACATTAAAACTATCGCCCAAAAACCTTAATTGCGTAGGGAACTTGGCTCCTATAAATAATAATAAAAAAAAATCATACCTGCAGAATAAATTAATTAGCTCTTTGGGGGTGACAGAGACCCTTTAACTTGTTGGACTTCTTACTGACTGCTCTGTAAATACCTTGTTGTCATCAGAAAAGGAGGAGAGGGTTTCGTTCAGGCGAACGCTTTCAAACTCCTGGTTGCTGGCATAGACGCGGAAGACTTTAAAGTGGGAGGACGAGACCCCCACGAAGGGCTCCAGCTGCTGTTTGAAAGCAGAGAGGGTGATTCTTTTATCTACATTCACCAATAAACCTGTAGGAGAGAGATTTCGATCAGCAGCAGTCAGCAAGAAAAATTCCCAAGGAGCATCGAAAGAAGAGGTTTAGGGTAAAGTCAGACATGGCACTCCTCAACGCGACTAAGTATGGGGTCCTAGAGGAAACGCTCAATGGGAAACCGAACTCTTTCCTCCACAGAAAGCGAATCTGCACTCAGATTTCACCAAGGAGGCTCCATACTTAGCTCAGCCCTTTAGATCTTCTAAAACAAGGGGAAAAGAAATCCAAACCATTAGAAAGACTTACATTTATGTCCATCCCCAGACCCTTCCTCCCCAGAATGCATCTCCGCTCTGAAATACATGTACTGGGCATCCCCCCGGCTTTTCCCGCTCTCGTCGTATTCACTGTCCGTCCCGGAGTCCTCTTCGGCCGTGTCCCACGTTTCCGTCTTTCCTTCGTTGGCTTTGGACCTCCGGCTGCTGGTGATACTGTGCGAGTCCAGCCCATTTGCCAGAGGGATGGGGGCATTGTCCGCATTACACAGAGTGTCGCTACTATGGCTTGAGCTAAGAATATCGCTGTCCACAGAGCTGGTGCTCCGGTCATTATTAATATCAGAGTCCGATCGCTCTTCTGATGGAAAATGGTTTTCAGGGTCAGATGATGGGAGAATCCGATTCTCCAGTTCTCTGTTGTCAGCCGACCCTGAGGAATCCGCTTCGTTCAGCGGAGAGTCAATGTTTTCAAAGTCGCTGCCCTCTGTGCTCTTACTGCTGTCCCCGTTGCCGCTCTCCTCCTGCTGCTGGAGAGAGAGACACTTCAGCTTTTCAGTGCTTTCCTCCAATATGGCCTCCACGGACTTGCCGCTTCCTTCTCCTTGCTCACAGAAGTCGTTCTGCTGCACGGAGTTCCCGCCCGGCTTTGGACACGAGGAGCGGCCGGCCTGGTGGCCCGGGGCGTGCTCGGGTAATGAAACGTACAGTCTGATGGTGTTGGCGTGACGGTCTAGGAGCCTCCAGAGATGCGAATCTGAGAACTGCAGCTGGTGGTCGGTGGAGTCCGAGCTTTCGACAAACACCTGCAACGAAAAGTCAGAAGAGATGGGAACTTTTTTTGCTTCAATCAGTGCTGCCATCTTATTAGATGCATGTAAAGCGATGCAAAAATGCAATATCATCCTCCAATTCATCAGATAGTGTAATAGCCCATTACAGATGACAATCACTGATCGCAAAACACACTGGATCAGGAATCTCATGGGACCGAGGACAACAATCTGCGGTCTCACTGTTCGGAAATTACCCATCCCACCAATGAGCATGCTGGAGGTTGTAGTTTCACAACAACTCGAGAAGTACAGGTACGAGGCCAATGCTCCAAGTTCATTGCGAGCTTAAAGAGGCGATTCCACCACTGATATTAGACATCTTCCTCCACTGACAATCATGGTGCAAGTAAAGGTACCTTCACACTCAGCAACGCTGCAGCGATACCAACAACGATCCCGATCGCTGCAGCGTCGCTGTTTGGTCGGTGGAGAGCTGTCACACAGACCGCTCTCCAGCAACCAACGATGCCGGTAACCAGGGTAAACATCGGGTTACTAAGCTCAGGGCCGCGCTTAGTAACCCGATGTTTACCCTGGTTACCATCGTAAAAGTAAAAAAAACAAACACTACATACTTACATTCCGCTGTCTGTCCCCGGCGTTCTGCTTCTCTGCACTGACTGAGCACAGCGGCCGGAAAGCAGAGCGGTGACGTCACCACTGTGCTTTCCGGCTGGCCGGCGCTCACAGCCATTGCAGAGAAGCACAGCGCCGGGGACAGACAGCGGAATGTAAGTATGTAGTGTTTGTTTTTTTTACTTTTACGCTGGTAACCAGGGTAAACATCGGGTTACTAAGCGTGGCCCTGCGCTTAGTAACCCGATGTTTACCAGTGAAGACATCGCTGAATCGGCGTCACACACGCCGATTCAGCGATGTCTGCAGGGAGTCCAGCGACGAAATAAAGTTCTGGACTTTCTGCAGCGACCAACGACATCACAGCAGGATCCTGATCACTGCTGCGTGTCACACTGAACGATATCGCTATCCAGGACGTTGCAACATCACGAATCGCTAGCGATATCGTTCAGTGTGACGGTACCTTAAGATTGCAGAATTGCTTCACATCTGTATACTTTATGGCAGTGAAGTGATTCAGAGACCTTGCAGGACGAGGGGTGTTGTGCTTTATTAAGTGTAAAGCCCCTTCGTCATTTGCTTTGCTTGCGCTTATGCTCACAATAAGAGATTAAATGGGTATTCCCATCTCCAAGATCCTATCCCAATATATAGTAGCTATAATAACAATAACATTAACAAATACATCCAATTAAAAATGTAGTACAGTTTTTCCGATTTGCTATGTCCCTTTACCCAAGTACAGGACATTATAGTAGATACCCAAGCTATTGCAATGCCCTGCACATGGGGTAAGTGACATAGCTTATCAGAAGAACTGTACATTTCTACATTTGCAAATAATATTACACCTACTACATATTGGGATAGGATCTTGGAGATGGGAATGCACCTTTAATAAATGTCCTCGCCGATTAGGTGGCAATGCTCAGTTTCTGGTCTGAATTGTTTCAAATTGATTTGCAGGAGCCGTCCATCAATCCCGTTGGTAATCTGTGGCCCCTGGATGGGAGCCCTGAAAACTGCCGTTGACGTTACTGCATGTGCGGCTCTTTTTATTAGCCGGACTTGCGCAAAGTTATCGTTGCAGCAAGACAAGTAAAGTCGCACCAGGTCGGCTAATAATAAGAAGCCGCGGATGCCATCAAGTCACAGGCAGTTTTCAAGGCTACCCTCCCTTGGCCACAGATTGATGATCTGACTCCTCTGCATCAATCTGCACTAGTTCGATCCCTCTAAGACTCACCTTATTGCTTCTGAAGAAACCTTCAGCCTTGAGCGTCTTATTGGGCACGCCGAGGAGCCGCAGGTCATTGTAACAGCGCTCCAGCACGACCCGCATGTGTTCAGGTGGCAAATCTATGCTCTGCAACACACGATGGTCACAAAAAGGTTAATACAAATGTGAAGGAAAACTAATACGTTTAGAAATTATGTTATTTATGCAAAGTTCCAGCATTCTGGCATTTTCAGCGGTGCGAACGCTGGTTACTAATAGGACACACGGGACTGCAGAAATATCTGGAAGAAACTAATAAGAGATCAACGCAGACATTTTAGCACAAGTTATAAAACCAGAACCTTGGAGATTAGCTGCTTAAACTCCTGGATGGTTTGACTGAGATAGGCGCGAACACTGACTGGAGGAGCGATGGTTTCCGTCTTCAGGTCGACCACATAGACCTTCACCATCACCTCTGAAGACAAGATAGAAGAAGCAGTAAGTACCGACACTGCAGACGGGTCATGTAAAAGACAGACGATTGCTCAGCAGCATGGATATGGTGTAGTGCCCACGTCTTGAGACGCTGCAAGACCCCAATAAGAAGGTCAGACAGAAGCATCAAGCTGCGTGTGGGCACCTTAAGACTATGTTCACCCTGACTTTCCTTTAGGTGGAAAAAAATCTGATTTACTTCGTTTAGCACAGTGAATCCACATTAGGAATCCACTTCATGTTTGCTTAACATACATGGAATCCGCATTATAGGAGGGACACGTCACTTTAATTCCCCAGCTGAATTGCTTTCAAAGCCTCATAGCGAGAAAAAGCTTGCAGTGTGAACAGCGATGTGAATCAATAGGAAGCAGATTCATTATTGGAAGTGGTGGTTTTTCTTATGCAGATTTTGAAGCGGATTCGCGACAAAATCCACATAAAAAAACACTGTGTAAACATAGCCATTATATATTGATGACCCCCCCCCATACCAATCAGCCATGCAGGATGCAAACAGTATAGAGCAGTGTTCCCCAACTCCGGTCCTCAAGAGCCACCAACGGGTCATGTTTTCAGGATTTCCTTCGTATTGCACAGGTGATAATTGCATCATCTGCACAGGCAATAATTCCATCACCTGAGCAACACTAAGGAAATCCTGAAAACATGACATGTTGGTGGCTCTTGATGACCGGAGTTGGGGAACACTGGTATAGAGGAACACTGCAGCTCCGTACAATGTTTATTGGCTGCAGCAGTCACAATGACAGCGCTGCAGCCAATCACGAGCTCAGCGACTCTGCCCGTATTATCAGCAAACTCACAGCCTGGCTGCAGAGCTCCGACCACTCACCTCCGGGTTTATATGTCTGGAACACTTGGTCCGGCCACTTGGTTTCCAAGAGTAGATCAAACATGTAGGAGGACTTGACACCACCGAGCAGAAGCCCCATTGGCCGATCTTCTTCATCCTCATACGATCGCTCTAAATAATCGTGAAACTCGTCGTATTTCACCAAGCGGCAGCAGTCAAGGGGAACGACGCCCTCCAAATCCATTATCTGGAACAGTAATGGTCAGAGCAGCCATCAGCGCAGGTATCGCACAGATTACAACAAATTTTTTCCTTTTGCTTAGTTAAAAGGGAAAGTCTAGTAAAAACTAGTGATGATTGAACGTGCTCGGTTGAGGTGTTATCAGAGCATGCTCGGGTGCCAACAGTGCATTGGGCGTGCACGAATGATATGTTTGGAGCTCCTGCGGCTGCATGTCTCGCGGCTGTTTGTTAGGCAATCCCTGCAAGTGTTATGGCTGTTGAAGAGCCGCGAGACATGCAGGCGCGGTGACTCGAACATATTTTACAAGCACGCTGAAAACACTCGGTTAGCGCATGAGCATGCTCAGATAACACCTTATCCCAGCACGCTCCCTCATCACTAGTAAAAACGTATTCTTGAGGCTTCCTGCCTCCCTGATGAATAATTTATTCGCTAGGAGTCTTGCAATTCAAGCAGCCGCATAGTAACAGCAGATGTGGCCTGAGGCCGGATCTGTACTTTCAGGCACAGAACCGTCATAGTAACTCTGGATCCATAGTGTACGACACATAGTGATGTGCACAGTGAATACGGTGGATGCCATAAAGACAAGATGGCAGACTATTCTGCAGCCATCTGCTGGTTTTCTATTTTATATCTTTTCCAATACTGTAGACGTCTGATTTTTTTTGCATATGAGGAAATTGGATCAATTCTGATCAGAGTTGGATTAGTGTGTGGTATGAGCGTCATCTGATTTCCTCATAGTTACACTTCACCATACCGACGCGTCCTCTACGATGCCCTGATCCCAGAGAACCATGTAATCCATAATACCTTATAGGCAATCTCCACGGCTTCTTTCATGGTCTTGTCCTTGTGCACTTCCAGCTTATTCTCCATCAGGATGTGCTTGACCGGGTGCATGCAGAAAAGCTTCAGCTGGAAGAGAGCAGAAGTTCACAGACCGATCCTCCGGAGCTGCAGCCCCACAAATACCCGGCTACTTACCTTACAGGTATTGCGCTCGATCTCCCGCAGCCGCTTCTCCTCCTCCTCTTGTTCTTTCTCTTTCTGCACCAGATTCTTTATGTGCTCTGGAAATTCTGTGGTGTCCAGAAACTCTAAAACGTAAAGCACAGGACTGATCTTCCGGCATTTTATATTTATTGTTTTCAAATTTCCGATCATCATCATCATATATACTGGGTCTTACACTGATCTCTTCTGGACTGGGGATAAATAATTATCTATAATCTAGAATACAGGAAATTCTGCTTGATATGGAGGGGTGACAAGAGGCTACGTGGCTCTTCTTCTAATTCAGTCCACGTTTATCTAGAAGTACAATTATACTCCAGAGCAGCACTCACAATTCTGCTGGTTGCTACTGTAAAGAGTCATAGGTATCTGTTATGTAGCTTACTAACACATCACATGAATGGATATAATAAGTCAGCGTCAGCAGAATAGTGAGTGCAGCTCAGGAATATAATACAGGATGTAACTCAGGATCAGTAATGTATGTACACAGTGACTGCACCAGCAGAATAGTGAGCGCAGCTCTGGAGTATAATACAGGATGTAACTCAGGATCAGTAATGTATGTACACAGTGACTGCACCAGCAGAATAGTGAGCGCAGCTCTGGAGTATAATACAGGATGTAACTCAGGATCAGTAATGTAATGTATGTACACGGTGACTGCACCACCAGAATAGTGAGTGCAGCTCTGGAGAATAATATAGGATGTAACTCAGGATCAGTAATGTATGTACACAGTGACTGTACCAGCAGAATAGTGAGTGCAGCTCTGGAGTATAATGCAGGATGTAACTCAGGATCAGTAATGTATGTACACAGTGACTGTACCAGCAGAATAGTGAGTGCAGCTCTGGAGTATAATGCAGGATGTAACTCAGGATCAGTAATGTAATGTATGTACACAGTGACTGCACCAGCAGAGTAGTGAGTGCAGCTCAGGAGTATAATACAGGATGTTACTCAGGATCAGTAATGTAATGTATGTACACAGTGACTGCACCAGCAGAATAGTGAGTGCAGCTCTGGAGTATAATACAGGATGTAACTCAGGATCAGTAATGAAATGTATGTACACAGTGACTGCACCAGCAGAGCAGTGAGTGCAGCTCAGGAGTATAATACAGGATGTAACTCAGAAATGGTATTTGGACAAAATGACAACTGTAAAATGACAAAATATTAATGGTAAAACTATGTGAATCATCTATGATGGTTAGACAGAGGGTAAGAGGTTACACAGTTACGCACTTGAATTTCTCACAGGGTTCTTCAGACGGTACATCAGCATATATGCATTAGTGGAACTGCAGGAAATGAAAAGGTTTTTAAAATTATGCTCATATTTGGTTTTATCATTTACAACTCGACATATAAAGACATTTTTCAGCTAAGAAAAGCTCCAGAGCAAATACCAGCACATATTCAGCAAATAAATTTGGCAGCATGGTTCCCTTCTTAGGATGGTGTCTGGAAAAGCCTATGTGCAAGGAAGAGGGGCAGCAGTGCTACGTAACGCACGATCAGACAAGGAACGATTCATCAGAGCCTGCACCAACCTAGCGAAGGCACTGGAGTAGTAACCGCGATTTACTGTAGATCCCCCGTAGGTTTTCTTAATATCCTCTGGAGTAATCTGTGAAAAAACAACAAAAAAAAAAAACGTTTGCTTATTCCATAAAACACTCAAATCTGTTAGACGTGAATATCAAAAAAGTATTACTACAGTGGCGGCAGATTCCCAGAAACTCACCCGACTGACATGCTGATCATTGAAGCTGTACCACTGGTCGTCAGCGAAAGACTTGATACAAGCGTAGTAATGGCCGCCTGCAGCGCTGCCTGAATGGACCATCACAGAGAAAAGTTCATACAAAGAATTCTAGAAATAATGAAGAAAATCCATGTCAGGGTTTCATTCTCAGCATTGCTCTGTGCACATTACCGGTGTCATCCCGCCCGTCTGGCTTAATTCACCTTTTCCGGTGATTTGTTTGGCTTGTCAATGCTATTGCTGCTTTCGAGGCAAATTCCTTCATCCAGGGCGTCATCTGTGCAGAAATCATTGCTCATCTGGTCGCTGTGACAGCTCCCCTCGTTCTCGGCCCCGCTGTCCGTACAGCTCTCAGTCTGAGGGGACTTCTTGAGGAAAGCAAACATGACAAAAGGAGCAATAAATGTTATCAAAACCTGACTCCTTTCGCAGGAAATCCGCATGCATTTTTTTTTTGCTGATTTTTCGCGTTTTTTTCCGGAGCATCCCAATACAATTATATAGCGGCAAATCCGCAAATTTTTCGCAAAATCAATGAACATGCTGCGTTATTTTGAGCGATGCGTTTTTTTTTTTTTTTTGGGCGGGAAAAAAAAGCAGCATGGGCACAAAAGATTGCGAAATGCATTCGAATAATGGGATGCTTAATGTAAGCATTTCTGCAGCGGAAAACAGCTGCAAAAACGCTAAAAAAAAACAAAAAAAACACGTGGAAAAATCCTGAACGTGGGCACATAGCCAGAAGGCTATTCAAATAAGACAAGAAAGTCACCGGTAATTGGTAGAATTTGGGGCACGATTGCCATTTATACCAGGGAGGTCTCTATATGCGCAGCGTAAAATCAACTCAACTCCCAAATACACACGTGGTTTAATATAATATTTTTTTATGCAAGATCCCTTTGTCTTAAAATAAAATAAAAAAAAGTTACCTACAGGAGAACTCGCCGATCGGATCTGGAGTAACGTGACTTATGTGATCACCCTATTTGCATAAATCTACATTAACCATCAAGGGTCATGTATGAAAACATGAACCTACCTCATCTTCCACGTCGATAACGGGACTCATGTCGAGCTCTTCGGGGAAGGTCATGCGGTCGTTTAGCTTGATGCGATGCATACTGGTATAATCGAAGTCGAATCTCTTGAGCTGCAGAGTCAGGAGGTAAGGAAAGTGCAAAAAGCGCAGACCCTGTGGAGGAGACATCATCACTCAGAAGCTTGTGATCGCAAAATCGAGAGCTAAATATATGGCTTCATGGCTCCTCACCTTCCTGGCATCACATTTCTTCTTGCAGCGCTCACAGAAGTATTGGTTGGGACCATCCAGTGTCTCGGGCTGAATGAAGGCATGCAGTGCTTCTTCCTTGAATCCATACAAGACTGTTAAGACCACCATACAACGTAAGCCCCCATAGCAATTAGTTAGCGGTCAGTTGAATGACTGATCAGTGGGCAGCAATTTCAGCCTCTCACATACACAGGACCGCTCAATCTGCCGAGCGCTTCTCTGTGAGCAAAAAGGATCTGCAGTCCGCAATCGGACATGCCAAATCCTTAAAGGGGATATCCAGGACGTAATGAAAAAACAAAAAATCTGCCTAAATACTAACGGGCAGGTAGATACTACGTGACTGTTGTGCATGGCACCATTCTTCAAGCGAACCGGTCAGCTGTCCTGGCCGATATAAGATGCGGCCACCGCCTTTCAGGGTTTGTCTACAGCATTCTATAATGCTGTACATAAAGGTACCGTCACACTAGCCGATATCGCTAGCGATCCGTGACGTTGCAGCGTCCTGGCTAGCGATATCGTCCAGTGTGACAGGCAGCAGCGATCAGGCCCCTGCTGTGCTGTCGCTGGTCGGGGAAGAAAGTCCAGAACTTTATTTCGTCGCTGGACTCCCCGCAGACATCGCTGAATCGGCGTGTGTGACACCGATTCAGCGATGTCTTCACTGGTAACCAGGGTAAACATCGGGTAACTAAGCGCAGGGCCGCGCTTAGTAACCCGATGTTTACCCTGGTTACCATCCTAAAAGTAAAAAAAACAAACACTACATACTTACCTACAGCCGTCTGTCCTCCAGCGCTGTGCTCTGCACTCCTCCTGTACTGGCTGTGAGCGTCGGTCAGCCGGAAAGCAGAGCGGTGACGTCACCGCTCTGCTTTCCGGCCGCTGTGCTCACAGCCAGTACAGGAGGAGTGCAGAGCACAGCGCTGGAGGACAGACGGCTGTAGGTAAGTATGTAGTGTTTGTTTTTTTTACTTTTAGGATGGTAACCAGGGTAAACATCGGGTTACTAAGCGCGGCCCTGCGCTTAGTTACCCGATGTTTACCCTGGTTACCGGCACCGTTGGTCGCTGGAGAGCGGTCTGTGTGACAGCTCTCCAGCGACCAAACAGCGACGCTGCAGCGATCCGGATCGTTGTCTGTATCGCTGCAGCGTCGCTAAGTGTGACGGTACCTTAAGTCCCTGATCTGACCTGAAAGATAAGAAAATAAGTTTTATTATACTCACCCGGGGGCAGTCCGGTCTGATGAGTGTCGCAGGTCCGGTGCCTCCCATCTTCTTGCGATGCCACCCCCTGCTTACTTCACAGGCTCCTTGGCATCGGCGCTCCTGCGCAGGCGTACTTATCTGCCCTGTCGAATGCAGAGCAAAGTACTGCAGTGCGCAGGCGCTGGACCTCTCTGACCTTTCCCGTCGCCTGTGCAATGCAGTACTTTCCTCTGCACTCACCAGAGCAGATAAGTACACCTGCGCAGGAGCGCGGTGCCGAGGAACCATGAAGCAAGCAGGAGGGCGGCGATCATTAGAAGATGGGAGGCGCCGGACCTGGACCTGCGACACCCATCAGACCCAACCCACCCCCAGAGAGTATAATAAAACATTTTTTCTTATTTCAGGTCGGATCGGTGGCTTATCTACAGCATTGTAGAATGCTGTAGACAAGCCCTGAAAGGCGGTGGACTTACCTTATATTGGCCAAACCTGGTGACAGGTTCCCTTTCACAACCATTTACCGCTCTTGCCAGCGATTCAGCTGCCCCTATTGTCGACAGAGCAGCAGCTTCTTTTCCGCCCTGCTCTGTCAACAAGGTGTGAAATCCGACGTCATTCTGATCGATATTCGGCTCCCTCAGTTAGGCAGTCAATCAGAATGATGTCGGAAGTCACGCTTCATCGACAGAGCAGGATGGAAATGAAGCCACTGCTCTGTTAAGGTGACATCAGCAGAATCACTGGCAGGAGCCGTCTGTGACGGCAAAGAACAGCGTTGGTAACAACAGGCAGATGGGTAGCAACAATATGCCCGTTTGTGAAAAAAAGTGTTTAAGCACTATGTCCCCAGATATCCCCTTTAACAATCATCTGTCAGGAGCCCCCATACACATAAGACTCTATGCTGAACCTGGCCAAATATGTATGGGGGGCTTTAGCCTGGTGAAAAGAATGATATTATAATCTATCAATCAACACTTATCTAGTTATTTGTAATATTACAGATAATGAGAGAAGGGTTAACCACTTGCCGGAGGGATCAGCAAATCATTTGATGAGCTTCAGGATATACGTACCACGCTGCCAAAAGCTGTGTTGGAGCCAT
This sequence comes from Ranitomeya imitator, assembly GCF_032444005.1. Lineage (NCBI taxonomy): Eukaryota > Metazoa > Chordata > Amphibia > Anura > Dendrobatidae > Ranitomeya > Ranitomeya imitator. The sequence continues at coordinate 25,609,736 of NC_091290.1, forward strand.
AAGGCCTGATGACAAGTGGGATATCTAAAAAAGTGTCGATCCGCCAGCTTTCGTAGCCGCACTCCAGGCAGCGGACGTAGTCCTTCAGCTTGCCCTGGTAGAGCTGATTGATGAGGTCAGCCTGCCACATAAATAAAACATCTAGTAGGATTAAAGGGGTTTATTCATTCATTGACAATGTGTACGGATCAGCCTCCTGCAGTGGACACATACCTGCTCCGTCTGCTTCCACTTCTGCTCCAGTGCATCAAACATGACCCTGCAGAGCTCCTGGACGTCGTGCTGCTGCCAGGCTGCCAGAATACAGAAGGCAAACTAAAGAAATAACTCAATGTCGCCCGGGGAAGACAATTTTTCGGGGGGTAAGCGGTTTCAGTGCAAAGTTAACTTAGGGCTAAGTCACCAATTTAAGCTGAGAATTCTTAGACAGGGCACATATTTTGCAGCAGTGGCGTTTTATTTTTTTTTGCCATGATTTTTCTAAGTGGGAAAAAAAATGCATTTACGATGTGTAACCCAGCCTTGGGGTTTATTCACAAGCAGCAAGTTTGTTGCCACTAAACCAACCCCATTCAGATGATTAAGTTAATCGCAATTTTCTTTCCCCGACTAACAAAACACTTATGGCATGTGCACACGTTCAGATTGGCAGCAGAAAATATCTGATGAAAGCCCTAGTGAGTTGGCAGGAAAAGTGCTGCATAAAAATATGCACGTTTTCTGCAGAGTTTCTGTGGCTTATTTTTCCCCCCCAACTCATATGGGTGAAATATGCAGAAAGAATTCACATCTGCAAGGAAAAAAATAACTATCTAAAAATAGAAAAAAAGTTTCAGATTTAATACTAAAGTGCCTGATGACGCTGACCGGTGATAAGGGAAACACACATCCGGCGACATTACGGGGAATCTTCCCTTTTCTCAAGCCCCAAAACATCGCTGGAGATATGTTTCCCTTAACGTCGGTCAGCGTCTCTGCTCTTCTGCTCAATTTATGGATGTGAATGTCTGCACAGAGATCACCCACACCCAGGGTGTCACAAATGCCTCCTACTCAAGCGATTAGGTGCATGATGCCAACGGGCTGTAAGTGGGTCAATGCCAAGTGATGAATGTCGTTACCTTCACTGCTGTCCCAGCCAAAGCTCCTTGTCACGTCCGTCGTCTCAATCGCCCTCTTTTTACTGGTCTGCAGCAAGACAAATAGCCTCTGCAGCTGGTATGGGATACTGGTGACTGGGTCTTCTTCAGACTCCTCAAAAGCCCACCTAAAAAAGGAAAAAACAACTTATTGCATCTACACTGCAGAAAAAAAAAAAATGGTGTAGTAGACTGCTCTTTCTATCTAAATGAAGTGCGTGCTCGCTCCCCATTATTTTATTTATTTTTTTTTTTACACATCGTTAGCCTCTATACCACTGTATGTCTATACCAGTGGTCCTCCAGACTTCAGGGGATTTGTGATGTGCAGCAATAGTCTGGAGATTAAATGGTTTGGCTCACAGATGTGTACAGGTTTTTAACCTCTGACTCTAAACTAAACTGTCCCCATTCACTGACAGCAAGAAAACAGGGAAGGACATGGTGGGACATTGAAGCACAAAGTCTATTAGAAAGTTGTGACATTTTCTTTTCTCATTGCACAGCGATTAAAATGCATCACTCCAATCAGAAAATCCCTTTAATTCCCCCAGAAGGGAGTATACAGCACAAAATTAGAGCCAATACTGACTTGTACAGGGCATTGCGGAACTCCGGCGTCATGAACAGCGTTTGGAGAAGGCTGTTCAGGTAGCAGGTCATGGCCTGATTCACTAAACCCACATAACCTGGGAACAGAATGATGAGAGTCATTAGGACGGAGCACCCCGAGTCTACCGGTCATACACAGATCTGGCTGCTCAGACGACCGGAGTACATGGAATCGGAGTTACCGGTGTCGGACTTGGTGAGAAGTGATGAATACGAGTAATTCTGACTGACGTAGTCACTGGTGCAGCCAACAGAGCCATCTCTGGGGAGGGGTCCGATGAACTTCTCTTGGGTGCTGTCATCCAGACCGCTGCTGTCTGCCGTCCCAGACTCATCCTGGAAGACGACGAGAGGCTTCATGAACAAATATGGTTAATACAGAGCCTATTCTTATTGATAAATGAAGCATAGAATTAATCTTCCTATAAAAACATTGGTCCTGGGCGACCGTGCGGACCACTCCGCCACCATGCAGTCTCTGCAATAATGCAAGAACCGATGTAAAATGGCCATTATTTGGATGTCAGTGCTAGATGAATAATGTATAAGGAATAGTGAAGATATCGGCCACCAATGCAATTCACTGCTCTTCTACTACATAATGCTGCGACGCTCTAGTATATGGCTCCTTACAGATGTCAGCTGCGGCTGCTCCCCGTTCTTATCGGTTAACTGGAGGAAATTTTTCTTTCCGGCCTCAAAACCGGCATCCGGCAGCGTCTGGTTCAGTGCGGCGTCAAGATCAGCCTGAAAGAGTAAAAACGTCACATTAATACCAATAATGTCCTTGTAATGGTGATGACCATCAGAAAGCACTGGCTGGACATGCGCCAGTCTGGGGTGGTGAGATGATCGCCTCCAACTAACCAGGACCACTAATACATTCTGGTCTGAATGTGTCGCCTGCTGTACTAATCTGAAATTGCTGCATCACGGATCCTCCAGGACCACGAGGGCCGATGGCCAAGGTGAATGGAAGTGTTACCATCACAGTTGTGTGGCCATTGTCCTCCGCACATGGACTGGGCTGCATGTAGCAGCCAATAATCAGATACCTGGTGCAGCGGTGGAGACTCAGTCCTGAACCCAGGGACTCACGGGAAGGCAAAACTGGACCAGGAACTGGGATTTTTAGAAAGGGGCAACCTCTTAACTCTAAAGATGCCGATAAGTCAGCCCAATCCGGGCTGAGTCATGAGTAAGACCGCCTAGTGCAGTCGAAACGCGCCGACTGGCTCATGTCGATCATGTACATTTTTTTCTTTTGCATGCACTAGATTTTCTTCTGAAAAATAGAAATAAAAGGAAAACCCAGTCCTGTTGGGTCGGACTCCAATTTTTTCTATTATCCTCAATCCGGACTGACTCTCCGCCAACTGGTGATGATTGTCAGGGAAAAAAAAAATGATCGGGCATATGTTTTTCTCTTGCTCTTCGACCTAATACTAGGGAGAAGTAAAAAGATGTGAATTACCGGGGTCCAAGGTCCAGTTCTGCACCAGCCGCTCTATGCCCAGCATCATGGCTGCACTTACTAGGCCCCAGCGGAAGAGGCACCGGGCGAAGAAGTGATCGCAGCCCAAGTCCGGCAGCCACAGAACTAAGTTCCAATATTTCTGCTTATCACAATTAAAACCAGAGCGTGCAAGCGTTTAGAGAGATTGGGGGGAATAGCCGACGGCAGATTAAAGTGGAAACCAGTGCAGAGCATTTTAATTTACGCTATTAGTCTCAGAACGTCCTCTTACTACTAGAACTTCTGGTTAATCCGGGTGCGTCACTGTGTGTACATGGCTTTATACATGAGGGCAGGGGACTCACCATATCTCCATTACCACATTTCAGGCTAAATGTCCCGGTCACGTAGCCCACTTTGCTGGCCACGTCCACATACAGCTGGCGCACGGTGGTGGAGGCCGGGAGGTTCAGTGTGACCCGCTCATTGATGGTCTTGCAGCTTGTGGTGTCCTGCACGATACACAGCACTCTCGGTTCATCGGCAGCATTTTCAATCTGGAAAAAAATCATTGACAGCGATAGGAAAGGTGCGGCCGCAGCATGCAAGTGCGGATCCAGGAAAACATCCCACAGGTCGACGAGAGGGACCACTCAAAAAAAGAAGAAGAGGACTTTTCCTATTTTCAATGATGGTGTCCACAGTGACAGGGAAAACCAGCCCAGTGTCCTCACAGCAAACCTAGGTGGGCTCTGCTGAAGAGTAACTACGCAAAGAGCAACTAGAGGTATAGCAGTTTTTTTTAGATTTTGCAGGCACATTAATTGCTTGTAGATCGAGGAGGGGGAAGGGGGGGATCCGGGTCCTGAGACCACCACTGATCACTCAATAGACCCTCGAGACCTCCCCAGTTCAGGAGGCACAGTGGAGTGTGGATTCAGTATAAAGCCTGTGTGTGCTCCGCGGCGTGCGCGTGCACCACCTAAGATGTGCACTTCTCAGGGGTCTTTGGAGCCATTGTGGGGTGCTTGTCCTCAGGACCTAGACCTCCACCGATCTGGATTTAAAGTGTCTAAAAAGTATAAAGAAACTGAAAAAGTTGACTTACTTTAGCTGCACATAATAATGGAAAGCTAAATGCAACTGGGAAAGAATAACAAAAAAAAACCCCCATAAGGCTTAAAAATAAATGCTGCTATCCTACAATAATACCCGATCACTGTCCGTATACATCATACAAGGATCAGTGCAGAAGTGACACTATTATCAGGCTCCTCTGTAGATCACGATCACAAGGTGGCTGTGTATTTGCCAAACACTATTATAGGTCCGTACGACGTTTGAGTATCATTGTGCTGGGTAGGAAGGTTGTCGTACACTGGATTACGGGGATATGGAGCATCATGCAGCATTAATAATGAATACACAACGGTGTGGTACTGTGCCGCCATACAGCCTGCATGCTCGTCAGTACAGCAGAGCACAGTTATTGCATCACACACATTATTAGCGTTAGGACCATGCGGTAGAGCGATGGCATCCACGGCACACGGGCGAGCTACCCGCGCAGGGCCACCCACGGGCGAGCTACCCGCGCAGGGCCGCCGACTACCTGAGAGAACTTCTTCTTCATCTCATTAAAGATACTTTGTCTGCAACTCCAAAACACACCCTAGGGCAGAAACAAGGTAATGACCATAGTGCTTTGTATCACCGATAAACACCGTTTACACCTGTAAAATGGAACCAAGGTGGTCCGCACGGCACAATATGGGGGATTCGGGCTGTCAGGGTGTGTGTTACTGTACTGCACCGAAAAAACAAGAGCGTCGGACCACTAACCCCTTAATGACCGGGCCAATCTTTACAATTCTGACCGCTGTCACTTTATGGAGGTTATAACTCTGGAACGCTTCAACGGATCCCAAGGATTCTGAAAACGGAAATTTGGCAAAAATGTTGCCATTTCCAAACTTTTAATTTGTGTGCCCTGAAATCAGAGCCATATCACACAAAATAGTTAATAAATAACATTTCCCACATGTCTACTTCACATCAGCACAATTTTGGAAACAATTTATTTTGTTACCAAGTTAGAAGCGTTCAAGTTGACCAGCGATTTCTCATTTTTCCAACAATTTTTTTTTTTTTTTTTTAAAGGGACATCACATTTGAAGTGACGTTGAGGGGACAATATGACAGAAAATACCCCAAAGGGACAGCATTCTGAAAACTGCACCCCACGAGGTGCGCAACACCACATTCAAGAAGTTTGTTAACCCTTCAGGTGCTTCACGAGAACTAAAGCAATGTGGAAGGAAAAAAATTTTACATTTAACTTTTTTCACAAAAAAAAAAGTTACTTTAGATCCAAACTTTTTTATTTTCACATGTGTAAAAAGAGAAAGTAGACCACAACATTTTTTGTGCAATTTCTCCTGAGTACGCCGATAGCCCGTCTGTGGGGGAAAGCTACTGTTTGGGTGCATGGTAGGGCTCAGAAGGGAGGGAGCACCGTTTGACTTTTGGAACACAAAATTAGCTGGAATTGATGGCGGGCACCATGTTGTGTTTGGAGACCCCCTGATGTGCCTAAACAGTGGAAACCCCCCCCAATTCTAACTCCAACCCTAAGGGGACCCCATTTCTCTCTCTGATGGTATGCTAGATCAAAAAAAAAAGAGAAAAAAAAAAAAAAGAAATGATTGGAAAACCTGACTTTTGTGACCGTCGATATTCAGTGAATAACGGTGATCACGTGACAAGGGACAGTAAAAACCGACCCGAAACACGTTCTCAGCTACCCCTGGTAGCCGAGACCCCATAGATTATCCGACGCTGGGGGGCATTACGCACTTATTTCTCAGCGTCGTTAAAAAGCAGCGCTGAGGAATAAGGCCCATTAACTGCCGCGGTTAAATGGTGTATCGGGGGTCATTAAGGGGTTAGAGGGTTCTTCACATCCTCATTGTATTTAATATTTACTCTCTCAAAATTTGCGGCCACTCAGATTTTAACACTTGTTTACAGCTCGTTGTCTAGGAGACCGACCACCGCTGCTGTAAGCACTGTGCTGAAGCTGGCCAGGATTAGTTCAGTGGAGCTGCTTGTTCCCGGCCTTCTGCACTGGCTGATTAATTGGGGTCCAGAGCAGCAGTGCCCCCTTTATGGCATCCATATTAACACGGGCTCTCCACAAATATTAATATGGGACTAAGAAGCAGCGGACGGTGTCGGATGTGGGTGGTGACAGCACGGCTTGTGTATCAGCCACGTAGGTACACAAGTGACTGAGGCCCTGGGTCTCATATTTCTTTTCTTTAATAATACACAGACTATACTAACCACCTAAATGAAATAAAACAAAAAAACAAACAAATAATAATTAAAAAAAAAAACTCCGAAAGTCACGAGATGGATCCGACGGCCCGAACGTGACGCAGAACCCTATACCTCCATAGGCCTCGGACTTTACACAATCAATTCATATGCCACCACCATAGCTCTGCGCTACGCTGTGATATTCACCCGATCGCCAGGATCGAGAACTTAGTGCTTACATCAAGAAGCTGAAAGCTGGCCCTGATAGAGTCTGTAGAGAATGTATAAAGGTACATATGGGTAAGAAGGTTTTTTCCCCCCCCGTCTTTGGGCCTGTGCGCACACTGCAGCTTTGTCACGAAACCCAAAGTATTTCCCAGTGGCAGCAAAGTTAATGAGAATCCTGATGAGGTCTCACGCACACGTTGCTTATTTTTCCTTGCAGATTTAAATCTGCAGAATATCAATTATTTTCGTGTTTTTTTTTGCAGATTTTATCCACACTAATGAGTGGGGGACACATCTGCAACAAAAACGTCCCTATTTTAAGCAGCCAAAAGATGCAGAATAATCTGCTAAAAATCCTTAACGTGTGCACGTACCCATAAATGGCTTTTTAATTGGCTGGATTTTACGACTCATTATGCCTTGCAAATCTAGGCCTCCATGAATATTAACGGCTGCACCATTTTGCGTAAAAACAGATGTTTTACTGTCCATATCTGTGAAAACCACAAATATGGTCGCCATTTTGTGCAAAAATAATCTGTGACCGCGGTTCTTACAGTTCATATCCACAATCGATACATGAGTCGCCGTGTAGACTTTGCCTAATATTTCTTTTGCGGACAGCATGCAGGGATCTTTAAAATAAAGTTGTAAACTTAATCAGACTTTGACTTAGATCATTTTTTTTTATCTCCCAACTATTTTAGAAGGAAGCTCCATCAATATGGCAGCGGGGGGCGAGTGCGAGCAGACGGACCAGATACTGCCCCCATCGCAGGACCCCCAGTTATCAGATGCATTTACATCCAGACCCGAGCCGCTGCTTATCCCAAGACCCCGTAGTATGACCCATACCAAACATTGCAGCAGACTGCCGTCATAGCTTTATATAAGCCCTAGAGCCTGTGATCCATGCCAAGCCTGTGTGCCAAGTGTTTCACCACCGTGTCAGCCGCCTCCGCTCTAATGGACACCAGGGTGTGTGCACTTTGTAGATCTGGGTGATAATCGATAAGGCCAAACTGGAGTTCAGCTTTCCCGGACCCCTGAGCAGCAAATAGAAGAACTCAAATGGAAAACTTAGCAGAAGGGTGAATGACAGCCCATAATACGACCCATGTACATATACGTGGCTAAAACACAAATATAATGGCACACAAGTATGCCCGCAGGCTTATATTACAGAGAAACATCAAAAGTCAATAATTGGGGTCTGTGACGCAGGACCCCCAGCCATAAACATCTTTTAGAACGTTGGCACTGACAGAGCTGAAGGTTACATAAGTGGCAGTACAGCATCAGCACCCCGGGGTGGTCACACAACTCCGTCTACCACCGCTATACAACGCTGAAGGTCACCAGGAGCCTCCACAACATAACAGCTACACAAGGCAGGACGTTATGTGGGAACTCCGCTCCTATGGTGGTCTGCATGATACAGCCTGAACCTTTACAGGATCCGAGAGCGTCGATGTGAACTCACCTGACTGAGGATGATGAGTCTGAACTCATCCTTAGATTTGGAACAAGACAGGAAGAGATTGATAAGGAACCTCAGCAAGGAGAAGCCTGAGCCGTGGGTCATGTGGCTCATTTTCAGCACTTTTCATGGCAAGAATGCCCACCGTGCCGCTCGAGACAGCCCACGAGGGCATCTTTCCCCATCTCAAAAAGCCTGGTGTGGCAATGAATGAGTGCCCAGCGGGAAGTGGCCGACAACTGGAGGCCAAGACCGGGACGTCTTCTCTGGATTGGAAAGACGGGATTAACTTCCTGTTCCTGGGTAGAAAGTTTCTTGCTCACTCGCTCCTTATCTGTAAGACTTTGAGCTGCACTCTGTGCAATATAACGTCCGCTATAAAACACGTCACCGGGTGGACGGAGAATGGAATTTATACTGCCGGCTGAAGAAGGAAAGATTAATGTCCGCAATGAGCAACGCTACAGACCGCCCGGGACATGGAGACCATTGCAAGTACGTGAAGTTCCGCGGGTGTCCCCCCTACAAGGGGACAGGGCCTTAGCCTCCGTGAGAGCTCGTCGAAATTAACAGGTCATGAGGGGCGAATAAGAAGAGGATTCACAGGCGCCCTCTTCTAGGGAACAGGATGTGCGGTTCCGTGGGCCAGGATGTGAGGTTCCGTGGCCCAGCCATAAGGGGACAGGATGTGAGGTTCCGTGGCCCAGCCATAAGCGGACAGGATGTAGGTTCCGTGGCCCAGCCATAAGCGGACAGGATGTGAGGTTCAGTGGCCCAGCCATAAGGGGACAGGATGTGAGGTTCCGTGGCCCAGCCATAAGGGGACAGGATGTGAGGTTCCGTGGCCCAGCCATAAGGGGACAGGATGTGAGGTTCCGTGGCCCAGCCATAAGGGGACAGGATGTGAGGTTCCGTGGCCCAGCCATAAGGGGACAGGATGTGAGGTTCCGTGGCCCAGCCATAAGGGGACAGGATGTGAGGTTCCGTGGCCCAGCCATAAGGGGACAGGATGTGAGGTTCCGTGGCCCAGCCATAAGGGGACAGGATGTGAGGTTCCGTGGCCCAGCCATAAGGGAACAGGATGTGCGGTTCCGTGGGCCAGCCATAAGGGGACAGGATGTAGGTTCCGTGGCCCAGCCATAAGCGGACAGGATGTGAGGTTCCGTGGCCCAGCCATAAGCGGACAGGATGTGAGGTTCCGTGGCCCAGCCATAAGGGGACAGGATGTGAGGTTCCGTGGCCCAGCCATAAGGGGACAGGATGTGAGGTTCCGTGGCCCAGCCATAAGGGGACAGGATGTGAGGTTCCGTGGCCCAGCCATAAGGGGACAGGATGTGAGGTTCCGTGGCCCAGCCATAAGGGGACAGGATGTGAGGCTCATCGGGGGTCCGCCTCCCAAATGGGACAGGATGTGAGGTTCCATTGTCCACCCCATGGGGACAAGGCATAAAGCTCTGAAGTCACCCCCCTCTCCACCCAGACGGATGGCACGTGAGGCTCCACAGACAAGAAGCTCTGCTGCCCGCCCAAGAGGACAGGCAAGAAGCTCTAAGGTCGCCCCCAAGGAGACAGGACTTAAGGCTCCTCAGATATCAGTTACGTACTAACAGATAAATGTACAGATTGATGAAGGTGAAGAGCTCCTTCCAACGCTCCTGCACAACTCTGAAATCCAGCAACCAGCTTTCCCAGATTCCTGAATGACAAATTTACCCTTGCATATAGCAATGCATCTTGCAGTCCAGCACACAGGCATTTACCATACAGGAAAGTCTTCGTGGAGTTTTAATGGTGGCCATGAAGGTTTAGGCCTCTTTCACACTTCCGTCGGTACGGGTCCGTCGCAATGCGTCGGGCTGACTTACCGACGGACGTTGGGAATTTTTTGCACGACGTGGGCAGCGGATGCAGTTTTTCGACGCATCCGCTGCCCATTCTGCAGTTCGGGGAGGAGGGGGCGGAGTTTCGGCCACGCATGCGCGGTCGAAAATGGCGGACGCGACGCACAAAAAAACGTTACATTGAACGCTTTTTTGTGACGACGGCCTGCCAAAACACGACGGATCCGACGCGACGTGTGGCGAAACGTCGCTAATACAAGTGTATGGGGAAAAAAAAAAACGCATCCTGCGGGCACATTTGCAGAATCCGTTTTTTTCCCTAAACGACGGATTGCGAAAAACGCAAGTGTGAAAGTAGCCTTAACCACTCTTCTTTCCAGAAACTCAAAGTGATAGTGGCTTCCCCACAAACATGTATTCTGTCCATATGCCCGAAACCCTCATCTATGAGCCGCCATCAGGGAAGCTGGGGCAAAGGGGTCCAATTCTCAAAAGGTGCCGCTGCTGATGAGACTACCCCTCTAAGAGACAAAATAAGGCTCTTTTGAGCCGAAATGTTGCTTTTTTTTGCACACATGACAAGTTTGTTCACTTTTGTAACATTACTATAGTGTGATTCTATATTTTTTATATATCCATACATAAACAGTATACATCCTATAATCCAGGACGTCTGATAATCTGGCCCTTGGTTCTTGCGACGGATTACAATAGAATTTCACAAGACTCAATGAGGAAATTCCTCCGGTTAATAATAATCTGTAACAGCGACAGGTTCCTGTTAACATTTTACTTCCAGCTTTCTACAACAAGACAGATACAAAGAGAGAACAGCAGCGATCAGATCCTATCATCCACATACCCCACGTCCGGCCAGGAACACGCCTGTGATGTGGGTCCCTTTCCCAAGAGCGGACCCCGCCGGGTGCACAGACGCTGCTCCCATGGGGTTTAATGGGATCCCTCGGGGTGATCACATTCTGACCATAACGTCTATCTCTAGCTCCTCAGCTACCAGTAGCCGGAAGTAGTAAGACAAGTCACCGGCTGGGTGTGGTACATGGGGGTGTCACACTCCTGGACGGGAATACGAAAGCCGCAGTCCGGAGAGAGCACCAGATTATCGGAATTTCCCCTTATAAATAACCTCACCGCCATAAAACCTTTAACCTCGTCTGCATCATTGCTCTGCCAGGAGACACATTTTTTCTGGATCTGAGCGAAGTTCTGATCGCTGATGGTTCTGCACGATAGAGGGTTAAAAAAATGTAGTCCTTAAATAAACCCAGGAGTCCGTCCGTCCGTCATATAAGTCGATTTTATTGTATTGTGCATTTTTCTGAATGTGGGCTGCAGTGTAAAGCAGGGAGGTTTAACAGCGAGATTGAGGTGTATAGATGTGAAGACACCAACGTGCGTAGGATCAGGAATCGCCATCGACCAGGAGATCGACGCGTTCCAGGCCTCCTCGTAGTCACTGGGTGAGAGGGAACAGAGTAAATCCGCGGTGCTGGGGCACATAGCCTTACTGCTCGGCTCACACCGCACTTCAGGGCTTAAGATGAATAATTAACTGCAGATTATAACCGCGCTCCATACACAGCCACGGTTCAGGAACCAAAGCCAAAAATACGCAGCCAAGAACGGGGAGCTGCAAAAGTGGCGTAATAATGGCACATCTGTTTCTGGGAAAGCCGAGTGACAAGTCTGTGATGGGAACTATGAGCGTGAGCCATTTTACAGCACCCGACTTTCCCAGGCCCCTGAATGACAAGCATGCCTACTTTAGGCTGGAGCCACACTAGCAATTTTAAAATCAGTCCGATTTTGTTCCTTCAAAGCCGGACGAGTGTCAGGCGAGTACAATCCGATTTTTCACACCTAGCATCCGATTTACATCCAAATGCAGTGCGATTTTAACATGAGACTTTACATAGAGAAATTCTCAGCAGCTGACAGGATAGAAGAGATGGATTACAGACAGTAAACACAAATTGAATACTGTAGATATATAGAGGTCAGTGACCAATACAACTAGTACAGTGTGTGCAGCTTACTGTACATGTATTATTAAAAGATTATATTTCTGAAAAAAATGGCGTGGGCTCCAGAGTGATTTTCTTAACCAGCAGAGAGAAAGAAGATGGCTGGGAGCAGATGTTTATAGCCTGGGAAGGGGGTAATACCCACCGAGCTTCCCAGGCTATTAAATTCGGCTCACAGCTGTATACTTAGCCTTTACTGGCTATTAAAATGGAGTACCCTCCAAAAATGAAGTAGGGTTCCCCTATAATTAATAAAAAGCAAAGGCTGTGCTTTTTATTAATTAGCAGTGGGTTGATATTAATAGCCTAGGAAGGGGCCATGGATACTGGTCCCCCTCCCAGGCTAAAAACATCAACTCAGCCGGCCCACAAAAGGCACATCCATAAGATGCACCAATTCTGGCACTTAGCCTCGCTCTTCCCACCTGCCCTGTAGCGGTGGCAAGTGGGGTTGATATTTGTGGGGTTGATGTCACCTTTGTAGTGTCAGGTGACATCAAGCCCACAGGATAGTAATGGAGAGGCGTCATTAAGACGCCCATACTCATTGTATAAAAACACGCACACACGGAAAAAAAGTCCTTTAATTGAAAGACTGTCACAAACTCCTTTAATAAATCTTAATTAAACCATACTTACGACATTGCCCATTCCACTGACGCCCTTGTCTTCTGCAAAAAAGTTAACAAACAATATTCCTCACCTTTCGCCAGAGATGATAATCAATTTGACCCACGATAGGTCTAGCTCTGCTACATTCATCGCAAGCGGGAATGAACCCTTATAATGGAATACATCCCTCGAATGTTGCTGCGTAATTTTCCAAATTTGCTAAAAGAGGGGTAATTCAATCAATTCATGATCTGGTGGGGTCTCCAGTGATGCAGAAAACAAAAGGGGTTGCAGCCAAAGTGTATACACCGTTACTTTGAGGGTATGTGCACACGATGCAGAAAACGCGGCGCATCCGCAGCGTTTCCGCAGCTGTGGGTCCGCAGCAGTTTCCCATGAGTTTACATTACAATGTAAACCTATGGGAAAAAAAAAACGCTGTGCACATGCTGCGGAAAAAAAAACCGCGCAGAAACGCAGCTGTTTACATTCTGCAGCATGTCACTTTCTGCAGATCCCGCAGCGGTTTTACAGCTGCTCCTATAGAAAACCGCAGTTGTAAAACCGAAGTGAAATCCGCGGTAAATCCGCAGAAATCTGCAGCAAAAACTCAGCTGTTGAGAAACTACAACTCCCAGCATGTTGGCTGTCAGAGCATGTTGGGTGATGCAGTTATGCAACAGCTGTGGACCACAGCTCCGGGGGGACACCCGTCACTGGCTCATGGTGGGATTTTGAAAACCCTGGCTTGCTAAAAAGTTCCCATGACAAATCAAAGTTTTCCCCTCCGTGGGGGTCAGACCCTGCGCACAAGGAAAAAAAATATTTAATCTAAAAGGAGAAGGTGAAGTATTGCACATTGCCTCTTTTTCGGGAAGAAAAAGGGTACATTACTTCTTGCCACACAAACACAAGGACAGTCTGTCCTCTCCTAAAACTGCTCATACACTTGGGGGGGTGTACGGCTCCTCTATATCGTATAGGGTGAGAGGAGGCGTCGAACTAAGAGTGCAAGAAGTGGGTGACGTTATCATGGCAGCTGCTTGTAGCACATGGTGCACTAGCAGGTGGTCTGCAAAATGCAGCGTTTTACCATCTGCTGCCCCCCAACCCCTGCAAAATCAAGATCGTATTGAACTGGTGGATTACAACGTGGCCACGAAATAAGAGCAGGAGCTGCAGTTTACTACACACGACCCAACTATTTATGGAGCAGAATCGGGGTTGGGGGGGGGGGGGTAGATGGATCGCACAATCCAACGCCACATTCCAAGTGTTGTGGGGGCACTGGAGCGGAGGAGCAGGTGACACTGGGAGGATATAAATTTAGCTGGATGCATCTCAGCCAAGAGACCAACGTTCTTGCAGGGATAAAACAGGCGTCCATCACTGCAGGACCCCAATCCGGGACTAGGGAAGCCACGGGGTTACACGTATCGGACATCTTGCGGATTTTTCCATTACGATCTGCAGTGTCCAGGCAGAGTGAATAATAAGTAGCGTGTGTGTCACTCGGCATTGATCAGGGCTATGCGAATGCAGCTTTCCTAATCCGAGCCAAAACAGATAAGCTAGCACTAAAATGCAGAAAAAAAAAAAAATGTAAGCGTCTTCATAAAATATATGTTTTCCGCCAGTGATCAGTGAAGATCTCGTCATCGTGGCATGTGGTTTGCCCAGATAAGTTTACATGCTGCACGTGGGGCGGTATAAATATCCCGCACGTGTTTGTGCGATTCTTTTTGCTCCTCCACCTCTGACCCCAACACTTTCTACTATAGATTTCCAAAAGTTCTGCACGTTTCCAAGCCTTTAGGGAAGATACATGTGAAGGAAAAGACCTGGAGTAGGCTCCTATATTAAAAATATATTTGAAATCCGTTTGGTTACTTTGGAGAACAACTTAAATTTTCATTGGAAAGTTTGGAAAAACTTTTGAAAGTTCTACAACTTTCTTATAGACTGTTTCGATGTTTCACCATTTATGATCTCTGCTTGCAGTCAGTGAAAGGGAACACTCAGAGTCTAAAAACCTGTCCTGACCCAAAACATATCACAGCGGATGGGGATAATGCAATGTATTGGGGTTAGGCTAGGGTCACACGACCCGATTTCTCTCCGTCTGAGAAAAACGGTCCCATTATGCTAATCAGGCTCTGATCAGGGTAGGATCCATTTTTCTCAGAGGTGAAGGACAAAATAAAAATTTAGATACCTAGCACGGTGGCGCAGTGGTTAGCACTGCAGCTTTGCAGCGCCGGAGTCCTGGGTTCAAATCTCACCAAGGACAACATCTGCAAGGAGTTTGTATGTTCTCTCCGTGTTTGGGTGGGTTTCCTCCCACACTCCAAAGACATACAGATAGGGAATTGAGATTGTGAGCCCCATTGGGGACAGCGATGATAATGTCTGTAAAGCGCTGCGGAATAGGTTAGCGCTATATATAAAAATAAAGAATATTATTATGTGCACAGCCCCATTGAATAACATGAGAACAAGTGCTGTCCGTCAAAACCACAGACAGCAAGGTTCCAATTAAATGGTCGTGGACCCTAGTGAGAGCTACCAGCCTAAAGTCAGGGTCATGGCGTAAACTAGAGGGCAGTTCCATTTTACAGTAAATATCACTTTAATATGGCAGCCAATAGTCCCAAAAAATGTGGACAATCTGGATCTTTTTCACCTCCGTAAAACAGCTGTAATTTGAAATGAGTTTTCACAAGACCAGAAGAAGAGGGCAGAGGAGAGAAAACCAAAAATTAAATCACTGATGATAAACAACTTTGCAGCTGCAGATTCTGTGATCCCATTTTATAATCCAGACTATTTGATAATCCAGAAATTATTCAGGATTAGCAGTGAGGTAAGTGGATGCCAGATACTGCTGATCTCAGGAGACGATGTCATAAGGAAGCGAGAAGAAGAGAAAAAAAAAAAAAAAAAGAGGGGGGGGTGGGGTAGTTTTGAGTATAAGCCGCACAGATCACAACAATGGCGTCAGTAGCTTATTGTATCAGGCCAAAACACACAGACGACTTAACGTGTGCGCTGTAAATGCCAACCCGGAAAGTCAGACTGGCAGCCTCATGCGATTCATCATCTGTCAGAATCTGACTCGGTCTCCCGACCTGTTTATTTACCAACACGGTGACACCGGCTCAATATAAAGAATTACACAAGAATCGCTGAAGGTCACGGAATTAAAGGGGAATCCTGCTGATGACAAACAACTTATTGCTGCTAAAACTGAAGTTTCCCTTTAAAAAACAGGTCTTAACATTCCCCTGGCACAGAGTGTAAACTGAGGTGGAGCAGAGATGCCAGCTGATTGCAAATACAAGGCTTCACTTCTCACTGACGGCTTAAAGGGATACGTAAGGTAGAAGCGCTGTTTATGCCTAATCACAGCTGGTCTGCACCGAGCAGGTACGAAGCATCAACTCTGCGCCACAATCTCACTGGTGGTCAATTCCAGATGGAGAAGGAAAGGAGGGGAGGAGGTTTCCGCAACTCTCATAGAACCGAGATGAGAGAGCATCCCCTCTCCTACAACCAAACAAAAGCAGAATTAAAAATCTACCCCTTTATGTTTCAGATATTTTACAGAACTTTTGTTGCAATCGGTGATTAAAAAAAACAAGTTTGTTACAGCATCTGAGGACGTCACTCACTCCCATCAGTGGATAGGTGGTCACAAAAACCACACAGATTAGTGGGCAATCCATGCACCTCTCCACTGACACGAGGACCCCGCTCTTGAGATGGATACATGTCCCATGGGTGGGATCCATAACTACTGTGCAATTATAGCGAATCCGAGCTGGGTGCATGCTCGTCTCTCATGGAGGACAGTCCATGCGGGACACACATTGCTTTATGTCCCATGATTACCATGTGTTCCCGATGTCTTCACACATCTTCATTAGTCAGAGGCTAAACAGGAAATGCAACAGCGAAGTAAGCTATGGATATATATATAAAAAAAAAAAAAGCACACCGCCAGAAGCAAACGTCGTCCACGGCGCAGCAGCAGTGGCCAGAAAACAACGTCGTCCACGGCGCAGCAGCAGAGGCCAGAAACCAACGTCGTCTACGGCACAGCAGCAGTGGCCAGAAGTAGGGTTGAGCGAAACGGATCGTTCATTTTCGAGAGAGAGAGAGAGATAGAGAGAAATAATTCCTATTGACTTTGCATTGGGTTTCGTGTTTCGGTCGATCCTCGACTTTTCGCCATAATCGGCCGATTTCACTCGACTTTTGAGATAGTCGGGTTTCGCGAAACCCGGCTCAACCCTAAAAAAGTCAAGGTCGCTCAACCCTAGCCAGAAGACAACGTCGTCCACGGCGCAGCAGCAGTGGCCAGAAGCCAATGTCGTCCACGGCGCTGCAGCAGTGGCCAGAAACCAACGTCGTCCACGGCGCTGCAGCAGTGGCCAGAAACCAACGTCGTCCACGGCGCTGCAGCAGTGGCCAGAAACCAACGTCGTCCACGGCGCTGCAGCAGTGGCCAGAAACCAACGGTACAGCACCACTGGCCACAAACAAATGGCACCCACGGTGTAGCAGCGTCCAGAAATCAAGGTGCACACTGAAGAAACTAATGCCGTCCATAGCATAGCACAACGCCACCACGTCTGATGCGCCATTCACGCGCCACCGCCGCGACACCGGGCGGGCAGCCGCCAACGCCGCGACACCGGGCGGGCAGGCGGTGTCGTGGTACCGGGCGGGCAGGCGGTGTCGTGGTGACACCGGGCGGGCAGGCGGTGTCGTGGTGACACCGGGCGGGCAGGCGGTGTCGTGGTGACACCGGGCAGGCGGTGTCGTGGTGACACCGGGCAGGCGGTGTCGTGGTGACACCGGGCAGGCGGTGTCGTGGTGACACCGGGCAGGCGGTGTCGTGGTGACACCGGGCAGGCGGTGTCGTGGTGACACCGGGCAGGCGGTGTCGTGGTGACACCGGGCAGGCGGTGTCGTGGTGACACCGGGCAGGCGGTGTCGTGGTGACACCGGGCAGGCGGTGTCGTGGTGACACCGGGCAGGCGGTGTCGTGGTGACACCGGGCAGGCGGTGTCGTGGTGACACCGGGCAGGCGGTGTCGTGGTGACACCGGGCAGGCGGTACCGTGGTGACACCGGGCAGGCGGTACCGTGGTGACACCGGGCAGGCGGTACCGTGGTGACACCGGGCAGGCGGTACCGTGGTGACACCGGGCAGGCGGTACCGTGGTGACACCGGGCAGGCGGTACCGTGGTGACACCGGGCAGGCGGTACCGTGGTGACACCGGGCAGGCGGTACCGTGGTGACACCGGGCAGGCGGTACCGTGGTGACACCGGGCAGGCGGTACCGTGGTGACACCGGGCAGGCGGTACCGTGGTGACACCGGGCAGGCGGTACCGTGGTGACACCGGGCAGGCGGTACCGTGGTGACACCGGGCAGGCGGTACTGTGGTGACACCGGGCAGGCGGTACTGTGGTGACACCGGGCAGGCGGTACTGTGGTGACACCGGGCAGGCGGTACTGTGGTGACACCGGGCAGGCGGTACTGTGGTGACACCGGGCAGGCGGTATTGTGGTGACACCGGGCAGGCAGTATTGTGGTGACACCGGGCAGGCAGTATTGTGGTGACACCGGGCAGTACTGTGGTGACACCGGGCAGGCAGTATTGTGGTGACACCGGGCAGGCAGTATTGTGGTGACACCGGGCAGGCAGTATTGTGGTGACATCGGGCAGGCAGTACTGTGGTGACACCGTGCAGTATTGTGGTGACACCGGGCAGGCAGTACTGTGGTGACACCGGGCAGTATTTTGGTGACACCGGGCAGGCAGTATCGTGGTGACACCGGGCAGTATTTTGGTGACACCGGGCTGGCAGTATTGTGGTGACACCGGGCAGTATTTTGGTGACACCGGGCAGGCAGTATTGTGGTGACACCGGGCAGGCAGTATCGTGGTGACACCGGGCAGGCAGTACTGTGGTGACACCGGGCAGTATTTTGGTGACACCGGGCAGGCAGTACTGTGGTGACACCGGGCAGGCAGCCACTAACGCCGTGACACCGGGCAGGCAGTATTGTGGTGACATCGGGCAGGCAGCATTTTGGTGACACCGGGCAGGCAGCATTGTGGTGACACCGGGCAGGCAGCATTGTGGTGACACCGGGCGGGCAGTATTGTGGTGACACCGGGCGGGCAGTACTGTGGTGACACCGGGCGGGCAGTATTGTGGTGACACCGGGCGGGCAGTATTGTGGTGACACCGGGCAGCATTTTGGTGACACCGGGCAGGCAGCATTGTGGTGACACCGGGCGGGCAGTACTGTGGTGACACCGGGCGGGCAGTATTGTGGTGACACCGGGCGGGCAGTATTGTGGTGACACCGGGCAGTATTTTGGTGACACCGGGCAGGCAGTACTGTGGTGACACCGGGCAGGCAGTATCGTGGTGACACCGGGCAGGCGGTATCGTGGTGACACCGGGCAGGCGGTATTGTGGTGACACCGGGCAGGCAGTACTGTGGTGACACCGGGCAGTATTGTGGGGACACCGGGCGGGCAGTACTGTGGTGACACCGGGCAGTATCGTGGTGACACCGGGCAGGCGGTATCGTGGTGACACCGGGCAGGCAGTACTGTGGTGACACCGGGCAGTATCGTGGTGACACCGGGCAGGCGGTATCGTGGTGACACCGGGCAGGCAGTACTGTGGTGACACCGGGCAGTATTGTGGGGACACCGGGCGGGCAGTATCGTGGTGACACCGGGCAGGCGGTATCGTGGTGACACCGGGCAGGCAGTACTGTGGTGACACCGGGCAGGCAGTATTTTGGTGACACCGGGCAGGCAGTACTGTGGTGACACCGGGCAGGCAGTACTGTGGTGACACCGGGCAGTATTGTGGGGACACCGGGCGGGCAGTATCGTGGTGACACCGGGCAGGCGGTATCGTGGTGACACCGGGCAGGCAGTACTGTGGTGACACCGGGCAGTATTTTGGTGACACCGGGCAGGCAGTACTGTGGTGACACCGGGCAGTATCGTGGTGACACAGGGCAGGCAGTACTGTGGTGACACCGGGCAGGCGGTATTGTGGTGACACCGGGCAGTATTTTGGTGACACCGGGCAGTATCGTGGTGACACCGGGCGGGCAGTATCGTGGTGACACCGGGCAGGCAGTATCGTGGTGACACCGGGCAGGCAGTATTGTGGTGACACCGGGCGGGCAGTATTGTGGTGACACCGGGCAGGCGGTATTGTGGTGACACCGGGCAGGCAGTACTGTGGTGACACCGGGCAGGCAGTATTGTGGTGACACCGGGCAGGCGGTATTGTGGTGACACCGGGCGGGCAGTATTGTGGTGACACCGGGCAGGCAGTACTGTGGTGACACCGGGCAGGCGGTATTGTGGTGACACCGGGCAGGCGGTATTGTGGTGACACCGGGCAGGCGGTATTGTGGTGACACCGGGCAGGCGGTATTGTGGTGACACCGGGCAGGCAGTATTGTGGTGACACCGGGCAGGCAGTATCGTGGTGACACCGGGCGGGCAGTACTGTGGTGACACCGGGCAGGCGGTATTGTGGTGACACCGGGCAGGCGGTATTGTGGTGACACCGGGCGGGCAGTACTGTGGTGACACCGGGCAGTATTTTGGTGACACCGGGCAGGCAGTACTGTGGTGACACCGGGCAGGCGGTATCGTGGTGACACCGGGCAGGCAGTACTGTGGTGACACCGGGCAGGCGGTATCGTCGTGACACCGGGAAGGCAGTACTGTGGTGACACCGGGCAGTATTGTGGGGACACCGGGCAGGATGTGACTGTCAGCGCCAGGGACTCCGGCTGATAACGGTCACTGCCAGCTTGGTGTCTGCCCTTAATCCCTACTGGGGCCCCTGATGTCGCACAGATGAGACACCGGAAGCAGCTGACCCCGCTCCCGGAAGCGCCGCCTCACCTCTTTGGGTAGGAGGGGACTGTCCTCTCCGGGAACCATCTCCGTGCTGGCCGCGGCAGAGACCAGGAGCTTCAGGCAGGGATCATGGTGAGAAGCCACAGCGCGGATCTATCTGCCAGAAGCAGACGCAATCAATGGAGAAATGGCCGCCGGAACTCTCGCGAGAAGACTCCTAGCGTCACTTCCGGCCTCCTCAGGCCTTTGAGCTAGAGTCACCATGACAACGCATAGCAGTGGTGCTGCCGCCATCTTGGTGCTCTCAATATTAAAAAATGTATTTGCAAAGCGGCCACACGAGCATCACGTGGTCACCCTGCAGCCAATCAGATGACGATGTATAAGTTGTCTGGGACGAGTGTAGAGATGAAATATTAGTGAGCGCCTTTCACACAGGAGAATTTGGGATCCGTGTTCTCGGGACTAGCGGGGTCTCCACAGCCGAAGCCTCAGCGAGTATATATGAGTCAGTAAGCAGGTGATCATGTGTGGAAAATGGTGTTATCTGTTCAGAATAAAAAATGGCGGTAACAGCGTCAGCTGGAGGGGCCGAGCCGACTACAAGCAAGCTGTAATGTATGTACACAGTGACTGCACCAGCAGAATAGTGAGTGCAGCTCTGGAGTATAATACAGGATGTAACTCAGGATCAGTAATGTAATGTATGTACACAGTGACTGCACCAGCAGAATAGTGAGTGCAGCTCTGGAGTATAATACAGGATGTAACTCAGGATCAGTAATGTAATGTATGTACACAGTGACTGCACCAGCAGAATAGTGAGTGCAGCTCTGGAGTATAATACAGGATGTAACTCAGGATCAGTAATGTAATGTATGTACACAGTGACTGCACCAGCAGAATAGTGAGTGCAGCTCTGGGGTATAATACAGGATGTAACTCAGGATCAGTAATGTAATGTATGTACACAGTGACTGCACCAGCAGAATAGTGAGTGCAGCTCTGGAGTATTATACAGGATGTAACTCAGGATCAGTAATGTAATGTATGTACACAGTGACTGCACCAGCAGAATAGTGAGTGCAGCTCTGGGGTATAATACAGGATGTAACTCAGGATCAGTAATGTAATGTATGTACACAGTGACTGCACCAGCAGAATAGTGAGTGCAGCTCTGGAATATAATACAGGATATAACTCAGGATCAGTAATGTAATGTATGTACACAGTGACTGCACCAGCAGAATAGTGAGTGCAGCTCTGGAGTATAATACAGGATGTAACTCAGGATCAGTAATGTAATGTATGTACACAGTGACTGCACCAGCAGAATAGTGAGTGCAGCTCTGGAGTATAATACAGGATGTAACTCAGGATCAGTAATGAAATGTATGTACACAGTGACTGCACCAGCAGAATAGTGAGTGCAGCTCTGGAGTATAATACAGGATGTAACTCAGGATCAGTAATGTAATGTATGTACACAGTGACTGCACCAGCAGAATAGTGAGTGCAGCTCTGGGGTATAATACAGGATGTAACTCAGGATCAGTAATGTAATGTATGTACACAGTGACTGCACCAGCAGAATAGTGAGTGCAGCTCTGGAGTATAATACAGGATGTAACTCAGGATCAGTAATGAAATGTCTGTACACAGTGACTGCACCAGCAGAATAGTGAGTGCAGCTCTGGGGTATAATACAGGATGTAACTCAGGATCAGTAATGTATGTACACAGTGACTGCACCAGCAGAATAGTGAGTGCAGCTCTGGGGTATAATACAGGATGTAACTCAGGATCAGTAATGTAATGTATGTACACAGTGACTGCACCAGCAGAATAGTGAGTGCAGCTCTGGAGTATAATACAGGATGTAACTCAGGATCAGTAATGAAATGTCTGTACACAGTGACTGCACCAGCAGAATAGTGAGTGCAGCTCTGGGGTATAATACAGGATGTAACTCAGGATCAGTAATGTATGTACACAGTGACTGCACCAGCAGAATAGTGAGTGCAGCTCTGGGGTATAATACAGGATGTAACTCAGGATCAGTAATGTAATGTCTGTACACAGTGACTGCACCAGCAGAATAGTGAGTGCAGCTCTGGGGTATAATACAGGATGTAACTCAGGATCAGTAATGTAATGTCTGTACACAGTGACTGCACCAGCAGAATAGTGAGTGCAGCTCTGGAGTATAATACAGGATGTAACTCAGGATCAGTAATGTAATGTATGTACACAGTGACTGCACCAGCAGAATAGTGAGTGCAGCTCTGGGGTATAATACAGGATGTAACTCAGGATCAGTAATGTAATATATGTACACAGTGACTGCACCAGCAGAATAGTGAGTACAGCTCTGGAGTATAATACAGGATGTAACTCAGGATCAGTAATGTAATGTATGTACACAGTGACTGCACCAGCAGAATAGTGAGTGCAGCTCTGGGGTATAATACAGGATGTAACTCAGGATCAGTAATGTAATGTATGTACACAGTGACTGCACCAGCAGAATAGTGAGTGCAGCTCTGGAGTATAATACAGGATGTAACTCAGGATCAGTAATGTAATGTATGTACACAGTGACTGCACCAGCAGAATAGTGAGTGCAGCTCTGGGGTATAATACAGGATGTAACTCAGGATCAGTAATGTAATGTCTGTACACAGTGACTGCACCAGCAGAATAGTGAGTGCAGCTCTGGAGTATAATACAGGATGTAACTCAGGATCAGTAATGTAATGTCTGTACACAGTGACTGCACCAGCAGAATAGTGAGTGCAGCTCTGGAGTATAATACAGGATGTAATTCAGGATCAGTAATGTAATGTATGTACACAGTGACTGCACCAGCAGAATAGTGAGTGCAGCTCTGGGGTATAATACAGGATGTAACTCAGGATCAGTAATGTAATGTCTGTACACAGTGACTGCACCAGCAGAATAGTGAGTGCAGCTCTGGAGTATAATACAGGATGTAACTCAGGATCAGTAATGTAATGTCTGTACACAGTGACTGCACCAGCAGAATAGTGAGTGCAGCTCTGGAGTATAATACAGGATGTTACTCAGGATCAGTAATGTAATGTATGTACACAGTGACTGCACCAGCAGAATAGTGAGTGCAGCTCTGGGGTATAATACAGGATGTAACTCAGGATCAGTAATGTAATATATGTACACAGTGACTGCACCAGCAGAATAGTGAGTACAGCTCTGGAGTATAATACAGGATGTAACTCAGGATCAGTAATGTAATGTATGTACACAGTGACTGCACCAGCAGAATAGTGAGTGCAGCTCTGGGGTATAATACAGGATGTAACTCAGGATCAGTAATGTAATGTATGTACACAGTGACTGCACCAGCAGAATAGTGAGTGCAGCTCTGGGGTATAATACAGGATGTAACTCAGGATCAGTAATGTAATATATGTACACAGTGACTGCACCAGCAGAATAGTGAGTGCAGCTCTGGGGTATAATACAGGATGTAACTCAGGATCAGTAATGTAATATATGTACACAGTGACTGCACCAGCAGAATAGTGAGTACAGCTCTGGAGTATAATACATGATGTAACTCAGGATCAGTAATGTAATGTATGTACACAGTGACTGCACCAGCAGAATAGTGAGTACAGCTCTGGAGTATAATACAGGATGTAACTCAGGATCAGTAATGTAATGTATGTACACAGTGACTGCACCAGCAGAATAGTGAGTGCAGCTCTGGGGTATAATACAGGATGTAACTCAGGATCAGTAATGTAATGTGTGTACACAGTGACTGCACCAGCAGAATAGTGAGTGCAGCTCTGGGGTATAATACAGGATGTAACTCAGGATCAGTAATGTAATGTATGTACACAGTGACTGCACCAGCAGAATAGTGAGTGCAGCTCTGGGGTATAATACAGGATGTAACTCAGGATCAGTAATGTAATGTATGTACACAGTGACTGCACCAGCAGAATAGTGAGTGCAGCTCTGGGGTATAATACAGGATGTAACTCAGGATCAGTAATGTAATGCATGTACACAGTGACTGCACCAGCAGAATAGTGAGTGCAGCTCTGGAGTATAATACAGGATGTAACTCAGGATCAGTAATGTAATGTATGTACACAGTGACTGCACCAGCAGAATAGTGAGTGCAGCTCTGGAGTATAATACAGGATGTAACTCAGGCTTAGTAATGTAATGTATGTACACAGTGACTGCACCAGCAGAATAGTGAGTGCAGCTCTGGGGTATAATACAGGATGTAACTCAAGATCAGTAATGTATGTACACAGTGACTGCACCAGCAGAATAGTGAGTGCAGCTCTGGAGTGTAATACAGGATATAATTCAGGATCAGTAATGTAATGTATGTACACAGTGACTGCACCAGCAGAATAGTGAGTGCAGATCTGGGGTATAATACAGGATGTAACTCAGGATCAGTAATGTAATGTATGTACACAGTGACTGCACCAGCAGAATAGTGGGTGCAGCTCTGGAGTATAATACAGGATATAACTCAGGATCAGTAATGTAATGTATGTACACAGTGACTGCACCAGCAGAATAGAGAGTGCAGCTCTGGGGTATAATACAGGATGTAACTCAGGATCAGTAATGTATGTACACAGTGACTGGACCAGCAGAATAGTGAGTGCAGCTCTGGGGTATAATACAGGATGTAACTCAGGATCAGTAATGTATCTACACAGTGACTGCACCAGCAGAATAGTGAGCGCAGCTCCGGGGTATAATACAGGATGTAACTCAGGATCAGTAATGTAATGTATGTACACAGTGACTGCACCAGCAGAATAGTGAGTGCAGCTCTGGAGTATAATACAGGATGTAACTCAGGATCAGTAATGTATGTACACAGTGACTGCACCAGCAGAATAGTGAGTGCAGCTCTGGAGTATAATACAGGATGTAACTAAGGATCAGTGCAGGATCAGTAGTGTAATGTATGTACACAGTGACTGCACCAGCAGAATAGTGAGTGCAGCTCTGGAGTATAATACAGGATGTAACTCAGGATCAGTAATGTAATGTATGTACACAGTGACTGCACCAGCAGAATAGTGAGTGCAGCTCTGGAGTATAATACAGGATGTAACTCAGGATTAGTAATGTAATGTATGTACACAGTGACTGCACCAGCAGAATAGTGAATGCAGCTCTGGGGTATAATACAGGATGTAACTCAGGATCAGTAATGTATGTACACAGTGACTGCACCAGCAAAATAATGGGGTGCAGTACAAATAGAATAATGTGGGGGTACCGTGCATACAGAATAATGTGGGGTGCATTATATGTTATATGTGTACATGGAGTATATGTGTATATGGGGTATATGTGTATATAGAGTATATGTCTATATGGGGTATATGTGTATATAGAGTATATGTGTGTGTGGGGTATATGTGTGTACTTTGACCAAAGTACTGGCCACAGATGTTTCTTTCTCTCCTCGTCACTTTAATTTCTTATGTTCCCCAGGAAGAAAAATCTTAATGGAGTCACAAAAGTTGAAGAAAAGGAACAAAAAGAAAAACAGAAAATCTTTACACAGGCCTCACAGCTCACAGCAGAATAAGGTACTCCCATCATTAGGGCTCGTTCAGACGAACGTGTGCCGTCCATGTTATGTCGGTGTGCCGTCCGTGTTACGTCGGTGTGCTGTCCGTGTTACGTCTGTGTGCTGTCCGTGTAACGTCTGTGTGCGGTCCGTGTAATGTCTGTGTGCGGTCCGTGTTACGTCTGTGTGCGGTCCGTGTTACGTCTGTGTGCGGTCCGTGTAACGTCTGTGTGCGGTCCGTGTTACGTCTGTGTGCCGTCCGTATTACGTCTGTGCTGTCCGTGTTAGGTCTGTGTGCTGTCCGTGTAACGTCTGTGTGCGGTCCATGTAACGTCTGTGTGCGGTCCGTGTTACGTCTGTGTGCGGTCCGTGTTACGTCTGTGTGCCGTCCGTATTACGTCTGTGCTGTCCGTGTTAGGTCTGTATGCGGTCCGTGTTACGTCTGTGTGCGGTCCGTGTTACGTCTGTGTTACGTCCATGTTACGTCAGTGTGCCGTCAGTGTTACGTAGGTGTGCCATGCATGTTACGTCACTGTGCTCTCCGTGTTACGTCGGTGTGCTGTCCGTGTTACGTCCGTGTTACGTCGGTGTGCTGTCCGTGTTACGTCTGTGTGCCGTCCGTGTTACTTCTGTGTGCTGTCCATGTTATGTCGGTTTCCCCTCCGTGTTACGTCGGTGTGCTGTCCGTGTTAGGTCCGTGTTACGTCGGTGTGCTGTCCGTGTTACATCTGTGTGCCGTCCATGTTACGTCGGTGTCCCCTCCGTGTTACGTCAGTGTGCTGTCCGTGTTAGGTCCATGTTACGTCGGTGTGCTGTCCGTGTTACGTTTGTGTGCCGTCCATGTTACGTCGGTGTGCCGTCCGTGTTAAGTCTGTGTGCTGTCTGTGTTATGTCTTTGTGCCGTCCGTGTTACGTCTGTGTGCCGTCCGTGTTACGTCTGTGTGCTGTCCGTGTTATGTCTGTGTGCCGTCCGTGTTACGTCTGTGTGCTGTCCGTGTTATGTCTGTGTGCCGTCCGTGTTACGTCCGTGTTATGTCTGTGTGCCGTCCGTGTTACGTCTGTGTGCCGTCCGTGTTACATCTGTGTGCCGTCCATATGCAAAAATGATAGCAATATGGACAGCAGACTGACCAATGCAAGGCAATGTGGTAGTTCACATGAACGTTTTTACACACGAACTTATGATCTATGTATGAAAAATCCATATTCTGAATCAGACTCGCCTATTATAAGTAGTGATAGGCGAACCTGTGGATGTTCGGGTCCGGCGGGTTCAGCTCAACATTTTAAAAAAAAAGTTTAGTTCGTGTACCAGAACAGTACCCAAATTCGAGCCTGAACCTGGACCCCATTCAGATGATTGGGGGGCCCAAACATCCTTTGTTTGCTACGCTGTTATCTCCATGACAGCATGGCAAACATGGGCTCTGATTGGCGATACGATTGTTACCGCCGGTCAGAGCATTGTGGTTCCCATGCTGTCATACAAATGACAGTGTGTGAGCCAGTAGTTGTGACTGCTGGTAAAAAGGTTACTACCGAATATTCAGACACCTGGAGTTTGGTATTCTAACTTTCACACTAGCATCGGAATCTCCCCGTCGCAATGCGTCGGGCAGAGATTCCGACGCTAGCGTTTGACGCACTGCACAACGGGTGCAGCGGATGCATTTCTCCGGCGCATCCGCTGCCCCATTGTGAGGTGCGGGGAGGTGGGGGCGGAGTTCCGGCCGCGCATGTGCGGTCGGAAAAAGCGGTCCGTCAGGAGCAAAAAACGTTACACGTAGCGTTTTTTGCTCCCGGCGGTCCGCCACAACACGGCGCAACCGTCGCACAACGGTTGTGACGTGTGGCAATGCGTCGCTAATGTTAATCTATGGGGCAAAAACGCATCCTGCAAACAACTTTGCAGGATGCGTTTTTTGCCATAAACGACGCATTGCGACGTCTGGCAAAAAACGCCAGTGTGAAAGTAGCCGACTGATAAGGGCCATGGATATTGTTTCCCACCCAGCCTAAAAAATGCAGCCCACAGCCGCCCAGAAACGGCACATCTATTAGATGCACCGATTGTGGCGCTTTGCCTGGCTCTTCCCACTTGCGGAGGCAAGAGAGGTAATAGGTTTTAGATTAATGTCTGTTTTATGGTCACTGACATCAAGCCCAGGGTTTAGTAATGGAGAGGCGTCTATAATACACCCATTACTAACCCCATAGTTACAGTGGGGCAAAAAAGTAATTAGTCAGTCAGCAATAGTGCAAGTTCCACCACTTAAAAAGATGAGAGGCGTCTGTAATTTACATCATAGGTAGACCTCAACTATGGGAGACAAACTGAGAAAAAAAAATCCAGAAAATCACATTGTCTGTTTTTTTAACATTTTATTTGCATATTATGGTGGAAAATAAGTATTTGGTCAGAAACTTTCATCTCAATACTTTGTAATATATCCTTTGTTGGCAATGACAGAGGTCAAACGTTTTCTGTAAGTCTTCACAAGGTTGCCACACACTGTTGTTGGCCCATTCCTCCATGCAGATCTCCTCTAGAGCAGTGATGTTTTTGGCTTTTCGCTTGGCAACACGGACTTTCAACTCCCTCCAAAGGTTTTCTATAGGGTTGAGATCTGGAGACTGGCTAGGCCACTCCAGGACCTTGAAATGCTTCTTACCAAGCCACTCCTTCGTTACCCTGGCGGTGTGCTTTGGATCATTGTCATGTTGAAAGACCCAGCCACATTTCATCTTCAATGCCCTTGCTGATGGAAGGAGGTTTGCATTCAAAATCTCACGATACATGGCCCCATTCATTCTTTCATGTACCCGGATCAGTCGTCCTGGCCCCTTTGCAGAGAAACAGCCCCAAAGCATGATGTTTCCACCACCATGCTTTACAGTAGGTATGGTGTTTGATGGATGCAACTCAGTATTCTTTTTCCTCCAAACACGTCAAGTTGTGTTTCTACCAAACAGTTCCAGTTTGGTTTCATCAGACCATAGGACATTCTCCCAAAACTCCTCTGGATCATCCAAATGCTCTCTAGCAAACTTCAGACGGGCCCGGACATGTACTGGCTTAAGCAGTGGGACACGTCTGGCACTGCAGGATCTGAGTCCATGGTGGCATAGTGTGTTACTTATGGTAGGCCTTGTTACATTGGTCCCAGCTCTCTGCAGTTCATTCACTAGGTCCCCCCGCGTGGTTCTGGAATTTTTGCTCACCGTTCTTGTGATCATTCTGACCCTACGGGGTGGGATTTTGCGTGGAGCCCCAGATCGAGGGAGATTATCAGTGGTCTTGTATGTCTTCCATTTTCTAATTATTGCTCCCACTGTTGATTTCTTCACTCCAAGCTGGTTGGCTATTGCAGATTCAGTCTTCCCAGCCTGGTGCAGGGCTACAATTTTGTTTCTGGTGTCCTTTGACAGCTCTTTGGTCTTCACCATAGTGGAGTTTGGAGTCAGACTGTTTGAGGGTGCGCACAGGTGTCTTTTTATACTGGTAACAAGTTTAAACAGGTGCCATTACTACAGGTAATGAGTGGAGGAAAGAGGAGACTCTTAAAGAAGAAGTTACAGGTCTGTGAGAGCCAGAAATCTTGATTGTTTGTTTCTGACCAAATACTTATTTTCCACCATAATATGCAAATAAATTGTTAAAAAAACAGACAATGTGATTTTCTGGATTTTTTTTTCTCAGTTTGTCTCCCATAGTTGAGGTCTACCTATGATGTAAATTACAGACGCCTCTCATCTTTTTAAGTGGTGGAACTTGCACTATTGCTGACTGACTAAATACTTTTTTGCCCCACTGTAGATTGTAAAAAAGAAAAAATACAGCCAGAATAAATCTCTTTATTTGAAATAAAGACACTGGCACCTTTATTTGAAATAAAAATAAAAAGACAAAGTTATACCCACCTTTATGCCTAATCCACTGAAGGCCATGTCCTCTGTTAAAGACAAAAAATAATAAAACACCATAATCCTCACCTGTCCGACGTGAATATAATCCTCCGATGCCAATGTCCCCTGTAAAAAAACAAAAATAATAAACAACAGTATCCCTAACCTGTCCGACGTGAAGATAATCCGTCTATGATAAATCTGGTTGTTAAACTGGACAGTGGCATGATGCAACCATTCACGCTGAAAAGCAGGAGACACTGAGCTGCTGAGAAGGCAGCTTCAGTGACGAGTGGTGACGTCATACAGGTTACCACCAGTCATTGAACCTGCGTTCACATGTTCGCTTCTCTATGAGCTGGGACGATGAACTGCGGTGACCTCAATGAGATCACCGCTAGCACTGTGAAGATAATCCATGTGTTCCTTGACGAGTCTAGCACTGTTACATCTAGGGGGCATGCAGTACGTTGGCATGATGTGAGTATTCAGCCTCCACCTGAGACACTGAGTTGCGCATCATAGTGAGGCATCAGTGTCTCGCGGTGATGTGAATAAAGTGAGCGAAGTTCATAGAGTTCACTTTCTCTATTTAAATAATTTTTAAAAAGCGGCGTTTCTTTATAACCAGGCATGATAAAGCTGACATCTGAGAGTTGCAGCCTGCTGCTGTTGGTTTTGTCTGCACTGGTTACCAAGAATAGAAGTGACCCCATTTTTAAAATGTATTTATTTATAACACAAGCGCCAGCAGCCGACGCCTGCTCTCTATGCTTCCAGCGACAGCAGGCATAGGCTGATGGGAGTAGTACTCTCTCATCAGCCGACGCCTGTGACCGGCGGTAACCTTTTTACACCAGTCACTGCTGCTGGCTCATGTTGTAATCTGACAGCGTGGGAATCATCACAGCACTCAGACAGGCAGTAAGTAACTTACGGACGGTCAGAGCCGCTGGTGTTTCTCACGCTGTCACACAGATGACAGCGTGGGAAACAGACAATGTTCGGGGGGCTGAAGCCGAACAATAACACAGACTTCCTGTAGAAGTCCATGTTCGAGGTCTGTGCACAGACACTAGGTGTTCTGTACGGACCCCGAACTTTACTGTTCGGGTTCGTCTATCACTAATTATAAATCAATGGGTACGTAAAAAATGGATCACAAACGAGTTACCAGCCGTAAGTCATGGATTTTTCATGGAAAAATTGCAATGATAAAGTTAGGAAACTGTATTAACTTTTATTACTTATAAAATTGTTTATGTAAAAACAGATGCCATACAGATGGACAAAACGGACATAAGGATGACAATATCCGTACCTCAAGCTAAACATGGGGTGCATGGTTTTTTTTTTACATCTTTTGTTGCATCCATCTCTGGTATAAAAATGAAGCTTGCCATAAATTATGTCACCTGCCATAAATATGTATTAGCATGTAGTAAATGTTCTCCTGAATCTGGCTCTGTTATTCTTTTTTTTCTTGCTCCTCTCTATTCCTGAGATATGACCTGGTATGTACATATAGTGTTTCTCTATTTTGTTGTTTCTTATTAATGATTTCCATTTTGCAGGTTCACCTCGCGATTTGGACAACAGAGTGTAATTGATAATTCTGTTCTCCCCCCTAAAAACCGAGAGCACAGTGTGGGATTGCGTCACTACTGTTGTCTCCCCGGTCCATCCGGCAGGACCCTATCCCCCTAACACATCAAGAGTGTTTAGGTTTAGGGCATCCACATTGGTCCTTGCCATCCCCACTTGGCCTGCTCGCCTTCCAGAGCCAGACGTGGACGGTGGGAAGTGGGACACGTTCCCGGGCCACAGGTTTTCTGATGACAGCCCGAAGATCTGCGTCCAGCCGCGCCATGGTTTTCACCCAGGTGTTCGATGTCCATCTTCGGCACCAATTCTGCGAAGAAGGATTCCTGGTCTTTAGGACTGGTATCTCTGTTCAGGCAGTGAGGGGGCTCTTTTTAATAATAATGTTTATTTTTATATAGCGCCAACATATTCCGCAGCGCTTTACAGTTTGCACACATTATCATCATTTTTAATAGATTATCACTAATCCCTAGTCATGCAGTAAGTATTATAGGCCCCTTCCCGTTTAACAAGCAAACTCCTTTCATAGAGCGCAAAATAACTTTAATATTCCGTCTACTGCACCCCCTCCCCTACACAGCCATCATAATAAAATTTAGTCCCTGGCTCCATCCCAGGCCTTCTCCTGTCAGCCAGCCAATCCCACGTGCCGACTCATCGTGTGGCCACGCCCACTACTCCTAACCAATCAGGACTCTTCTATCTCCCAGAGAACAGGATTCCTGCGTGCACTTTTCACATCTCCACCTGCTCCTCTCCTCTGGCTTGTGGGAAACTTTTGCGCGTTTTACTGGCTCCATCCCTAATACTCGGCATCATCTCCAGCTACTGACTCGGGTGTCTCAGCATTGTGTGTCACAGCTCCGGTCCCCGCAGCACAGCTTCACCGGACTCTTCACACAATGCTGGAGTCAGTATAAAATGGACCGACTCGGACTCCTAAATATGTAATAAATTGCGTTCAGTGCAAGATGTGCTGTAAATGTTTTCATAAGAGTTTGGGAAAGTTATCAAATATCCTATAAATGTCTGTTCTGTTCCTGATCTAAGAATCTCTGCTTTTAGTTGAGATGAATCTGTGCTGCACTTTATGTACATGCTCAGTAGTGAGGCAGTGCTGTGGAGTCAGAGTTGAGGAGTTGGAAGTCAGGGAAAGTGAGCAGTCTGTTGTTTGACTCACCGACTCCACAGCCCTGCTTAGAACGACTGCTGTTGTGAATTCTGTTTTGGAACTCCCTCCTGTGGTCATGAATGGTACTTCGGCGAGTTCTGTCCATGGATGGACTCCCTCTGGTGGCTGTGAGTGGAGCTGCTGGTTCTGAGGTTCCTTCCACAGGTGACCTGGTTAATTCTTTGGCTGGCTGCTCTATTTAACTCCACCCAGATCGTTACTCCATGCCACCTGTCAATGTTCCAGCACTGGTTCAGTTCGCTCTTGGATCTTTCTGGTGACCTGTCTATGCCAGCAGAAGCTAAGTCCCTGCTAGTTTATTTTGTTGCTCTTGTTTTCTTGTCCAGCTTGCTAATATGATTCTCTCTGGCTAGCTGGAAGCTCTGGGATGCAGAGTGGCACCTCCCACACCGTGAGTTGGTGCGGGGGTCTTTTTGCACACTCTGCGTGGTCTTTTGTAGTTTTTTGTGCTGACCGCAAAGTTACCTTTTCTATCCTCTGTCTGTTTAGGTAGTCTGGCCTCCCTTTGCTGAAACCTCTTTCATTCCTGTGTTTGTGTATTTCATCTTAACTCACAGTCAATATTTGTGGGGGGCTGCCTTTTCCTTTGGGGAATTTCTCTGAGGCAAGGTAGGCTTTACTTTCTATCTCTAGGGGTAGCTAGCCCTTAGGCTGTGCCGAGGCGTCTAGGCCTGTTAGGTACGCTCCACGGCTATTTCTAGTGTGTGTGATAGGATTAGGGATTGCGGTCAGCAGAGTTCCCACTTCCCAGAGCTTGTCCTGTGAGTTTAACCATCAGGTCATTCCGGGTGCTCCTAACCACCAGGTCCATAACAGACTGCCCAGCCCTGCCTCCACCACAGGTTCTCCGATATCTTCCCTCTGTGTTATGGACCCCGCGGCCTCTCAATTCCAAAAGGTCACACCACGCAGGCGTTACAGGGGTTCTAAAAAGTGTGCCCGCACTAGCTCATCGTCTAGATCCTCATTATCCTCTCCATCCTCCAGGATCCTTTCTCTGTCCCCCTCCCTCCTCTTCGATGCTCTAGCTCTGCTGGAGTCAGAACCTCAGTCTGAGTCAGATTCTGGTCTAGACTCCGAACAGATCTCTAAACTCCAGGACATGGTAAATAGCCTAATTGTAGCGGTCAATCAGATGTGGAGGATCCAGAAACCTCTTCTTCGGAGCAGACCATATCCTTGAGATAGACGAAGCATCCTCCCAGACCCTTCGCCAACCACAAGGAAATTTTTTCAGTTCGCGGTACAGCAATCCCATTTCCACTTCACGGCATTGCTGTTCTTCCTAGCCACAGGACCAAGAGTATCCACGAAGATAATGGCGACGATTATGGCCATTCCTTGGAATAGAGGCATCCTTGTCACCCCTTATTTAGATTACATTCTCATCAAAGCGGCATCCTCCTTCGCATGTCACTAGAGCCTACAGATCATTCTGGGCACCCTCTCCTGTCTAGGTTGGATTATCAACATCCCGAAGTTGTGTCTGATCCCGGTCCAATGTATTGTTTTCCTGAGAATGTTGTTCGACACCACGCGTTCAAGAGTTTTTCTGCCTGAAGAGAAACACTGGGTTCTATTGCTCGGGATTCGCTCCCTCAGAAGCACATCTCCTCAATCTCGTAGTTTCTGTATGAGTGTCCTAGGCAGAAAGGTCACGTCAATGGAAGCAGTTCCATTCGCCCAGTTCCATATGCGTCCCCTTTAACTTTTTCTACTTTCAAGATGGGACAAGTCAACTCACTCCTCGGATGATCAACTAATTACGATCCCTCCCCAGATAAAGAAGTGCTTGGAATTGTGGACTCCATCTCCCTAGTCTATCACGGGAGATCTTTTTTGCGACTTCGTTGGAAGATAGTTATAACAGAGGCCAATCTTCTCGGTCGGGGAGGAGTTTTTCAGAAATTAACAGTCCAGGGTCTTTGGACCGCGCAAGAATCATCTCTTCCCATCAACATTCTGGAACTCAGGGTAATCTTCCTTGCTCTACATCTCTGGCAGGAACTTCTCATCAACCATCCAATTTGGGTTCAAGTAGACAATGAAATGGAACCGAAAGTCGAGCAATATTGTCAGAAGTGATGCGCATTCTGTTAGGGCCGAGCAGAAAGTACCGATGATCTCGGCAGCCACATCCCAGGAGTGCAGAACTGGGCTGACCATTTCCTCAGTCAAGAGAATCTCGCCACTGGCGAATGGTTCCTCAACTTGTCAGTCTTCCACGAGATTTGTCTCTGATGTGAGACTCCCGACATTGACCTAATGGCGTCCTGACTGAATTATAAGGTTTCTTGGTTCATCTCCAGATCACACATCCTGCTAGCAATTGGTACAGACGCCATGGTAATCACTTGGTTTCAGTTCTCCCTCTCGTACCTGTTCCCTTCCTTGCCACTGATCTCCAGGGTGGTCAAGAAGATCAAAACAGAGAGAGTGTCCATCAGTCTCATTGCCCCAGCCTTGCCCAGAAGAGATTGCTACCCAGAAGTAATCAACCTCCTCGTGGACACTTCATGGAAACTCCCGGACCTTCCCTCCTAGGGTCCTCTCTTCTCAGTCATTTAGTTTAACGGCATGGCTGACAGTTTCTCTGATCAGGTTATTCAGACCAGAGCAAGGAAGCCTTCTTCCTCTCACATTTACCACCGTGCGTGGAAAGTGTTTGTCCACTAGTGTGAAACCAATAGGACCTCCCCAATGGTTTTTCATCTGCCTTCTGTTTTGTCCTTCCTACAATCGAGTCTGTAATTTGGTCTGTACATCAGTTCTCTCAAAGGATAGGTGTCTGCCCTTTCCATCCTCTTTCAAAAGATTCTCGCTTGCAGATCAAGACTTTTCTGCATGGATCCACACACTTCATTCTCCCCTCCCTGCCTTCGGAAGAACCTTGGGACCTCAATCTAATACTCTGTGTTCTTAATGAGTCACCATTCAAACCTCTACTGGAAATTTCTCTTTCATGGAAGGCTGCCTTCCTGGTCACCATCACTTCTATCAGATGAGTTTCCGAACTCACAGCTCTGTCTTGTCATTCTAGTTTTCCACCAGGACAAGGTAGGTTTACGTCCGATACCATCCTTTCTCCTGGTTTCTGCATTTCACCTCAATGAAGATATTGCCTTGCTTTTGCCCATTCCCTTTTCATCCTCAAGAGAGGTCTCTCAACAAACTGGATTTGGTAAAAGCCTTTAGTCTTTACCTTTCCAAGACAGCACCCATCAGATATGCGGATTCGCTGTTTATAATTCCCGAAGGTCCGCGGAAAGGCTTAGCTGCTTCCAAGTCTACCATTGCCTGCTGGATTCGTTCTGCCATTCTGGAAGCCTACCGACTAGGACAGAACGCGTCTAGTCAGGGTCACCGTGTACTCCACTCATGCAGTTGGGGCCTCCTGGGCCATCCGCCACCAGACGTCTGCTTCACAGATTTGCAAGGCTTTGACGTGGCCTTCCTATTATACCTTTGCCAAATTCTACAAGGTTCACATCTATGCTTCGTCAGATGCGAATCTTGGTAGAATGGTCCTGCAAGCTGCAGTGATCCGAACTCTGACTTGAGGGTACTACTTTTTCCCACCCTTGGGACTGATTTTGGACGTCTCATGGGTTCCTGTGTCTGCCAATGAAACGATAGAGAAATGAAGCTTTTAGGTACTCACCTTAAAATCTCTTTCTCAGAGCCTTCATTGGAGGACACTGCACCCGCCCCTGTTTATTGCTAGTTCTGGTTATGTTATGGTTGTTTTATATCTGTTTCTTCTCCTACTGCTTTCTCACTAACTGCTTAGCTTTGTGCCAGTTGGTGGGTATAAACTGCTGGGTAGGAGCTAACATATTTTTCAGACTATGAGACTCACTTTTTTCCTCCAAAATTTTGGAAGAATCTGGGTGGTGCGTTTTATAGTCCGGATGTACCTTAGTCTGGCTGTAGATGGAGGCAGGAGCAGCTGGTCGTAGGAGGCAAGAACCAGCTGCTGCAGCTAATACGTGTGCCCGCTGTTAAAGAAAATTCTATCCACGGCCGTAGTCACTCCCACCTCCATTCATTGAAGCCGGCGCCGAGAGGTGGGAGGGACTATGGGAGTGAAAAGCAGTGAATAGTCATTCTCTTTAATAGCGGGTACACATGATCGCCCAGCCTCTGCAGGAAGCCAGCGGCTGCTGCTAACAGTGTGCCCACTATTAAAGAAAATTAATATTCACTACTCTCCACTCCCATAGTCCCGGGCATGGGGAGCAGTGAATATTCCGACAGCTGACCTCGGCTTGTGAGGGTGCATGGCAGTGACATCATGAGTTGTTACCAGCTGAAATCAGCTGCCAGCATCAAAACAGGACACCACACTGCGAGGGAGCGGAGGGACGGTAAGTAGAATGGTTTATTTTTTTATGTGTGTAGTGTGATGAGGGCCATATATACCATGATGGGGGTCATGTATACCAGAATGGGGATAGGGCCATGTATCGAAGCAATAAAAGGGGAGAAGCCAGCGCTGCCTATGGTCAGAACGCAATACATAAAGTGCAAATGCACATATTGATTTCTAACTTTATTTAAAATGAGACATTTAGCAAACAATTGATCAATTCTTTGAGCCACCCCGCCACTTCACAGCATTCTCATAATGGGGCAGTCCTACTCTACGTTTTTTATATTCGCTGTGCCATAAAAGCCTCCTAAATAAATAAAAGCAAGGCCACATTAAATGCAAGCTGTACCTGGAGCATTACTGAATCACTCCCATGGCGTCAGAGGGGCAGGCAAGGATAAAGGTTGACCAGGTCCAGACAGACATTTCAGGTCCAGCACATAAAAAAAGGAATAGCTGACAGCACTCACTCTTGCAGGGCGCTCGATCCAAGCCCAGGGAACCCTCCTGGGCAATATATAGACTCCAATGTAGAAAGACAGCGCTCCATCCGGGTGTTGGGATTCAAAAAGTCTTTATTTCAGCCATGATAAAAGCAGCCAACAGCAACGTTTCGACCGCACAACCGGTCTTTTATTTCAGCCATGCTTTTATCATGGCTGAAATAAAGATTTTTTGAATCCCAACACCCAGATGGAGCGCTGTCTTTCTACATTGGAGACATTTCAGGTCCAACCTCCACACTGCCCAGCCAGCTTTTAATTTATTTAGGAGGCCTTTATGGCACAGCGAATATAAAAAAACGTAGAGTAGGACTGCCCCATTATGAGATTGCCGTGACGTGGCGGGGTGGCTCAAAGAATTGATCAATTGTTTGCTAAATGTCTCATTTTGAAATACAGTTAGAAATCAATATTTGCATTTGCACTTTATGTATTGCGTTCTGACCATAGGCAGCGCTGGCTTCTCCCCTCTTTTGCTTCGATAGGGCCATGTATACCAGGATTGGGGGCCATGTGTACCAGGATGTGGGGCAACGTATACCAGGAATGGGGGCCATCTATACCTGATGGGAGTCATGTATACTAGGATGAGGAAGGGGGCCATGTATACCAGAATGGGGATGGGGGCCAGCTATTCCAGGATGCAGGGCCTTGTATACCAGGAAGGGGCGCCATGTATACCTAAATGGTGGAGCATATATACCAGCCAGGATGGGGGCCATGTATACCAGAATGGGGATGGGGCGAGCTATTCCAGAATGGAGGGCTTTGTATACCAGGAAGGGGGGCCATGCATACCTGGATGGCGGAGCATATATACCAGCCAGGATGGTGGGGGGTGTATACCAGGATGGAGGGCCATACATTCCAGGACATATATATCTGGATGGGGACTTATATATCAGGATGGGGGTTTGACATATATACCAGATGGGGACATATACCAGGATGGGGAATATTGGTACAGAATTGGGGGACATTACCCCTACAACAGTGTCAGCAGCAGATACCCCCTATAACAGTGTGTGATGACCACATTTTTTGCTTCAATTTTTTTCTATTTTCCTCCTCTAAAACCTGGGTGCGTCTTATAGTCAGAAAAATACGGCAACTTTTTGTCATATTCTCAGCCTCTTAGTGGCAGCAGCAGACACCCATGGTTTCCTGTGTCCCCCAATAAAGGCTCAGAGTAAGAGATTTTACAGTAGGTATCCAAAATCTTCATTTTGCATAAGTGGATATTACTCAATAGAGAAGATTTTTATGACTATGCCCACTTGGCTTTAAAAAAAAACCTACATTTACAAATGGAATGGAAAGGAGCAGGAACAAATGAAAAATAACTCCAAATTCAGGAGAACAAGAGTATTTACACCAGGTAAAAAAATGACATGTTTATGGCAAGTGCCAGGTCTTCTTCATGTGTAGCTATCTGCTTTACTGCATATCCACTGTCTGTGACATTTGTATTTTTGTGCAATTTGCCACCGCATCAAATATATAATTTTTTCCTTTTTTATTAATTCAAAGCTGGATGGAGCCTTAACAAATGAGGATGTGCTATTTATATGTCTTTTGGAAAATAGTATGAAAAGTAAAGAAAAGAAGAAAAAACAGAAGACGAAGATTGATAAGACTGGTATCACACTCCCATGCGGGCTCGAAAACCTTTCCCAATATAGGCAGAAAGGACTAGATCGGAGCCGAGGCAGTGTCTGCTCCGGCAGAGCAACAAAGAAGACGAAACGAAAAAGGAAGAGTGTTGCCATGAAACCTGATAATATTTGGCCACCTTGGAAAACGAGTAATATGTCTGATGACCCTTTCGAGTCACCAGTCAAGAAAAACAAGAAGAAAAAGCTGTTGATGCTCTCCAAAATCCAGGCGTCTAAAAGTTCTTCGTCAAGGATTAAGCAGATTGGAACTGCCCCACAGAAGATCAGTGATGGAAAAAGTCATAAGCGTAGAAACAAAGAGGCCACCACTGACCCAAAACGTGTGTCTGCACCAAAGGTCAATGGTGGGATCAGTCAACGAGTAAGAAAACATTCATTGCTGTACACCAGCACCCCACTGTCTTCTCCTACTGCCCTCCCCAAGACTAAGAGAAACATCAAGCACATTAGTCCTGGCAAAGCAGAAGATATGGAAGGCATGTTTAATCACAGGCAAGAAGTCTTTATTGTCCAGAAGCAGTTTGGATTGACCCAACCTTGTTTGAAGAAGCCCCTAAATCTCTCTCTAGAATCTCGGATTAGAGCCAAGAGTCCAAGTGAGGACATCATCGAAGTACTGTCTCAATCACCTCCTGTAAAGCCTAATGCTTCTAAAAATGAAAATCTAACATTTTCCTTTAAACCCTCAAAAAATGGCCAAAAAACAAAGTTCATCCAGACTTTCCTGAACCCCTTGTATTTCTTTAGGAGAAAAGGAAAATCCGGTAATGCAAATGTAGTCACTCCATTACTCACAGTAAATAACCGAGGAAAAAGCCGTGGAATAAAAAGAGATCAGAGCAAACTAAGGAATGAAGTATGAGTTTATTTTATCGTTACGTTTCTGTTCTTCAGTTTTGTATGACATATATTCAGCAAGTTGCAAATGTTTGAAAATGTTTATACTGTTTTGCTGGGTCCAGTTGGAATTCAACAACTTAGGGAAACTCAAAATGGGCTGAACTCTGCTGAGCTGCCTTATAAACAAGAGGGGAGGAAAAGAACGACCTAAAGTTCCATGTGGAATACAACGGAACACGTCTTTAATAAATATTATATACCGGCAAGGAAAGTACACAGAACACATATACATGTACAACAAGTGTACATGGGACACACAGGTCAAGGAGCTGTGACACACCTCTATATCACGGAGTACTAACAATATGACATATGTACAGTGATATGTATCATGTGATGTATCCCTGCAAATTTTACCAAGTGGTATGATGTCAGACAGATCATATGGACATAATCCATTAATAAAGGCAAACACATGTAACGGTAGTGCTAAAGTGATGGCAGAAAGTTGTAAACGCCGGAGGTACCATCATGCTTGACAAAGGCCATTGTGGCCGAAACGTTGCATCTTCTTTATGGCTGAATAAAGATCGTTTTTTGGACACAATTCACCTGGTATGGATG
The DNA here is from genome assembly GCF_032444005.1 of Ranitomeya imitator. NCBI lineage: Eukaryota > Metazoa > Chordata > Amphibia > Anura > Dendrobatidae > Ranitomeya > Ranitomeya imitator. The sequence continues at coordinate 25,650,709 of NC_091290.1, forward strand.
CTGCTTTTTTTCTTTTATTAGGAGGTACCATCAGAGTCACAAAAAAATGATAACCAAATGTATAACAAATAAGATAACCAATATAAGCAGGGGCTCCCAGTACCTGTTTGTCCGCCCCCCCGTGCATTATGTCAAGGCTGATGTATCAGAGGCATGAATGTAATAAATAAAGTTTTATTTTTTCTGTTGAGTTTTGATTTCAATTGTTCGGTTATTGTCTATTGTTTTGTCAATTTGCAAGTATATAACTACTATAATACTGCCCCCTATATACAAAAATATAACTGCTATAATACTGCCCCTATGTACAAGAATATCACAACTATAATACTGCCCCTATGTACAAGAATGTAACTACTATAATACTGCCCCTATATACAAAAATATAACTGCTATAATACTGCCCCTATGTACAAGAATATAACAACTATAATACTGCTCTTATGTACAAGAATATAACTACTATAATACTGCTCTATGTACAAGAATATGACTACTATAATACTGCTCCTATGTACAAGAATATAACTACTATAATACTGCCCCTATGTACAAGAATATAACTACTATAATACTGCTCCTATGTACAAGAATATAACTACTATAATACTGCCCCTATGTATAAGAATATAACTACTATAATACTGCCCCTATGTACAAGAATATAACTACTATAATACTGTCCCTATGTACAAGAATATAACTACTATAATACTGCTCCTATGTACAAGAATATAACTACTATAATACTGCTCCTATGTACAGGAATATAACTACTATAATACGGCCCCTATGTACAAGAATATAACTACTATAATACTGCTCCTATGTACAAGAATATAACTACTATAATACTGCCCCTATGTACAAGAATATAACTACTATAATACTGCCCCTATGTACAAGAATATAACTACTATAATACTGCTCCTATGTACAAGAACATAACTACTATAATACTGCTCTATGTACAAGAATATAACTACTATAATACTGTCCCTATATACAAGAATAGAACTACTATAATACTGTCCCTATGTACAAGAATATAACTGCTATAATACTGTCCCTATGTACAAGAATAGAACTACTATAATACTGTCCCTATGTACAAGAATATAACTACTATAATACTGCTCCTATGTACAGGAATATAACTACTATAATACTGCTCCTATGTACAAGAATATAACTACTATAATACTGCTCCTATATACAAGAACATAACTACTATAATACTGCCCCCTATGTACAAGAGTATAACTACTATAATACTGCTCCTATGTACAAGAATATAACTACTATAATACTGCTCCTATATACAAGAACATAACTACTATAATACTGCCCCCCTATGTACAAGAATATAACTACTATAATACTGCTCCTATGTACAAGAATATAACTACTATAATACTGCTCCTATGTACAAGAATATAACTACTATAATACTGCTCCTATGTACAAGAATATAACTACTATAATACTGCTCCTATGTACAAGAATATAACTACTATAATACTGCTCCTATGTACAAGAATATAACTACTATATTACTGCCCTTATGTACAGGAATATAATATACCTATACTATAATAGTAATATATTACTAGGTAATTATTCACATGTCGAGTGACGGGAGGCTCTGAAATCTGAGTGACAAGTGGGTGACAACGACCATTAACCGCCATTACGTCCCCCAGGCCTCTCCCTCACATACTGAATAACATACATTTTCGCTTTATTACTCCATTACAGCTCTGACTCCTTCTGTAGATTGCGGTCCTGTAGGGATCAGAGCTCCACATGACATCTGTTATTTTAGTGGAGTTTCTCAAATTGTTTTCTGTTCTTTTGCTGAACATTAGTTCCACAATAATAATTTTATTTTTTCGTGTAGCGGCACAGCTTTTAATCTTAACGTCTTGAAGGAAATGTTTTTGAAAGTTGCATTTTGCGGATTACGATTATTTATATTCTCAGTAAACAGATGCCTGAGAAATGCTCCGGCTGTGATCACTAAGCATCGAGCAGCCCCCGCAGTGTAGTCAGCCCTGTAATTAGGGTCTAACACACCCCAGTGAAGACCCCACGTACATAAGCGCCTTTCCCCTTATGTTGCCAAATGTGATAAATCTGATTTTTTTCCAGTTCAATTAAGATCTTTGCTTGTGTTTATTGAGCTGTAACAAATGTGACATTTTTGTAGTATTGTTATGTTTGATCATTTTTAGAGTTCTTTTATATGAGTAATTTTAAATTTGATGAAAAAGTCCAAATTTTAACCTTAGATTGAATCTTACCAGACATATGGCGTGTGGATAACTACAAAATAATAATGTCTAATTGCATATATCACATGTATACTGTATACCATACACAGGTGCTTCTCCCAAAATTAGAATATCATTTTTTCAAGCTGGTGTTATAAAGTATTCTATGTTACTCCCTTGTCCCGGCTCTATCGCCAAGTCTTGCTTCCCTCCTCTATGACAGACCCCTCTCTGTTAGTCCTCACCGGATTACTGTGCCTGAGTATTCAGAATACATTGCTCCTAGCTAAGACATGTTTCACAGACACTTGCCTCATCATCCCCTTCTCTGAGCCTCAGCCAGGTATTTAATAATCTCTCTAGCTAATCCGGTTTTTCTTTCCAGCAACTTCAACTACTTCCTAACTCTGTCTCCTGTGAATTTTGGTGCTGTTGCACTCTCAACTCTTCTGCACACTCCATTTGCAAAGCTATAAGGGTCCTGATAACCTCACCTCTGCTAATGCTGGTGCTGATTACACCTTGATCTCTGCAAGCAAGGTACATGATTATTCATTGCTGCTATTCCTATGCTGTTTATTCTTGCAGCTTTTCTTTTCCTGTGTGTAACCAGAGCACTGCAATCAAGGTGCCCCATTGGCTCTACATCTATTATTCATGTGTGTAGCCACAGCTCTGTACTCAAGGTATCGGCTTGTCTATACATATATTATTTGTGTGTGTAAATCCAGCACTGCAGTCAAGTCACCAGATTGCCTATACATCTATTATTCCTGTGTGTAACCACAGCATTGTAATCAAGGTACCAGATTGCCTACACATATATTATTCCTGTGTGTAAACCCAGCACTGCAATCAAGTCACAAGATTGCCTATATATCTATTATTCTTGTGTGTAGCCACAGCACTGCAATCAAGGTACCACATTTATTATTTGTGTGTGTAAACCCAGCACTGCAATCAAGGGACAATATTGTCTATACATCTATTATTCCTGTGTGTATTAGAGAATAGTATTGTTGAATCAAAATTCCCACATTTGACATCACTGTCAAAATCAAGTGACAGCAGAAGGAACATTAATAAGTGTACATTGATACTGATGCTGCTCATTGATGACATGTGTTGTTATTCTACCATGTGACCACAAGATGGCGGCAGAGTTACACAGACTAGATCTATATTGAGTAACATTATACCTTGCTGACTACAGTGCGGGGTTGTAGTTTTCTTATCACTTAGTAATAACTTGAAAAACAGAAAGATTTCAAAAAGTCTAATTTATTTCCCAAAGTGACAAAGGCAGAGTGTGAAATCAACTTGATTCACAGAATGCAACTTAATGCTGTGTTTCTGCTGCCTTAGGCTCAAAGGAAATTGGCGCCTTCCAGTGGCCACATTGGAGATGGCAACAAACAATGGGCACATTCTCTGATATAGTACACTCCTGGCTATACCTCCAGGACAATTTTACAAAACTTACAGGGGTGCTAACAGCTGCAAATAGCCCCAGTGGTACATGCTCATTACAGTCCTATAATATACCAATAATGGCTCCTTCACTCAGCGCCAATGTGACAATTCCAACATTGCTAGACCCATTGCAGTGCCCATAGGGCTAGTCCCATAATACCCCAGTAATGGCTCCTTCACTCAGTGCCAAAGTGATAGTTCCAGTAGTTCTAGACCCATTGCAGTGCCCATAGTGCCAGCCCAATAATATCCCAGTAATGGCTCCTTCACTCAGCACCACCGTGACAATTCCAACATTGCTAGACCCATTGCAGTGCCCATAGTGCTAATCCTATAATACCCCAGTAATGGCTTCTTCACTGAGTGCCAACGTGACAGTTCCAATAGTGCTAAAGCCATTGCAGTCCCATAATACCCCAGTAATGGCTCCTTCTCTCAGTGCCAAAGTGATAGTTCCAGTAGTTCTAGACCCATTGCAGTGCCCATAGTGCCAGCACAATAATATCCCAGTAATGGCTCCTTCACTCATAGATAGAATCATAGAATGGTAGAGTTGGAAGGGACCTCCTGGGTCATCGTGTCCAACCCCCTTCTCAAAGCAGGATTCACTAAATCATCTCAGACTGATGTCTGTCCACCCTCTGTTTGAAGACTTCCATTGATGGAGAACTCACCACCTCTTGTGGCAGCCTGTTCCACTCATTGATCTCCCTGTCAAAAAGTTTTTTCTAATCTGCGTCTCCTCCCATTCAGTTTCATCCCATTGCTTCTAGTCTTTCCTTGTGCAAATGAGAATAAAGATGATCCTTCTACAATGTGACAGCCCTTGAGATATTTCCAGACAGCTATTAAGTCTCCTCTCAGTCTTTTTTGCAAGCTAAACATTCCCAAATCCTGTAACCGTTCCTCATAGGACATGGTTTGCAGACCGGTCACCATTCTGGTCGCTCTTCTCTGAACTTGCTCCAGTTTGTTGATGTCTTTTTTAAAATGTGCCCAAAACTGGACACAGTATTCAAGATGAGGTCTGACCAAAGAGGAGTGGAGGGCAATAATGACTTCACGTGATCTAGACTGTATGCTTCTTTTAATACATCCCAGAATTGCATTTGCCTTTCTTGCTGCTGCATCACACTCTTGACTCATGTGCAGTCTGTGATCTATTAGTATACCCAAGTCTTTTTCACATATGCTGTTGCTTAGCCCTATTCCTCCCATACTGTATATGTTTTTTCATTTTTATTGCCCAGATGTAGTACTTTGCATTTTCCTTGTTAAAAACCATTCTGTTAGTTGCTGCCCACTGCTCCAGTTTATTTATATCTTTTTGAATCCTCTCTCTCTTCTCTAGTATTAGCTATCCCTCCTAGCTTTGTGTCATCAGCAAATTTAATCACTTTACCCTCAATTCCTTCATCTAAATGATTGATAAAGATGTTGAACAATACAGGCCTCAGGACAGAGCCCTGTGGTACCCCACTTGAGACATTCTTCCAACTGGATGTGCAGCCATTTACGACCACTCTTTGGGTCCGATCACTAAGCCAGTTATAAATCCACCTAACAGTTGCCTTGTCCATTCCATACTTAGTCATTTTTTCAATAAGGATGGTGTGAGATAGATTGGCAAATGCTTTGCTGAAGTCAAGATATACTATATCTACAGCATTTCCCTGATCCGCCCAGTCAGTGATTCTGTCATAGAAGGAAATTAAGTTAGTCTGACTTGACTTATTAGTTACAAACCCATGTAGACTCTGTTTAATCACTTCATTCTTATCCAGTACTTACTCAGCGCCAATGTGATAGTTCCAATAGTGCTAGACCCATTGCAGTGCCCATTGTGCCAGTCCCATAGTATACCAGTAATGTCTCCTTCACTAAGCGCCAACGTGACAGTTCCAATAGTGCTAGACCAATTGCAGTGCCCATAATACCACAGTGCCAAATCAATGCAATGCCAGCCACACAGAAAAGTGCACATGACTGACAGCAGCTAGAAAGTGACATCTCAGTGCCTGTCAGTCATTACATATCAGCAGAGAGAAAGCTGTGTGCCATCCCCTCGTAGACGGTGCCCTCCTGTACTCAGAGCCCGGCCATGTGATTTATTTCAATTACACAAAGTAAAACCGTATTTATAGAAAATAAAATCTCCAGCCGGTAATTAAATGACTGACGCCGATAAGTTATTCTGCTGAAAGACGGAGAAATAATCCATTAAGATGAATGGAGCGGCCGCGGGATCGGAGATCTGAGGTCAGTAGTCAATATGGTTATATTACTGCTGCCATTAAAGCTCCTGGGGGGGAGGAGGACCCCGCGTGTTCTGTGCAGAGCGCAATCGATTGAGTGGTCAGCCGAAATGAGGCATTAATAATGTATTACACTCAGTGAGCGGCCGGGGGGCACTTCATGGACCTCACCATGCGCTGCCGAACAGGACGCACCGACGTGTCCTACAGTGACAGATTGCTATCAAATCAATAATAAACTAGACGTGTCCAACTATTCATCCAGAGGAGCATTTGTGAGGTCAGACCCTGGTGTTGGGGGAGGCCGGGGACACAATCTCCGGGCTAATTGCTGGATGGGGTTAAGGTCCGGGCTCATGTTCTCCCTCCATGTCTGTATGGACCTTGTGCACTGGGCACAATCATGGGGAACAGAAAAGGGTCTTCCCCAAACTGTTCCCACAAAGCCGAAGCTATGATTGTCCCCAATGTCTTGTGCTGAAGAATAAGATTTACGTTCACTGGAACTAAGAGGCCGCCCCCTGATAACAGCCCGTATCATTATCCCCCTCCACCATCTGTACAGTGGGCACAATGCAGTCAGGGGGTAACGTTCTCCTGGAATCACCAAACCCAGCCTCCTCCATCAGACGCAGATAGAGAAGTGCGATCCATCACTGCTCAGAACACGTCTCCTCCAGAGTCCAGCGGTGGCGGCTTTACACCACTCCATCCGAAGCTCTGCATTGTGCTTGGTGATGTGAGGCTGCATGAAGCTGCTCTCCAGTGTTTGTGCTGATGTTAATACCAGAGGAGGTCTGGTCTGTAGAGTTATGGGGTCAACAGAGCGGTGGTGACTTTATTGCCCTCTGCTCCTCAGCACTCGGCCCCCCGCTCTGTAATATTACGGGGTCTCCATTTCGTGGCTGAGTTGCTGCGGTTCCTTCCACGTCTCAATAACATCACTCACAGGTGATGGGGGAAGATTTAGGAGGAAGAAATGTCAAACGCACTTGTTACATTGGTGGATCCTATCGCTTTGGTATCAGTAAGCTCTGTAATACCAGCCATTCCAGGTGGGGGTCCGGAGGTTATACCCCGGGGGTCCGGTTGTTATACCCCGGGGGTAATGGGCTGGATATTATATACCGGGGGTGAGGGGCCAGATATTATACACCAGGGGCAATGTGTACTGAATAATAAGCCAGAATTCAGAGAATTAGACCCTTTTTGCGATATAGAGCATCTGCTTGTTGTCAGTAGATGGCTTTATTACTGCTGGCTCCATACTTCTAACAGGTGCGGGTTTGCTACAGTTGCATCACTGATTCAGAAGTAACACTGTGCATTGCTACGTGATCCTGTTATCCGGGTACAATGGACTCCAGACAGATCTATTTTGCCTGCGCTGACACATTGTTGCAAACTATCAGGTCAGCAGAAGGATTTGTGCAGCAGACATGTATAGCTCACAGAAGATTGTCTAGACTCGACGCAATTGTAACAAACCCTCTGCTATGAGGAGTATTAGGTCCAAGCAAGTTGTCAGATTGTGCTGCTTGCTGTAAGTGAAAGAAGGCATGTTATTCCAGTTGACTAAGAAAAAACAAAAATCTTATTAATTGAGAGGACTTCAAGTGCAAAATCATTAAGCTTTAATGACATAATGTTGGCCTGCCCCTTTAAGGCCGCTGCCATTTCCATCACTCCGGGAGCAGACGTCTCATGTACAGTCATTTATAAACTCTCCGCCATGAGTAACAATGGTCAGGCCATGCGGACCACTTTACCTGCGCGCCCCCGTGCTAATAAGGCAGCACTGGAGACGAGTGGATGTAATTCACAGTCGTTAGTTCTTTTTTTATCTAATGAAAAAATCTGAATTAATCTGCAGGAGAGATTGAAATCCTAATTAGGTCACTTCATTATTTTCCTGCCATCGCTCCACGTTCTCTCACTATGCAGTCACTTCGCTTTATATCAGGTGGATGCGCTGCAAAACCTGGTGTCCTGAACCCCACACCCATCACTGCGGAAGAAGGACACCCCCAACTCAAGACATCACACCACATGACATGTACCGGCCCCGGGCAAGAGAACAGGAGGCGAAAAATCAATAGCAGAATGTAAAATATTAATAATCTCTCCAAGAAGAGAACATATTATATCCTAGTAGATATAAGACACACGGTGCTGCCATTATATGCACTGTATATAGCAGTTATATTCCTGTACATAGGAGCAGTATTATAGTAGTTATATTCTTGTACATAGGAGCAGTATTATAGTAGTTATATTCTTGTATATAGGAGCAGTATTATAGTAGTTATATTCTTGTACATAGGGGGCAGTATTATAGTAGTTATATTCTTGTACATAGGAGCAGTATTATAGTAGATATATTCTTGTACATAGGGGCAGTATTATAGTAGTTATATTCTTGTACATAGGAGCAGTATTATAGTAGTTATATTCTTGTACATAGGGGCAGTATTATAGTATTTGCTTGTACATAGCAGTATTATAGTAGTTAAATTGTACATAGGGGCAGTATTATAGTAGTTATATTCTTGTACATAGGAGCAGTATTATAGTAGTTATATTCTTGTACATAGGGGGCAGTATTATAGTAGTTATATTCTTGTACATAGGAGCAGTATTATAGTAGTTATATTCTTGTACATAGGGGGCAGTATTATAGTAGTTATATTCTTGTACATAGGGGTAGTATTATAGTAGTTATATTCTTGTACATAGGGGGCAGTATTATAGTAGTTATATTCTTGTACATAGGGGGCAGTATTATAGTAGTTATATTCTTGTACATAGGAGCAGTATTATAGTAGATATATTCTTGTACATGGGGCAGTATTATAGTAGTTATATTCTTGTACATAGGGGCAGTATTATAGTAGTTATATTCTTGTACATAGGGGTAGTATTATAGTAGTTATATTCTTGTACATAGGAGCAGTATTATAGTAGATATATTCTTGTACATAGGGGCAGTATTATAGTAGTTATATTCTTGTACATAGGAGCAGTATTATAGTAGTTATATTCTTGTACATAGGGGCAGTATTATAGTATTTGCTTGTACATAGCAGTATTATAGTAGTTAAATTGTACATAGGGGGCAGTATTATAGTAGTTATATTCTTGTACATAGGAGCAGTATTATAGTAGTTATATTCTTGTACATAGGGGCAGTATTATAGTAGTTATATTCTTGTACATAGGAGCAATATTATAGTAGTTATATTCTTGTACATAGGAGCAGTATTATAGTAGATATATTCTTGTACATAGGGGCAGTATTATAGTAGTTATATTCTTGTACATAGGAGCAGTATTATAGTAGTTATATTCTTGTACATAGGGGCAGTATTATAGTAGTTATATTCTTGTACATAGGGGGCAGTATTATAGTAGTTATATTCTTGTACATAGGAGCAGTATTATAGTAGTTATATTCTTGTACATAGGGGCAGTATTATAGTAGTTATATTCTTGTACATAGGAGCAGTATTATAGTAGTTATATTCTTGTACATAGGGGCAGTATTATAGTAGTTATATTCTTGTACATAGGGGGCAGTATTATAGTAGTTATATTCTTGTACATAGGAGCAGTATTATAGTAGTTATATTCTTGTACATAGGGGGCAGTATTATAGTAGTTATATTCTTGTACATAGGAGCAGTATTATAGTAGTTATATTCTTGTACATAGGGGCAGTATTATAGTAGTTATATTCTTGTACATAGGAGCAGTATTATAGTAGTTATATTCTTGTACATAGGGGCAGTATTATAGTAGTTATATTCTTGTACATAGTGGCAGTATTATACAGTTAGGGCCAGAAATATTTGGACAGTGACACAATTTTCGCGAGTTGGGCTCTGCATGCCACCACATTGGATTTGAAATGAAACCTCTACAACAGAATTCAAGTGCAGATTGTAACGTTTAATTTGAAGGGTTGAACAAAAATATCTGATAGAAAATGTAGGAATTGTACACATTTCTTTACAAACACTCCACATTTTAGGAGGTCAAAAGTAATTGGACAAATAAACATAACCCAAACAAAATATTTTTATTTTCAATATTTTGTTGCAAATCCTTTGGAGGCAATCACTGCCTTAAGTCTGGAACCCATGGACATCACCAAACGCTGGGTTTCCTCCTTCTTAATGCTTTGCCAGGCCTTTACAGCCGCAGCCTTCAGGTCTTGCTTGTTTGTGGGTCTTTCCGTCTTAAGTCTGGATTTGAGCAAGTGAAATGCATGCTCAATTGGGTTTAGATCTGGAGATTGACTTGGCCATTGCAGAATGTTCCACTTTTTGGCACTCATGAACTCCTGGGTAGCTTTGGCTGTATGCTTGGGGTCATTGTCCATCTGTACTATGAAGCGCCGTCCAATCAACTTTGCAGCATTTGGCTGAATCTGGGCTGAAAGTATATCCCGGTACACTTCAGAATTCATCCGGCTACTCTTGTCTGCTCTTATGTCATCAATAAACACAAGTGACCCAGTGCCATTGAAAGCCATGCATGCCCATGCCATCACGTTGCCTCCACCATGTTTTACAGAGGATGTGGTGTGCCTTGGATCATGTGCCGTTCCCTTTCTTCTCCAAACTTTTTTCTTCCCATCATTCTGGTACAGGTTGATCTTTGTCTCATCTGTCCATAGAATACTTTTCCAGAACTGAGCTGGCTTCTTGAGGTGTTTTTCTGCAAATTTAACTCTGGCCTGTCTATTTTTGGTATTGATGAATGGTTTGCATCTAGATGTGAACCCTTTGTATTTACTGTCATGGAGTCTTCTCTTTACTGTTGACTTAGAGACAGATACACCTACTTCACTGAGAGTGTTCTGGACTTCAGTTGATGTTGTGAACGGGTTCTTCTTCACCAAATTAAGTATGCGGCGATCATCCACCACTGTTGTCATCCGTGGACGCCCAGGCCTTTTTGAGTTCCCAAGCTCACTAGTCAATTCCTTTTTTCTCAGAATGTACCCAACTGTTGATTTTGCTACTCCAAGCATGTCTGCTATCTCTCTGATGGATTTTTTCTATTTTTTCAGCCTCAGGATGTTCTGCTTCACCTCAATTGAGAGTTCCTTTGACCGCATGTTGTCTGCTCACAGCAACAGCTTCCAAATGCAAAACCACACACCTGGAATCCACCCCTGACCTTTTAACTACTTCATTGATTACAGGTTAACGAGGGAGACGCCTTCAGAGTTAATTGCAGCCCTTAGAGTCTATTGTCCAATTACTTTTGGTCCCTTGAAAAAGATGACGCTATGCATTACAGAGCTATGATTCCTAAACCCTTTCTCCGATTTGGATGTGGAAACTATCATATTGCAGCTGGGAGTGTGCACTTTCAGCCCATATTATATATATAATTGTATTTCTGAACATGTTATTGTAAACAGCTAAAATAACAAAACTTGTGTCACTGTCCAAATATTTCTGGCCCTAACTGTAGTAGTTATATTCTTGTACATAGGAGCAGTATTATAGTAGTTATATTCTTGTACATAGGAGCAGTATTATAGTAGTTATATTCTTGTACATAGTGGCAGTATTATAGTAGTTATATTCTTGTACATAGGGGCAGTATTATAGTAGTTATATTCTTGTACATAGGGGCAGTATTATAGTAGTTATATTCTTGTACATAGGGGCAGTATTATAGTAGTTATATTCTTGTACATAGTGGCAGTATTATAGTAGTTATATTCTTGTACATAGGGGCAGTATTATAGTAGTTATATTCTTGTACATAGGAGCAGTATTATAGTAGTTATATTCTTGTACATAGTGGCAGTATTATAGTAGTTATATTCTTGTACATAGGGGCAGTATTATAGTAGTTATATTCTTGTACATAGGGGCAGTATTATAGTAGTTATATTCTTGTACATAGTGGCAGTATTATAGTAGTTATATTCTTGTACATAGTGGCAGTATTATAGTAGTTATATTCTTGTACATAGGAGCAGTATTATAGTAGTTATGTTCTTGTACATAGGGGCAGTATTATAGTAGTTATATTCTTGTATATAGGAGCAGTATTATAGTAGGTATATTCTTGTACATAGGGGGCAGTATTATAGTAGTTATATTCTTGTACATAGTGGCAGTATTATAGTAGTAATATTCTTGTACATAGGGGGCAGTATTATAGTAGTTATATTCTTGTACATAGGAGCAGTATTATAGTAGTTATATTCTTGTACATAGGAGCAGTATTATAGTAGTTATATTCTTGTACATAGGAGCAGTATTATAGTAGTTATATTCTTGTACATAGGAGCAGTATTATAGTAGTTATATTCTTGTACATAGGGGCAGTATTATAGTAGTTATATTCTTGTACATAGGAACAGTATTATAGTAGTAATATTCTTGTACATAGGGGGCAGTATTATAGTAGTTATATTCTTGTACATAGGATCAGTATTATAGTAGTTATATTCTTGTACATAGTGGCAGTATTATAATAACTATGTTTTGCTCTATATAATAGTATCACTGAACATGGACAGAATATATTATTCGTTTAGATCTTCCTGATGTACAAGATCTTTTTTCTGTTTCATCAGTTTCTCCTTAGATAAATCTACTGGAATGTTTTATGTGTCAGGTAACTACACTGGATATTTTGATTCAGGGAATCGCCGGACATGCTGCAGCTAATATGGAGTTATCGCCCCTATACTGTACCAGCCCCGGAGCAGCAATGAATCTTCCAGTTTCCTCTTGAATTTCTCCAGAGACCTTAATGTGTTCATTCCCGTGTAGAGAAGCCCCCATTAGTGCGGTGACTTGTGATCGATGCTGCTGCTCTATGTTCTCGGCTATATAGGAGAGGTGTTATGGCGAGCAGGTTTATGCCCACAGTAAAAGTCGCGTTATGTATGGTCAGACCATCATAATGTTCTCTGCGATTACGGCCACGGCGAATCCTTAAAAACAAAGCTTTCTAATTTAGTGAGCACAGGAATATGTACAGAGGCGATGTACAATTAACTTTTATGTGCCCTAATTATGACGAGCTAAAACTTAATGGGACTTTCATAAAATGCAGTACACATTACAGACCTCGGTTACACGGCTGCAATTATCTCTTGAGAAGCGTCCAAAAAGTTTAGCCATGTTTTCTTCCAGAAGCAGAGATATCCAGCCCTACTGGTTGTGCCGGGTATTGCAGCTCCTTTCTATCGAAGTGAATAGGACTCAGCTGCAATACCGCATAGGTCCTGTAGACAGTGGTGGCACTGTTTTTGTTTTGCGATTTTGAAAAAGAAGACTGATAAACCCCCTTTAAGGTCCATCTGTTTTACAAAAGACTGACTCTCAATGTAAGGTCTCATTCGGACGTCTGTTTTTCACGTATGAGTACCGGCAGTGATTTTTACGAGAGCTCTCATGCCTGTGATAATCTACGGGACCACTAACATGTTCGTAATTTTTGACGGACCGAGCGGAAAATGAGGAAGACATGTCCGATACTGATCAAGATCGGCAATGCAAGTCTATGGGTCCGTGAAGAAATTGAACAGCGCTTAATGGCATTTGAGTGCAGTAATTTTTCACGGACTGTCGGACTATCAGAAACGTTTTTATTTTTCTCCTTCTCCACGTATGATAAATATTGATGACACTTGGACCAAATCTTCATCCAAGTCTGATCAGAATAATTGGTTTATTTTTTTTTTCATAGGTGTAAAATGCTGATGTCTGAATGAGCCCTACACGGACTTTTTTGGTGGCTACTGCAAGAAGAAAAAAGTCCTTCAATTGCAGTGTAGAAAACAATTAAAAGAAAAAAGTCGAAGAACATGAAATATTAACTTACATTCTATTCTTGTCTTGAGATGGGGGATGTATTTCTTAGTGTCGAAGTTTCTTGAGCTCTCCGACTTTCTATTCACGTTGCTCAGGTTGAAATTTCTTGTTCTGATTTGTCCTTTTTGTAAAATTACTTTTCTAAGAAAGCAATTACTCTACAGAGCGAGATGTCACCCGGGAGCCATGTAAATGATGTCTCCGGTATAGATCAGTGTCCACCCAGAGGGAACAGGTTCTCCGGTCTTGACTTTCAGCTCTCCAGCTCCTGGAAGGATCCTCACAGTGCAAACAAGACCATGACTGGTGGCAACCATGTCTGATATGTAGTGCGTAATATCTCTATAGATCTACTTTTGTGTATAGCAATGGGATTCATCGCACACGTTTTTCCCACCCTGAACATCACAAATCTCAAAAGCTACTTGCACCTATACAGCTTGGACAGAGGAAGATCTAGTGATGGACTCGTCCATCCTTGGAACCAAACTTCCCAATTGGACTGACTTCCTCATATGTTCCTCCAACTGTGTCCATAGAAGGCCCTCATTAAGACCATGGAGGTTAGAGGGAAAGCGTATTATCTCTTGAAGGATTTCGAAAAATGTAGGGAAAAAATTCTAGGCTCCTTATTGCCCAGCCAGAATATTATTTAAGATGGGGAGAATTGTCGTGTCAAGGTTCTGCACAGAAAGTTAATGTTGATTAGAAAGAGAAAAGGTACAACAGGATAAATATGAGGCTTCCCAAGACATGAGGACTAGTAGTCAATGTTCACATTCAGAGGATGAGAACGTTCTGAGGTCAGGATTTCAGGTAGTAGCAGGTGCGCTAATGTGAACATGGACAGGGCGGCTCAGAGAAACATTAAGTCAAATTGAAGGTCACAGGTAGAAGAAAAAGTTCTAAGACAATCTAGAGTGGAAGTTCCAATATATTAAGGAGACATGCCAAGGTCAAAAACGCAATGTGATATTCAAGAGAAAATTTGACGTCAAAGACATGGACAAAGGAGAATGACAAGTCCAAAGGTCAAAGAGGTGAAGAACAGAAGCATAGAACAGCATGGAGAGTCCAGATATTGACGTCCATCAGATCCAGGGTAAAGCAAGGCGAACTTTGTGGACATGTGGAGGAGATGAACAGGAGTGCACCGCTCCTCAGCCTCCTTCTTCCTGCTCCTCAGGGGCACTGCTCTCCTGATGATTGGCAGTTTGGACACATGGCGCGGTCGTGCCACTGGCCCAATCTGTGCGGCTTTTCGGTGCTGTAAGCACAGGCAGCTTTGACTTTGCTGCATTGTTGCACTGACTTTGGCTGGGTACAGCTTCAGAGCAGAGTTTACAAGCCCTAGTAGAGAGAGCTTGTGAGCGCTGCATTCTTTGCTTTGGAAAGCGTCTACTTCTAATAAACTGCATCGCAGCGTTGGCTGGCGCTAGACAACGAGCACTAAGTAATAAAATTTTAAAAATCCTTCATTCTGGAGAATGAAATAAATTGCTTCATTTTACAAACACTTTGCGATGTCACCCACTCAAGTTGATGACACAACCCCCTCGACCACAATGGTTTCCAAAAGCGAAAATATTGCAAATCACCAAATTACATTTGCAAGAAGTCTCGCAGTTGGTGCAGTCCCATAATTTTAAGATTTGCGCCACATTTGTCATACGTGTTAATCGAAATGATAGATTCCCTCTAATTAGTTTTTTTTTTAGTTTATATCATTAATATTCGTCTCACAGAGTAACGATGACTGACAGCCTGCAATGTACGAGTCAAATCCACAAACAAACAGCATAAACCCGAGCGCCTGGAATTCATTAAATACGTTTTCTCCGATGCAGTCACGCCGCTCACAAGACGTCGCCGATGGAAACCAAAGGGCAGATTGTGAGTGACAGTTCCCTCTATTCCTCCTTTTCTTCCTCTGATATTTTACCATTGACTCTACAGAATGGACAGACAATTAATCGCGCTGCCCTCTCCCCCCCACTGCCCCTCGGTTCTTGGAGGCGTGATTTTTTTTTACATGCTCTTATGTATCATCTTCTTCCCCCGTAAAGTGATGATTAATTTACTGACGGCTCTGAGATCTCAGCTGAAAACTCATCTTTTCCCCTTCAACCTATAAAGCGACATCTGAGAACAATGGCAGAAGCCGTCGCTGACGCGTTTCACTCCCCGGAATACATTCTATTTATTCAGCTTGTTTCACATGATGATTGAGAAGTTTCTTTTGCAGATTGTATTTCCATATCATTGCCGATCTCTCAGAAGAGAAGAGGATTTTTTTATAAGTCCTTATGGCTTTAAAAATAAAACTCTCTCTTCAATGCTTGGTTAATCATTTAGACCCCAAAGTAGAGCAGCATAACAGTTAGAAGTGCAGATGCATCCCTGAAGGTGCCGAAGTCCCACCTGAAAACGGATCCTTCCCCAGATTTCACAAGTAAATCTATCTCTTAGACCTGATGAGACTGTTGTACTTACTTTGAAACGTCCACGGCTGTGCTACCCTGTGTGAAAATCTGCTTGCATCATTGTATAATAAGCATTTTGTGTTTTCAGCTCCAGTTGATTAATTTGAGGATCGTATAGCCATTTTTGACATGTATTTTCAAAGTAAGTACATGAGTCCCATCAGGTCTAAGACACCTATTAATGTATGCAGCATGTATAGTGACATATCCACTTAGAAAAAAGGCCACTTCTGAACATTTTACATTTTAGCAATGCATATAATTTGAATATTATGATTGTTTTCCAGCTATACTCCAGTTACAACCAGAGCTGCAATTCATTAACGCTAATCTTAAAGGGGTTGTCCACTACTCTGACTGCCCTCTCTCAATAAGCATGATTTGCCCCCTGTATGGAAGAACGGAATTGAAAACCAAAAGAACAATTTTTTTATTAATGTTCCATTCCCCACAAGGCTACGTGGTTAATTTCAAGTGTTGTGAATTTGACCCCAAAAGCTCCCTTTAAGGGGTTGTGCAGTATTTTTTTTTTAAGATTGTGTCTGCTGCAGTCAATCACTGACTGCAGCAACGGTGCTTTGTTCAGTGATTGGCTCAACTGGTCACATGATGTCTCCACCAGACGAGAAGGCTGGAAGACTTGGGGAGTGAAAGCATGAGGATGAGCAGGGGTTAAAAAAAAAAAAAGTACTGGACAATCCTATGTTTTTTAAAGGGGTTGTCCCACCTAAGACAATTTACGGCAGATCAACAGGCTAATATACAGGATGTCTGAAACCCTTTAAGAAAAAAAAAGAAGCTTGCGTCATGTGTTTTGCTCCAGTTACATTCAGAGCTGCGTTTTAAATTCTGCTGTTCATTATGGTAGGACACAGCACGGGGACGCAGTGGTACGTTTTATTCATTTTCCTATACACTTTGCAGTTGTATAATCCCTGAAGTTTTAGTGAACTTGATAATTTGACCATTTAGAGCAGTTCATACACGATCCAGCAGAGGGCGACAAAGAGCACGAGGGAAGCTCCTCCCACAGCACAGAAGCTATGAAGTGTGAAGCATGCTGGGAGAGACTTTCTGATTGGAAAATAAGGGTTTATCAAAACCAATTTTCTAAAACGAATTTATTGTATCACTCTGGGATGGTCCCTGACCGGTTCTAGCTAATATCGGACCTGAATAGAATTACCCTTTAATTGCTTGTAAATGATCGCTCATCAGCGCCTCCCATTAGCATCATGGGGGCGTCCTGACCTCATATTACCGTCGTTCTGAACATCCAGCCATGATCCAACCCAACAGGAGGCAGCGAGGAGCAGATCTCAGAAATACACATTTATTGATTTCTGGATTCCAGGGACTGACACATTTTACCAGCAAATGGCCGTGAACAGACTGCGCGCGAGGTCGATTTCATGCTGCCAAAAAATGCTCTGCTCATTTTATAGGATTGTAAATTGCAAAACGACCTGAACAATGAGGACGGCTCAGAAAATCACTTAGTGGTTTTAGTTTTTATTCCCGTGAACCTCGTCTAGAGTTCAGCAACATCAACGGCTTCTGAGCTAATTGCAGAACAGGAATGTGCAGTCAGTACATTTCCATGGATCCTCTCCCATTTCTGGTCATGCCACATGAAGCCTGGTACAGATGGTCTATTCTGCTTCTGGTGTATTGTGGTAACGCTTCATTTCTTCCAGCAGGTGGCGCTTTCTTTACGTTCTGCTCATAACTGTGTTCATTGCCAACAGCGCACCGTGTGGTTACTTATGGTATTGCAAGCGTATTTAATCTGAATCTTAATAGCACGCATTCCCTTAGCAAAGCAATCTGTTCACTAAAAAAAAATACAATCAGGTAACGGCCACAACTCAGGTTTGTGGAGCCGTATAGAAGTATCATCCGGCAGTTAAAGGGATGACTGACATTGTGATAATATAACAGACTGGGTCCAATGGAGCAGAAGGTACTCTTACTTAAGAACTCTCCACTCTTAGAAGAAAGGGACTACAGTATTTTTTTCTTGTTTCTTTGCGCACTTTCTGCTTCCAAACATTGGAAAGTTCCTAATTACCTCCTTAAAGGTGCACATCACCTTCAGTATAGCACAGCTGAGCAGCCTAAAGTAAAAATAAAACGTTAACTGATCTCCCAGTCCTCGAATAAAGTCACGTGACTGCTGCAGCCAATCAAGAAGTCTGCTCCGACGAAGTAGCGAACACTGCAGTCAATCAGAGACCACTGATTGCCTGCAGCGGTCACATGACTAGTGAAGGACACAGTGCTAATATCAGAGAAGCGCGCTGGTCTAAGAAGTAAGTATGAAGGTTTTTTTTTTTATTTTAGGCTGCTCACCAGAGCAATTAATAAAGGGTTTCCAATAATGGAATATCCCTTTAATAGTAGGACGGATATTCTATAACAACCTGTGAAAGCTTTAATCACAGCCATGTTGGCCCCCACCCAGATCCTCCCCCGAAACAGATATCACTGAGAAACAGTTCAGTAAAATTTATAAAAATTGGACGAAGGTCTTTTAAAGGGCCGGTGGCTGCTAGAAGAACATGTGACCAGACCTGTCCATCAGCCTCCAACAACTAAAGGAGAAGGATGAAGGACAGGTCTGGTTGCATTTTGAGGACAGGAGGTCTGAGCAATCTGTGCGGATGGAGGAAGAGAATCTGTAATGCTTACATATTAGAAAGTGCCATTAAATCATTCATACATCTGTTACAATAGAGTGGACAACCCCTTGAAGGACCTACATCTACCGGAGATCTTTCTTATGTAATGTAGAAATGCTCTGAAGTACAAATTAATTTCCATTGTTCTCTTATTCATTCTTATGCCATACTATAAACTAATTTCTAATATTCTTGCATTCAAAATTCCCTATCCTTCCCTAACTGCACTATCTAACTGCTTTTCTCTCTTTCTTTCCTACTTCCTTCTTGATGACACTTCGTTTGAGAATGCCAGCGCATACTGGGATGCTCAAATGAAGTGTCATCAGGAGCAGAAGTCACTGCTGCCACCACTGCCGACTTCCTGAAGCAAAGTGTCATCACTGACGCTCATATCAGGGGCTAGTCCCTGTGTGATGTGCAATGGGCACAATGACAGTGCACTCTCTGTTGACAGCTCAGATCAGCAGTAATGAGCTGGCAACAGAGTGCATTGTAAGAGCACCCTACATGCAGAGACCAGTGATGTCACTTGTAGGGCTAGTGCTGGTCTCTGCACGCCGGCTATTCTGACAACGTGCTCTGTTGCAGGCTCATTACAGCTGATGTGATCCAACAACAGAGTGCGCGCTGTCACTGTGCACAGGGCACAGCACGTAGGGACAAAGCAGGGACTAGCCCAAGCCCTGAATGAAGGTCACTTTGGTAGAGACTGCGGCTTTGACAGCAGCCTCTGCCCTCTTATAACACTTGGTTTGAGTGTTCTCAGGATGCAGTGGGATTTTCGAATGAAGCATCTTCAAAAAGTAAGTAGAAAAAAAAGGGAGAAAAGCTTTTAGATAAGGTGGTTAGGGAAGGATAGGGAATTTTTAATGCAAGTATATTAGAAAAAAATTTACATTAGATTACGCAGTCCGAAGGTTTATGTTTTTCCTAGATTACATTTCTATCAGATAGATAGGGATTAAGGATGAAAGTTCATTTTGATGTTGGACCACCACTTTAAGGGTTCGTTCACATAATAAGCAGGGGTATGGAAAGAAAAGTGGGTGTTAACGTACATGGTACTTTGGGTGGCCGTTCATTTATTTTACTGATATAGCGCCATCATATTCCACAGCACTTTACAGACATCATCATCACTGTCCCCATTGGGGCTCACAGTCTAAATTCCCTATGTGTTTGTCTTTGGAGTGTGAGAGGAAACTGGAGAACCAGGAGGAAACCCACATACAAACAGAGCACACATCTCTTTGCAGTTGTTGTCCTTGGTGGGATTTGATCCCAGGACACCACCGCTGCAAATCTACAGTGCTAACCACTGAGCCATGGTGCTGCCCACTGTACAGTGCTAACCACTGAGCCACGGAGCTGCCAACTGTACAGTGCTAACCACTGAGCCACGGTGCTGCCCACTGTACAGTGCTAATCACTGAGCCACGGTGCTGCCCACTGTACAGTGCTAACCACTGAGCCACGGTGCTGCCCACTGTACAGTGCTAACCACTGAGCCACGGTGCTGCCCACTGTACAGTGCTAATCACTGAGCCATGGTGCTGCCCACTGTACAGTGCTAACCACTGAGCCATGGTGCTGCCCACTGTACAGTGCTAATCACTGAGCCACGGTGCTGCCCACTGTACAGTGCTAACCACTGAGCCATGGTGCTGCCCACTGTACAGTGCTAACCACTGAGCCACGGAGCTGCCCCCTGTACAGTGCTAACCACTGAGCCATGGTGCTGCCCACTGTACAGTGCTAACCACTGAGCCATGGTGCTGCCCACTGTACAGTGTTAACCACTGAGCCATGGTGCTGCCCACTGTACAGTGCTAACCACTGAGCCACGGAGCTGCCCACTGTACAGTGCTAACCACTGAGCCACGGAGCTGCCCACTGTACAGTGCTAACCACTGAGCCACGGAGCTGCCCACTGTACAGTGCTAACCACTGAGCCACGGAGCTGCCCACTGTACAGTGCTAACCACTGAGCCATGGTGCTGCCCACTGTACAGTGCTAACCACTGAGCCATGGAGCTGCCCACTGTACAGTGCTAACCACTGAGCCACGGAGCTGCCCACTGTACAGTGCTAACCACTGAGCCACGGTGCTGCCAACTATACAGTGCTAACCACTGAGCCATGGTGCTGCCCACTGTACAGTGCTAACCACTGAGCCATCAAGCTGTCCAGCACTGCTTTAAGGTATATTATATGCAAAAATATCACTTATCTAGTAGAACATAGTCTCAGATTGGTGGGCATCTAACTACTGGACGTTTGCCACTCCGTAGAGTTGGAGCCCCTCCAGTCACACACCTGAGATGAGGGGCGTTTGTGCGCTGTCCCAGCTGAGTGCGCTATAACCAATGAAGGAATCACAGATGAACTGAATGCTGAACTCCTTGATCTTGAACTAGACATAAAACGGCATCTTACTATATGAAAAATTTGCTACAATTTCCAAAGAGAAGGGAGAAACAAAACATCCGAGTCCCTGGCGGACACAGACAGAAACTGATAGTGTAAGGCTAAGTTCACTTTTGTGTATATGTGCGCAGCGTGTCATCTGTATACGCAAACGCATGTTTTCGCAGCATTTTGTATGTGCATCAGCATACGCATGACGGCAAAAAAAAATGCTGCCTGTGCATGCGTCTGTATGCGTTTTGGCATGCGTTTGCGTTGTTTATGCGCATGCGTTCGATATTTCCTGGAGGGCGTGTCTCAATCAGTTAATGGACATGCCGAAGTACGCAAGCGTTCCCATAGACAGCAATGCGTTTTTTGATGCACTCATCCGCATGCCTGCGCATATTACATTTTTTATGCCTCCAAAAATGCAACATGTTGCGTTCACCGTGCCCCGCCGCGCACCGAGAAACCGCATGCGTACACAAAAAGCTTGTCCATGTGTACAACCATGTTAAATATATGTACGCATGACACATGCGGATCAAACGCAATGTGAAACCAGCCGTAGTGATGAGCGAGCGGTAAGGCGTTATCCGCATGCTCCAGTGCTAATAGAGGGTCTAATACTATGTCGGAGTTCCCGTGGCTGCATGTCTCACGGCTGTCTGTTAGGCAATCACTGGGAACTTGGACATCATTTTTGAGCATGCCAAAGTCACTCTATTATTAGATGAGCATGCTTGGATAACAGAGATGCGCATGCTCGTCACTAGTCCCTGTACAAGAACAATACATGCAGTCCAATAGCCCAACATAATGCACAATTCCACCTGTTTTAGAGGTTGTAGTGACCTCTTGGGTTGCACCAATGGTTTCTCTGCCCCTGATCTGGGTACTAGAGCGAGATGCAGCAGGTGGACACAGGAACTATTCATTATACCAACTTTGCAACATTGTATCCAATTATTAAGATCCACCATGTTGCATTCTTCTCATTACACTTGTCTATAAATCTGTAAATATTTGCAGAAGTAAATCCCGCATCTACATTTGCAGGCGATGAATGATTCCATGCAAGCCCCGGCCTCCATTTACAATGAGGTTGTCATCAGAGTATAAAGGATGGGGATCGGGGCGTCCTGATGAAGACTGTGACGCCCCATCATTGATTCCGAACAATCAGGCAAGTGGTTGTGCAGGGCCGGGGTCGCTGATGCTGATCCCTCAGTTCATTATGGCGTTTGGCCTCTAACTAATCACTGGCTGGAAGCTGCAATCAGTCAGCGTCCTCCGGGGTGAGCCCTGTGGCCTTTAGCTGGATGGTATTGATTTATGTATTCTTCATGGGAGTATGGAAGACTCGGTGCATTCTGCATGCAGGAGCCTATTCTTCACCATCATTGGGGCTCGGCTATTAATCAGCTCTGAAAAATGTTGTACCATAGTCATTAATTTATTGCTACATTTTTTCCACTCATTAAAACAACTTCAATCCTTTACAGTAACATATCTGTCATCTAAGGGATAGGATTAAATGCAGCAAAAAATATAGTCTAAACCTGGCGCACAAACCCTCCGTTATTTTTTAAAATATTTTTTATTTATATATTTATTAAAAAAAACAGTGTGACAGATGACATCATAACCAAAAAAAAGTCCATCATGTTGTACAAGAGCCACTATGATCCCCAACAGATAGGTATCTGCAAAATGACCTCATGTGTTCCACCGGGATAATTCTCCGTCCTTGCAGCGTTGAGGTCCATCTAAGGGAAGATCCACTTTGAAAGAGGATCTGTCATTAGGTCCAAAAGTATCCGGTTTTTCCTCTTATTATATTCCCGAATAGGACTGTGTTTATTTTTCTTGAATCTGCCATATGGTTCGAGAGATATGGAGCCTTTTTATTTAGCATACATTTTATGGCATTCCGAGGGGGGCGTGGCTCACAGGATCCTCAGGGGCGTGTCTTTAGGCTGTTCCGCATAATTACCTTGTGAGCCACGCCCCCTTAGTGAAGAGCGTGCAAATTTCTCTAAATAAAATGGCCCATATCTCTGGAACAGTATGGCGGACTAACAAGAAAAGAAAGAAAGAAAAAGGAGAACGGTGGAAGCAAAATAGGATAAAAACGACCCACTTTCACCTGGTGATAGATCCTCTTTAATGCCACTAACATGACTAGAGACCCAAATTTGGATCACATAAAACAATGAAAAAGGTAACACGATTTATAAAAAATAAACATTTGCAAGGATTCGTGCCATGACTTAATTATCAGTCAAACTGGTAATAACACAGGCGTCTGATCCTGGGGGCAGAGGGGAAGATAAAGGAATCCGACTACTCGTGTAACGCGGCATCTCTCACACACACTTCCAGTTATAATTAAATATACAGCAAACTGCGTGGAGAGTGCGGCCCTGACCCTGGCCCCGCACGAAAGATCCTCTGTGCTAAGAGCACGGAAAACCTGCGGATCTGTGATAATCAGATCAGAAAAAGTGCTCTGGGCTGAAGACCCCACACAGAGAATGTCTCACAGTCCTAACATCCTCAAAAGCAAAAACTGATAACCGACGGGCAGCTTCATGCATCATTGCTGGTACCAAAAAATATTAAATTAGGTAAAACAGGAGATTATAATACAATTTTATAAAATGTGGTATTCATATGTACAATATATTATACAATATTATGTCTGCTATACTTTGAATGAGCTTCCTCTGTTCTTAGTTATACAGTCAACATGATGCTCTAATAAAATATAGTTCTGCTGTCCCATATGTACAAGAGCAAACTACTATATTACTGCTCCACTGTACAATATAACTACTATAATACTGCTCCTATGTACAAGAATATAACTACTATAATACTGCTCCTATGTACAAGAATATAACTGCTATAATACTGCTCCTATGTACAAGAATATAACTACTATAATACTGCTCCTATGTACAAGAATATAACTAATATAATACTGCTCCTATGTACAAGAATATAACTACTATAATACTGCTCCTATGTACAAGAATATAACTACTATAATACTGCTCCTATGTACAAGAATATAACTACTATAATACTGCTCCTATGTACAAGAATATAACTAATATAATACTGCTCCTATGTACAAGAATATAACTACTATAATACTGCTCCTATGTACAAGAATATAACTACTATAATACTGCTCCTATGTACAAGAATATAACTACTATAATACTGCACCTATGTATAAGAATATAATTACTATAATACTGCTCCTATATACAAGAATATAACTACTGTAATACTGCTCCCTATGTACAAGAATATAACTACTATAATACTGCCCCTATGTACAAGAATATAACTACTATAATACTGCTCCTATGTACAAGAATATAACTACTATAATACTGCACCTATGTATAAGAATATAATTACTATAATACTGCTCCTATATACAAGAATATAACTACTGTAATACTGCTCCCTATGTACAAGAATATAACTACTATAATACTGCCCCTATGTACAAGAATATAACTACTATAATACTGCTCCTATGTACAAGAATATAACTACTATAATACTGCACCTATGTATAAGAATATAATTACTATAATACTGCTCCTATATACAAGAATATAACTACTGTAATACTGCTCCCTATGTACAAGAATATAACTACTATAATACTGCCCCTATGTACAAGAATATAACTACTATAATACTGCCCCTATCTACAAGAATATAACTACTATAATACTGCTCCTATGTACAAGAATATAACTACTATAATACTGCCTCCTATGTACAAGAATATAACTACTATAATACTGCTCCTATGTACAAGAATATAACTACTATAATACTGCTCCTATGTACAAGAATATAACTACTATAATACTGCTCCTATGTACAAGAATATAACTACTATAATAGTGCTCCTATGTACAAGAATATAACTACTATAATAGTGCTCCTATGTACAAGAATATAACTACTATAATAGTGCTCCTATGTACAAGAATATAACTACTATAATACTGCTCCTATGTACAAGAATATAACTACTATAATACTGCTCCTATGTACAAGAATATAACTACTATAATACTGCTCCTATGTACAAGAATATAACTACTATAATACTGCTCCTAAGTACAAGAATATAACTACTATAATACTGCTCCTATGTACAAGAATATAACTACTATAATACTGCACCTATGTATAAGAATATAATTACTATAATACTGCTCCTATATACAAGAATATAACTACTGTAATACTGCTCCCTATGTACAAGAATATAACTACTATAATACTGCTCCTATGTACAAGAATATAACTACTATAATACTGCACCTATGTATAAGAATATAATTACTATAATACTGCTCCTATATACAAGAATATAACTACTGTAATACTGCTCCCTATGTACAAGAATATAACTACTATAATACTGCCCCTATGTACAAGAATATAACTACTATAATACTGCCCCTATCTACAAGAATATAACTACTATAATACTGCACCTATGTATAAGAATATAATTACTATAATACTGCTCCTATATACAAGAATATAACTACTGTAATACTGCTCCCTATGTACAAGAATATAACTACTATAATACTGCCCCTATGTACAAGAATATAACTACTATAATACTGCTCCTATGTACAAGAATATAACTACTATAATACTGCACCTATGTATAAGAATATAATTACTATAATACTGCTCCTATATACAAGAATATAACTACTGTATTACTGCTCCCTATGTACAAGAATATAACTACTATAATACTGCCCCTATGTACAAGAATATAACTACTATAATACTGCCCCTATCTACAAGAATATAACTACTATAATACTGCTCCTATGTACAAGAATATAACTACTATAATACTGCCTCCTATGTACAAGAATATAACTACTATAATACTGCTCCTATGTACAAGAATATAACTACTATAATACTGCTCCTATGTACAAGAATATAACTACTATAATAGTGCTCCTATGTACAAGAATATAACTACTATAATAGTGCTCCTATGTACAAGAATATAACTACTATAATAGTGCTCCTATGTACAAGAATATAACTACTATAATAGTGCTCCTATGTACAAGAATATAACTACTATAATACTGCTCCTATGTACAAGAATATAACTACTATAATACTGCTCCTATGTACAAGAATATAACTACTATAATACTGCTCCTATGTACAAGAATATAACTACTATAATACTGCTCCTATGTACAAGAATATAACTACTATAATACTGCCCCTATGTACAAGAATATAACTACTATAATACTGCTCCTAAGTACAAGAATATAACTACTATAATACTGCTCCTATGTACAAGAATATAACTACTATAATACTGCACCTATGTATAAGAATATAATTACTATAATACTGCTCCTATATACAAGAATATAACTACTGTAATACTGCTCCTATGTACAAGAATATAACTACTATATTACTGCTCCTAAGCACAAGAATATAACTACTATAATACTGAAGAAAAAGCAGAAGTCCAGCGCGGGTGATGTCCATAAAAAATACCTTTTATTCCATATTCGTTAAAAGCACATAAATCCAAAGTCCATCTTCATATCCATAGACACAAAAACGGGTGATTCATACCAGTGACAGTCACAGGCTTAAAGTGCATTAAAATCATACGCGTTTCAACGGTCGTGCCGCCTTACTCATTGTGATAAAAATAAAATGAAAGAGGGCTGCCATATAGGACTAGGCCCATTAGGTTACACCCCCTGATCTTGCAGACAACAGGTTGTCACTGTGTACATACATTACTGATCCTGAGTTACATCCTGTGTTATACCCCAGAGCTGCACTCACTATTCTGCTGGTGCAGTCACTATGTACATACATTACATTACTGATCCTGAGTTACACCCTGTATTATACCCCAGAGCTGCACTCACTATTCTGCTGGTGCAGTCACTGTGTACATACATTACTGATCCTGAGTTACACCCAGTATTATACTCCAGAGCTGCACTCACTATTCTGCTGGTGCAGTCACTGTGTACATACATTACATTACTGATCCTGAGTTACACCCAGTATTATACTCCAGAGCTGCACTCACTATTCTGCTGGTGCAGTCACTGTGTACATACATTACATTACTGATCCTGAGTTACATCCTGTATTATACCCCAGAGCTGCACTCACTATTCTGCTGGTGCAGTCACTGTGTACATACATTACATTACTGATCCTGAGTTACCTCCTGTATTATACTCCAGAGCTGCACTCACTATTCTGCAAATGAAGCCATTGTATTTGATTCATTGCAGAAATCTATAGATTGCCTGGAATTTACCTATTGAGACAATCAAAAACCAGAATGGGGAAAGTTTTTGAATCTTTTTCTTCCTGAAGGAGAGAGGCGCTCACCTGACCCCATTATCATAAATATAATCCATATTGTTCTCACTGATTCCTTGCAATTTCTTGGAGAAAATTTCTGGCAATTAATTTTTGTGTCTTTTATTACTTTTTACCGTGTAATTGTTTGTATCTCGGCCCATAAAACTGAATTATGTCTCCTTGTAATGACTTGATAAAAATATCGGGTCGATATGCAGCGCACCTGCTCGTTCTACGTTATTCGTTACCTTTTCAACCTCTCCCCTTAAGAACTGTTTGGATAGAACGTCGGTTTATGTTCCGCCGGTGGAGGAAGAAAACGACTCCCAACAGATTAATAAAACCCAGATATAGTCTCTGAGAGCAGAGAGAACAATTTGAGCCGAGAATCTTGTATCTTGAGAGGTTTAATGCGCGGTATTCATAAGGGATCGACTGTTCTGTGTCAAGGATATTTTTTCCGAGGAGCCTCAAAGCTCGAGGTCAAGCTGAGATTGTGGCGCATTGTAAGACAACAACAAAAAAAGAAAGAGTTCTCGTAGTTCTCCATAAATATTTAGCTCCAAGCGAAGACTCAAACATACTGAAAAATAAGAAGAGAAGAAACAGGGAAAGTCTCCAGCTGTAAACGTCTCCTGGAATACGAGCCAACGCAGAAGCATCTCTGACTCCGAGAACACAGATGTCCTCCAGACATACGCATCCTGCAAGATACCGTCCACATCGGTACAGAGCCGCCGACTGGCCGACGTCCTCGCCGCCCCGTCCAGAAAGAGGATCAATATATCTGTCGAGAAAAGATATGATAACACACCGGACAAGATATTTAGAGAACAAATTCAGGCACATTTCATCATATAACCAGGACCAATAACGTGGAATAATAATTTGTATTGAAAAATTAGATCTCTTATACAGATTTTTTTTCATGATATGTCTTACATAATGCTTCTGGGTGCAGCACAAATCTTATATTCTGTCTTCAATTTTTATTCATAAATATGTGACTCTTCAGATTTTGTGTTATTCTATGCCTGATAAGAGACCTGAGTAGTTTTGAAAGCTAGAAATTTGTTAAAGTCTTTTTAGTTAGCCATTTTTAAAGTAACAATAACTGAGGACTCTCAAATCTTAATATTTTTCTTCAGTTCCATTCATTCATAGTCTTATGGGCAATGTTATATATTATAGTGCTGCCCTTATGTACAAGAATATTACTACAGTATAATACTGATCCCTATGTACAAGAATATAACTACTATAATACTGCCCCATGTACAAGAATATAACTACTATAATACTGCCCCTATGTACAAGAATATAACTACTATAATACTGCCCCCTATGTACAAGAATATAACTACTATAATACTGCCCCCTATGTACAAGAATATAACTACTATAGTACTGCTCCTATGTACAGGAATATAACTACTATAATACTGCCCCTATGTACAAGAATATAACTACTATAATACTGTCCCTATGTACAAGAATATAACTACTATAATACTGCCCCTATGTACAAGAATATAACTACTATAATACTGCCTCCTATGTACATGTACAAGAATATAACTACTATAATACTGCTCCTATGTACAAGAATATAACTACTATAATACTGCCCCTATGTACAAGAATATTGCTACTATAATACTGCCCCTATGTACAAAAATATAACTTCTATAATACTGCTCTTATGTACAAGAATATAACTACTATAATACTGCTCCTATGTACAAGAATATAACTACTATAATACTGCTCCTATGTACAAGAATATAACTACTATAATACTGCTCCTATGTACAAGAATATAACTACTATAATACTGCTCCTATGTACAAGAATATAACTGCTATAATACTGCTCCTATGTACAAGAATATAACTACTATAATACTGCCTCCTATGTACAAGAATATAACTACTATAATACTGCCTCCTATGTACAAGAATATAACTACTATAATACTGCTCCTATGTACAAGAATATAACTACTATAATACTGCCTCCTATGTACAAGAATATAACTACTATAATACTGCTCCTATGTACAAGAATATAACTACTATAATACTGCCTCCTATGTACAAGAATATAACTACTATAATACTGCTCCTATGTTCAAGAATATAACTACTATAATACTGCCTCCTATGTACAAGAATATAACTACTATAATACTGCTCCCTATGTACAAGAATATAACTACTATAATACCGCCCCTATGTAAAAGAATATAACTACTATAATACCGCCCCTATGTACAAGAATGTAACTACTATAATACCGCTCCTATGTACAAGAATGTAACTACTATAATACCGCTCCTATGTACAAGAATGTAACTACTATAATACCGCTCCTATGTACAAGAATATAACTACTATAATATTGCTCCTATGTACAAGAATATAACTGCTATAATACTGCTCCTATGTACAAGAATATAACTGCTATAATACTGCCTCCTATGTACAAGAATATAACTACTATAATACTGCCTCCTATGTACAAGAATATAACTACTATAATACTGCTCCTATGTACAAGAATATAACTACTATAATACTGCCTCCTATGTACAAGAATATAACTACTATAATACTGCTCCTATGTACAAGAATATAACTACTATAATACTGCTCCTATGTACAAGAATATAACTGCTATAATACTGCCTCCTATGTACAAGAATATAACTACTATAATACTGCCTCCTATGTACAAGAATATAACTACTATAATACTGCTCCTATGTACAAGAATATAACTACTATAATACTGCCTCCTATGTACAAGAATATAACTACTATAATACTGCTCCTATATACAAGAATATAACTACTATAATACTGCCTCCTATGTACAAGAATATAACTACTATAATACTGCCTCCTATGTACAAGAATATAACTACTATAATACTGCTCCTATATTCAAGAATATAACTACTATAATACTGCTCCTATGTACAAGAATATAACTACTATAATACCGCCCCTATGTACAAGAATGTAACTACTATAATACTGCTCCTATATACAAGAATATAACTACTATAATACTACTCCTATGATGGGATTTTATAAATTCTACCATTCCTGTGACATCTTAGTGTGAGTTTAATCATCTATCATTATTAATCATTTCTCCTCTGATTATTATGTGGGTTCTGTGTATTTTTATTTTTTTTGCTTTCTTTATTTTCTCATTTATCTCAGTATTTATTCATTCAATGATCATTTTTGCTTACAGTATTTTACAGTTTTAATTTTGTAAGATGTATAGCTTTTATTAGTAATTTTCCATACATTGCGATAGGTATCATTATGCTGGATATTTCTGCACTTGGCTTAGGATATTATTAATATTTTCTGCGGGTGAAGGGTTAAGCTCTCACTAGCACCTGAGGGGTCCTGTAATCCTGCGTGGCAATGATAAGTGAGGAGTCTCCGCCGCCATAGTCAATCATTGGGGCAATTGCTCCTCTTTCGTGCAGATCATTAGAAACCAGAGCAGCTCGACGCCTTTCGCTGTCATCCTGGATCCAATCTGAAGCGTGAGTCACTGGGACCTAAGGAAAGCGTCAAGGGCACAGAAGATAAGTGGTAACAATCCCATAATCCGTGGCATACAGATCAGCCCCAGACCTATTACTTTATCTGGAAAAATCCTCTTCTTTTCATTCATCTCGATGACCTCTGAGCCTGGATTCTCTGTAGTTCTATTCACTTGACAGGTGCGAGACATTGAGTTTCGCCAAGAAAGGTGAGAATTCAGAAATGAGGCTCTGAAGGATTTCGGTGTCTTGGTCCTATTAATTAACGCTGTTCAAGCCAAGATCCCCACAAGTCTGCAGAAATAAATTGATTATTTATTTGATTGAGGTTTTCTTCTCAAGCTCCATTCTGCATGGGCACCGTATATCCCTAGATGACACTAACATCTGAAACCATTTTAAGATATACCCGTTCTTTTAAACAAAACTTGTAGAAATGCATTGTCCGCAATAAATAAAACTTGCTTTTGTTGCGCATAACGGTCTAATATGTCCAGGAACTGTCCAAATTCTCAAGCTTTGTAACTTGCCACCTAGGTTTCGTGAGCGATTGGTTTTATTTTTTCAACATTCAACCAGCACTATAGGAGCTGGAACTTACCTTCTGCCACTTCCTATGATGCTTTGTGCTTGCAATTGTCCAATGACTTGCCTGTCCTGAACAGAAAGCCGTATCTCTGCTATGGCTGTATTTATTGCGACAGACAGGAGAGCATGAGCAGAGAGACAAAAAGTAACCCCCAACTTTCTGTAATCCTTTATGGTTCCTCTTCTGCTGGAGACAGATGACACTTAACAACAGGCAGAGGACCAAAAGGAAGCACCTAGTGGCTGGTGTTAGAGTGATTTTTTAGGGGTAATACAATCTAATTTTTACATAAAACGATTTGCAGATTTTTTACTATTACTTATCTATCAAATGAGATCTAGAGGTCCAAAAGTAGAGGAACCATTCAACATGGTAACATCGTTTCTAAGGCTGAGGAAAGACGTGTCCATTCATTTCATCCCGTTGACCTGCAATGTTACTACTCATAAGAATCCAAATTCCATCATAGTGAATTTACCATGAGAGCTTCCTCAGGAATAGAGCTCAGAAGTCTCACTGCTCTTACAGTAAAGAATCCAGTCTATGTTGGTTATAGAAATCTTATTTCCTCGCAATGTGTTTGATGTTTCCCTGTTGATGTTGCAGTCCTGGATAGAAAAAGACCATGTGAGAGATCTGTGTAGTCGTCTTTCTTTTTTTTTATAAATGGTTATCAGGTCACACCTTGGCCATTGAAAGATATATACAGTATATATATATATATATATATATATATATATATATATATATATAATCTGTGTAATGTAGCCCCCCCCATTCGATTTATTGCTTTCTGAATCCTCAAAGACTCTGCCATGTATTTCTTGTGGACTGCTGCAACAACAAAATGTACGAAAGGTGACAAATTTTAGCGAGCTAAAAACTAGACCAGGCAGGAAGAAACCCATTAAATTGACTCATGATGCATCAGAATTTGGGGGCATCTTGCTAGACATTTTACTATCCCTTTTTCCACTGTTTTTGGGATGTATGCCACTTTCCTTTAGTGCTTATCCCTGTCTATGTGCAACATGTGTTTAAGGGGCATAATAAATCTGAAGCAAGGTGTGTACTTTGGTTTTTGTTTGGCACAAATTGAGCCAAATCTTTGACTTTAAACTTTTCCTATGAGTTCTTCAGTGTTCTCTCCTGGAGAAAGTTCCCATCACAAGTGCATATCATCATCAGCATCAAGCCTCCAGGACCTCTACTACCTGTTTCCAGTCTGCTGTCTGCCTGCGGTCTCCAGGACCTCTACTACCTGTTTCCAGTCTCCTGTCTGCCTGCGGTCTCCAGGAACTCTACTACCTGTTTCCAGTCTCCAGTCTGCCTGCTGTCTTCAGGACCTCTACTACTTATTTCCAGTCTCCTGTCTGCCTGCGGTCTCAAGGACCTTTACTACCTGTTTCCTGTCTCCTGTCTGCCTGTGGTCTCCAGGACCTCTACTACTTGTTTCCAGTCTCCTGTCTGCATGCGGTCTCCAGGACCTCTACTACCTGTTTCCAGTCTTCTGTCTGCCTGCGATCTCCAGGACCTCTACTACCTGTTTCCAGTCTCCTGTCTATGGTTTCCAGGACCTCTACTACCCATTTCCAGTCTACCGTCCCTCTGCGGTCTCACAGTCTACTACCTGTTTCCAGACTGCTGTCTGCCTGCAGTCTCCAGCACCTCTACTGCCTGTTTCCAGACTGCTGTCTGCCTGCGGTCTCCAGGACCTCTACTACCTGTTTCCAGACTGCTGTCTGCCTGCAGTCTCCAGCACCTCTACTACCTGTTTCCGGTCTCTTGCGTAACTGTAGTCTCCAGCACCTCTACTACCTGTTCCAGGTCTCTTGCGTACCTGTAGTCTCCAGCACCTCTACTATCTGTTCCCAGTCTCTTGCGTAACTGTAGTCTCCAGCACCTCTACTCCCTGTTCCTGGTCTCTTGCGTACCTGTAGTCTCCAGCACCTCTACTACCTGTTCCAGGTCTCTTGCGTACCTGTAGTCTCCAGCACCTCTACTATCTGTTCCCAATCTCTTGCGTAACTGTAGTCTCCAGCACCTCTACTACTTGTTCCAGGTCTCTTGCGTAACTGTAGTCTCCAGCACCTCTACTACCTGTTCCAGGTCTCTTGCGTACCTGTAGTCTCCAGCACCTCTACTATCTGTTCCCAATCTCTTGCGTAACTGTAGTCTCCAGCACCTCTACTACTTGTTCCAGGTCTCTTGCGTAACTTGAGAACAAGACAAGACCATGCAGTCACAGAATCCAATAAAACAGTATGACTTTATTACAAAAAACGTTAAAAAATACATACAAAAGGCCAGACAAATGGCGTAGAAAGGGCCGGCAGATGACATCACAGTAACTGCCTCAGGCAACAAAAAGTGCAGTCACCCAAGGTATAATGGCCTCGGCAACAACCCGGAACCCGACACCTGGTATATATATAGGCACATAGCGCAACACTTAGTAGTAGCCTATAAGAGCTACCGTGTCGACCGTGCTGCCACAAAGGGCTACATAATAGCCTTACAGGTATAAGAAAGTAAAGTACAGTGCATGTGAGCGCTAGAAAGTCTCTGTGCTAATACCTTATGTGGAGGGTCCGGACCGCTGCAGGGGACATAGGACACCCCGACGCGCGTTTCGGTAGTTGTACCTTCCTCAGGGGCGCATACGCCCCCCTGAGGAAGGTACAACTACCGAAACGCGCGTCGGGGTGTCCTATGTCCCCTGCAGCGGTCCGGACCCTCCACATAAGGTATTAGCACAGAGACTTTCTAGCGCTCACATGCACTGTACTTTACTTTCTTATACCTGTAAGGCTATTATGTAGCCCTTTGTGGCAGCACGGTCGACACGGTAGCTCTTATAGGCTACTACTAAGTGTTGCGCTATGTGCCTATATATATACCAGGTGTCGGGTTCCGGGTTGTTGCCGAGGCCATTATACCTTGGGTGACTGCACTTTTCGTTGCCTGAGGCAGTTACTGTGATGTCATCTGCCGGCCCTTTCTACGCCATTTGTCTGGCCTTTTGTATGTATTTTTTAACGTTTTTTGTAATAAAGTCATACTGTTTTATTGGATTCTGTGACTGCATGGTCTTGTCTTGTTCTCAATTTGCTTTTGGCAGTTATCCTTTGTGTCCATGCGAGGAGGGTGTATGCTGACTATTTATATTTACATCATCTTATTTACATCATCATCAGGATCATGGGGTGCATTAAAAGAGGTCTGGATACACATGATGAGAGCATTATACTGCCTCTGTACAAATCCCTAGTTAGACCGCACATGGAGTACTGTGTCCAGTTTTGGGCACCGGTGCTCAGGAAGGATATAATGGAACTAGAGAGAGTACAAAGGAGGGCAACAAAATTAATAAAGGGGATGGGAGAACTACAATACCCAGATAGATTAGCGAAATTAGGATTATTTAGTCTAGAAAAAAGACGACTGAGGGGCGATCTAATAACCATGTATAAGTATATAAGGGGACAATACAAATATCTCGCTGAGGATCTGTTTATACCAAGGAAGGTGACGGGCACAAGGGGGCATTCTTTGCGTCTGGAGGAGAGAAGGTTTTTCCACCAACATAGAAGAGGATTCTTTACTGTTAGGGCAGTGAGAATCTGGAATTGCTTGCCTGAGGAGGTGGTGATGGCGAACTCAGTCGAGGGGTTCAAGAGAGGCCTGGATGTCTTCCTGGAGCAGAACAATATTGTATCATACAATTATTAGGTTCTGTAGAAGGACGTAGATCTGGGTATTTATTATGATGGAATATAGGCTGAACTGGATGGACAAATGTCTTTTTTCGGCCTTACTAACTATGTTACTATGTTACTATGTTACTATGTTATTTTTCAGCACGTTTTTGCACCACCAACTATGCTTATTGGAATTGTTTTTATACTCTTGCGTAACTGTAGTCTCCAGCACCTCTACTAGCTGTTCCAGGTCTCTTGCGTACCTGTAGTCTCCAGCACCTCTGCTACCTGTTCCAGGTCTCTTGCGTACCTGTAGTCTCCAGCACCTCTACTACCTGTTCCAGGTCTCTTGCGTACATGTAGTCTCCAGCACCTCTACTACCTGTTTCCGGTCTCTTGCGTACCTGTAGTCTCCAGCACCTCTACTACCTGTTCCCAGTCTCTTGCGTACCTGTACTCTCCAGCACCTCTACTAGCTGTTCCAGGTCTCTTGCGTACCTGTAGTCTCCAGCACCTCTACTACCTGTTCCCAGTCTCTTGCGTACCTGTAGTCTCCAGCACCTCTACTACCTGTTCCCAGTCTCTTGCGTACCTGTAGTCTCCAGCACCTCTACTACCTGTTCCCAGTCTCTTGCGTACCTGTACTCTCCAGCACCTCTACTAGCTGTTCCAGGTCTCTTGCGTACCTGTACTCTCCAGCACCTCTACTACCTGTTTCCGGTCTCTTGCGTACCTGTAGTCTCCAGCACCTCTACTACCTGTTCCCAGTCTCTTGCGTACCTGTAGTCTCCAGCACCTCTACTACCTGTTCCCAGTCTCTTGCGTACCTGTAGTCTCCAGCACCTCTACTACCTGTTCCCAGTCTCTTGCGTACCTGTACTCTCCAGCACCTCTACTAGCTGTTCCAGGTCTCTTGCGTACCTGTACTCTCCAGCACCTCTACTACCTGTTTCCGGTCTCTTGCGTACCTGTAGTCTCCAGCACCTCTACTACCTGTTCCCAGTCTCTTGCGTACCTGTAGTCTCCAGCACCTCTACTACCTGTTCCCAGTCTCTTGCGTACCTGTAGTCTCCAGCACCTCTACTAGCTGTTCCAGGTCTCTTGCGTACCTGTAGTCTCCAGCACCTCTACTACCTGTTTCCGGTCTCTTGCGTACCAGTAGTCTCCAGCACCTCTACTACCTGTTCCCAGTCTCTTGCGTACCTGTAGTCTCCAGCACCTCTACTAGCTGTTCCAGGTCTCTTGCGTACCTGTAGTCTCCAGCACCTCTACTAGCTGTTCCAGGTCTCTTGCGTACCTGTACTCTCCAGCACCTCTACTACCTGTTTCCGGTCTCTTGCGTACCTGTAGTCTCCAGCACCTCTACTACCTGTTTCCGGTCTCTTGCGTACCTGTAGTCTCCAGCACCTCTACTACCTGTTTCCGGTCTCTTGCGTACCAGTAGTCTCCAGCACCTCTACTACCTGTTTCCGGTCTCTTGCGTACCTGTAGTCTCCAGCACCTCTACTACCTGTTTCCGGTCTCTTGCGTACCTGTAGTCTCCAGCACCTCTACTACCTGTTTCCGGTCTCTTGCGTACCTGTAGTCTCCAGCACCTCTACTACCTGTTTCTGATCTCCTGTTACCCTGCGGACTCCAGTGTAACTGCTACCTGTTTTCTATGTGCCTCACCTGCCTGCTGCACCAACACTCATGGCCCGTATGCTCACCTGGACCATGGGCTTGGAGGATCCACCTCACCAGGTGAGCCTAGCAGAAGTGAGCAAATTTCAGCTGATCTATGGGTGTGCCAGGTATCGTACTCACAGCAATGTCATATTGGTGAGCTACTCAGTAGAAAATCCTTTTAAGAAGAATAAGTCCTCACACTAACCTCGGCGGTATCAAGCCAGCAACCTAACTTTTTTCGGTTAACAACCGCCTTCTGCTTCTTCCAAGTACCCCATGAAGCTGAAAACTCTCTAAACAGACATCTTCTTTCTTCCTTTTTTTATGTAATTTTTTGAGGGGTCCAACTTTCAGCAATTAGACACAGGGGTCTCTCTGGTGATAAGTCCAGTTTACGCTTTTTTTTCAGCTTTTAGCTTTTTCTCCATTTTATACAATCGCTCACCGCTCTCCAATCTCCACTTCCATAAATGAAGACTTTCGCTGCACCGATCCATAAGCGAGAACTAAAATCTGTAGCTCCCATCCTAATGACCTCTTCTCCTGGATGGATGGATGGATGGATGGATGGACGGATGAATGGATGGATGGATGGGGGGCTCTGCAGGTTTAGCAGAGTCCTCTCTACTCAGACTCTCTCTTCTGTGTGGGATAAACCCCAGATTGTCATCCTTCACACCGGCCATGCTTGCCTCTTTCTATCAGAGAACAGGCTCGGAGGTAAAGCTCCTTTTATCTTCTCCTTGAAAGCAGAATTAACTTTATTTATTGCAAAGAAAAGTTTTTCTTGTTTGAAGTGCAGAAATAAAATCATCAGTAAAACCACAACTGATCCCACATATCAGCTCTGTGAGGACACACATGAGAGGTAATCTCCCTCAAATCCTTCTGTAGTGGCCCCCAATTCAAAACTGTGATTATTCTCTACCATGCTTCTCCTGACTGGAGGCGGTCTGCTCATTCACCATCATGGTCACGTGACAACCAGCAAGAGCGCCACAATATGGGCCGATAGTATTAACTCTGGTTCAGCATCCACCTAGTTACTTCTGATCCGCAGATAAGTTTCCACTAAGACATATTATATAGAAAGGGATAATTATGTTATCCATATCCTGAGTTACTGTATATCCTGTATTATACTCCAGAGCTGCACTCACTATTCTGCTGGTGCAGTCACTGTGTACATACATTACATTACTGATCCGGAGTTACATCCTGTATTATACCCCAGAGCTGCACTCACTATTCTGCTGGTGCAGTCACCGTGTACATACATTACATTACTGATCCTGAGTTACATCCTGTATTATACCCCAGAGCTGCACTCACTATTCTGCTGGTGCAGTCACTGTATACATACATTACATTACTGATTGTGAGTTACATCCTGTATTATACCCCAGAGCTGCACTCACTATTCTGCTGGTGCAGTCACTGTGTACAGACATTACATTACTGATCCTGAGTTACATCGTGTATTATACCCCAGAGCTGCACTCACTATTCTGCTGGTGCAGTCACTGTGTACATACATTACATTACTGATCCTGAGTTACATCCTGTATTATACTGCAGAGCTGCACTCACTATTCTGCTGGTGCAGTCACTGTGTACAGACATTACATTACTGATCCTGAGTTACATCCTGTATTATACCCCAGAGCTGCACTCACTATTCTGCTGGTGCAGTCACTGTATACATACATTACATTACTGATCCTGAGTTACATCCTGTATTATACTCCAGAGCTGCACTCACTATTCTGCTGGTGCAGTCACTGTGTACATATATTACATTACTGATCCTGAGTTACATCCTGTATTATACTCCAGAGCTGCACTCACTATTCTGCTGGTGCAGTCACTGTGTACATACATTACATTACTGATCCTGAGTTACATCCTGTATTATACTCCAGAGCTGCACTCACTATTCTGCTGGTGCAGTCACTGTGTACATACGTTGATTATCCTGTACAGAAGTGTAACTAGTGTGTTTGGACAGTCAATTCTGCAATTTAGTGAACAGAAACAAATACAGACCTCCCCTTTCACCCTTCAGCTCGTGCATTCAGTGTTTGGGGTCCTGCTTTGTCTTGGTGATTATTATGAATATTTACACTTCATGCTCTTTGTTATTTTTCTCTCTATTTGTATAAATCTGTAATAATCCTGTAAATGATCTCCTGACTCAGAGGAAGCAGAATACACGGAATCAGCGTGTGAATGGAATTCCAGATTCAATTAAATTGGAGCAATTAAGAAATAATTAGCTAATCCAGCGCGGCAGGACGAGTGTGTTGTGAGTGGCGGTCCGGGCACGTTACATACAGACGATTAGTTCTGCAATAATATTTGTCTTTAATGCACAGAATATTGTTTCTTACAGTGGGGAAGGGGGATAATCCGCCATCCATCAAGCTGAACGCTTCCTGCAGGATTACACTGTGGCAATTGTGCGCAGTGTTACAATTTTATGCTCTGCTGTAGATAATTAAAGGGATGAATTCCAGAGAAGGATATTCAGTAAATTTGCATAAATTTCTGCTTGCTGATCTTTCATATCTTTATACAGTAGTTTTGTATAGCCACGTGTTCACATACAGACAGAAGACGCTGTTAATGTGCAATCTATCAATCTAAATATCTACTAAAATCTAAATATTAATCTCAGATTCTTTTAGTGGCAGAAAAAAAAAAGGTATGTGGGGTAACTAAGGTAAGCAGAATAGTGAGTGCAGCTCTGGAGTATAATACAGGATATACAGTAAGGCTAGGGTCACATTGCGTTAGTGCAACCCGTTTAGCGCTAGCGGGTTGCGCTAACACAATGTTCTTAATGGGGCTGCGTCCTGGGGTTGCGGTAACGTCCCCGCTCTTGCAGATCCCCGATCTGCGAGAGCGGGGAACGGACCGCGGTGCGCCTCAGACGCTGTGAGCAGCGTCCGCGGCGCGCCAAGAAACACCGGCGCGTCGCTAGCGCGTGCCGAACATGGCACGCGCTAGTGCTGCGCGTTCCCATTGCCGTGAATGGGTGCGCTAACGGACGCGTTGCACGGCGTTAATTTCGCCGTGCAACGCTGTCTGTTAAGCGCGTTCCCATAATGCAATGGGAACCCAGCCTAACTCAGGATCAGTACATAATCAGTAATGTATGTACACAGTGACTGCACCAGCAGAATAGTGAGTGCAACTCTGGAGTATAATACAGGATGTAACTCAGGATCAGTAATGTATGTACACAGTGACTGCACCAGCAGAATAGTGAGTGCAACTCTGGAGTATAATACAGGATGTAACTCAGGATCAGTAATGTATGTACACAGTGACTGCACCAGCAGAATAGTGAGTGCAACTCTGGAGTATAATACAGGATGTAACTCAGGATCAGTAATGTAATGTATGTACACAGTGACTGCACCAGCAGAATAGTGAGTGCAGCTCTGGAGTATAATACAGGATGTAACTTAGGATCAGTAATGTAATGTATGTACACAGTGACTGCGCCAGCAGAATAGTGAGTGCAGCTCTGGAGTATAATACAGGATGTAACTTAGGATCAGTAATGTAATGTATG
Source organism: Ranitomeya imitator (assembly GCF_032444005.1). Classification (NCBI taxonomy): domain Eukaryota; kingdom Metazoa; phylum Chordata; class Amphibia; order Anura; family Dendrobatidae; genus Ranitomeya; species Ranitomeya imitator. The sequence goes on from NC_091290.1 coordinate 25,691,677, forward strand.
TACACAGTGACTGCACCAGCAGAATAGTGAGTGCAGCTCTGGAGTATAATACAGGATGTAACTTAGGATCAGTAATGTAATGTATGTACACAGTGACTGCGCCAGCAGAATAGTGAGTGCAGCTCTGGAGTATAATATAGGAGGTAACTTAGGATCAGTAATGTAATGTATGTACACAGTGACTCCACCAGCAGAATAGTGAGTGCAGCTCTGGAGTATAATACAGGATGTAACTCAGGATCAGTAATGTAATGTATGTACACAGTGACTACACCAGCAGAATAGTGAGTGCAGCTCTGGAGTATAATATAGGAGGTAAGTCAGGATCAGTAACGTAATGTATGTGCACAGTGACTGCACCAGCAGAATAGTGAGTGCAGCTCTGGAGTATAACACAGGATGTAACTCAGGATCAGTACAGGATCAGTAATGTAAAGTATGTACACAGTGACTGCACCAGCAGAATAATGATTTCAGCTCTGCAGTGTAATGTAGGATGTAATGCAGGATCAGTAGTAGAGTTGGTGTAAATCCATTTGTAGGACCTGGTACATATGTCCCATCAGTAATCTGTGACTGCTGGACTTGTGCCCGATCACCTCCTACAAACTGCATTCTGCATCCTCGGCTCTTTGTTTGATTAGTCGGCCTGGCGTGATGTCATTGATGCAGTGTGACACATATGTGACATCACGTCAGGCCGACTAATGAAAAGAGGAGCTGCAGATGCCGTCACATAAGAGTTAGCGCTCAGGGCTCCTGATAAGCAGCCAATGATTACCGATATGGCCGATCGTCTACGTCCGACTGATTGATTCACACAAGCTCTAATTAGTGCATAATAAACCATTTTAAGATTTCATAAAGTTTTTGTTGCTGTGAATATGGAAATCACACCTGGGAATTAGCAGCGCAGCTTTAAATGTGACCCGAACCGTAAGGCTGTGTGCACATGTTGGTGATTTTTCGCGTTTTTTTCGTGTTTTTTACCATAAAAACGCCATAAAACTGCAAAAAAAAAAGCACACAAAAAGCATCCCATCATTTAGAATGAATTCCGCATGTTTTGTGCACATGATGCGTTTTTTTCCGTGAAAAAAACGCATCGCGGTAAAAAACGCAGCATGTTCATTAATTTTGCTCTTTTTTTTGCAGATTTCCCACCATAAAATGCATTGGGAAATGTCCAGAAAAAAACGCATCAAAAACGCGCAAAAAAACGCATGCAGATTTCTTGCAGAAAATTTCAGGTTTTTCTCAGGAATTTTCTGCAAGAAATCCTGAACGTGTGCACATAGCCATAAAGTTAATGAAGATCAGTTTGAGGTACGTGTGCGAGATCCTCAGCGATCCGTGCAGATTCCCAGTATATAATGTTGTGATAAGGGGCGGCCGGGGCTGTTTACACAGGATCTCTCTCCCGATGTGTAATCCGCTCATCCCTGGAGGGAACCTGGCATTTAACCACTGACAATGAAGATTGTGACGGAGCATGTGCAGAGCGCCCCGCGCAGGATGTGATGAAGTGCCGCGGTTCTGTCTGTATCTGCACAGGGAGCTCGTCCTCTGCCGTTTATGGCGCTCGGGGGAATCGTTTCGCTGCGCCGTGCAGCTGCTTCTGTTAATGCTGACCTTTAAGTTAAGTTACTGTATTGCCAGAGATTACAATTTGCTACATTTGTGAACTGTGCAATGAAACATTATTAATTATTGTATCCACAATAGGAGGACGACTGCTATATATTAACCATTTCTCTTCTAAATCATTGCCATTTGCATACGGGGCAACAACGCAAAGCTCCATTTTTCCTCTGTGTGGGCGTCCTGTGATTCTTCATGATCACCCTTCAACCAGAACCGTTAACTAAATTGTTTTCCTTGAGTTTTCTTGCCTTAACCCTGCTGTTGTCTTCGGTCTGGGGAGACCGATTTTGAACTTTGGTATTTTTTGGGGTGTTCAAGATGCGGTTCTGAAACTTGTGGTTGATTGACTTAAATGAGGATGGGTCGGTCGGCCACGGGTTTCAGAGCCGCATCTTGAATATTTTAAAGAATATTGAAGTTCAAGGTCGGTCGTTTTTGACCGAAGACAACAGCAGGGTTAAAGGGAATGTGACATCAGAAAGTGAGCTACTGATCATATTAAGTTTTTATCTTAACAAAAATGTGTAGAAATTTTGAAAAAAAATTATTTTTCATATCATGATCTACATTAAAAAAATTTTGTTAGGAAGCTTGCAATTTTCACTCTGTCACTAGGGCTATTATATTATTTTATTTCCTGGAAATGCACATATACTTTAGCAGCAATGAATTAGACTGCAACCCTATTTTTTTTTTCATATTTAAAATGAGCGTGTGCCAAAGCCAATGTGAATGAAAGGGGGAGGAAGTGAGCTGTGATATGGTCTATTGTGATTGGTGGATCATGTGTTATTAGCTATGTATAGAAGTGTTATCAGCCATTGTAAGTCTGCCTCTGATGATCATGAGACTACTGAAAAGGCTTATGTAAAGAATCAGAAAGTGTGAGTCTAAAAATCCCTAGTGGCTTGTGAGAAAATAGCAAGACTTCTATTTTATCATAATATACATTGGAATATAAAAAATGCAAACAAGCATTGTTATTTTCTGATGATAGGGTCTTTATAAAATAACAGATTCCACCATATTCAGCATTTCTATTATATCCACAATACCCGGACCTCACACGTTTCTCCAGAACCATGAGTTAAATAATCTTGACTTCAGACCGGTATATTTTGCCTGTACTGATACATTGAAACAAATTAATCAAACAGGAGACACATTTGTGGTGTTGAGGAGGTGTCTGGAGCAGGAGAGGAGTAGAGCCGGAATAAAGTTGTCATCTATCCATGGACGCACCCAGGATCAAAACTAGGGAGGGGCAAGCCATGGTCGTTCTTTTTACTCACCTCGATCGTCGGGTTCCCGCGGCGATCGCTCCTCATCCCGGCACAGTAGGACCTGGCACAGGACCTTAAACAGTACCATATGACCGGGCGACATCACCGGTCACATCGTACTTCCGAGTCCTAGAGCCCGCGCTCGCTGTGGCCCAGGTAGGGGATCGCAAGACACCAGGGGAGCGCTGCTAGGTGAGTATAAAGCGTAGGAATAATAATAATAATAATATATTTTTTTTGCTTATAGACAAGGGTGAACTTCAAAATGACGCCCCTCCATAGGGCTCCCATCTCATATACAGTCCCCCCATACATTACATGAGTGATAACTATTGTACATTCTACAATAGGTCATAAATCAGACAGTATAATCCTCCATACAGTATTCTGGGCACCGCACAGTGCTCCATACAGAATAATGAGCCCCATATATTGCTCCATACAGTATAATGAGCCCCATATATTGCTACAAACAGTATTATGGGCACCACATAGCCCTCTATACAGTATTGTGGGCATCGCATAGCGCTCCATACAGAATATCATGCCCCATATATTGCTCCATACAGTATTTTGGGTACCATATAGTGCTCCATATAGTATATTGAGCCCCATATATTACTCTATACAGAATTATGAGCCCCATATATTGCTCCATACAGAATAATAAGCCATGTATATTGCTCCATACAGTATTATGGGCACCACATAGCGCTCCATACAGAATAACATGCTCCATATAGTGCTCCATACAAGATGATTCCCACATATTTCTCCATGCAGTATAATGTGCCCCATATAATACTCCATACAGTATAATGTCTCCATACTTGCATATACATCATCACTAGCCCACTGAGCTCAGCACCTGTGTATACATCATCACCAGCCTCAGCCCACTGATCCCAGCACCACCTGTATATATCATCACCAGTCCCAGCCCACTGTGCCCAACTCCACCTGTATATACATCAGCCCAAGCCCCCACCACCTGTATAAACATCAGCCCAGCCAGCCCCAGCCCCTGTATATACATTAGCCCAGGCCCCAGCTCAGCACCTGTAGCAACTGCCTCGGGACCGCGTGGGTACTAGGTGCTCCTCCGGATGCCTGAGACCTGATCCTGATATGTTTAGCGGCTCGCTGAAGCCAGGGGCGGGAGACAGGGAGAGCAGATCGCTCTCTCTCCGCCCATAAAGAACGTCCTGACGTTCAACGTCAGCTGTTCTTAACCCCTCTGCACAGGCACCCGGGCCACTGACTCACTGATACGCGTACCTGTAAAGCCGCCGTGCCCAAAGATTTAAAGGGTCGGCAGCAGGAAAAACAGGTGGCCAGGCCTCATCATGATGGGTGCGTGGCGCGCCCCTGCTTCTATCTACGGGAAGCTACATACAATACTATCTTCTTTCACTGAAAGCAAGCAGAGGTATTCTATGCTAGGAAGCTGTATAGTAGGATACCCAGACATACATAATTTTGCTTGTAAGGTTGCTCTCACAGTATCCAGATGTCATTTCTTTCTGAAGTTCTGGATCTATTTTGCCACATGTAGTGGATCATTCTGGTTAGGACTTTTCCAAACCCACAAATTCCTTAATTATTGCGCTTATATAGTAGGTGACTTGGTTTAGAAATCCCCAAGCTTAAAGTTTGTTGATTTTTTTCACAGCCCAGACCCTTATCCCTGGACATATTATCGAGCCCTGTCCATGGTGCTGAAGGACATTTTGAGATCTATTCCATCCAAGGGAAATGGCAGCAGAATTCTAACAATTGGATAAAATTAGTTTGTTTCTGTCAATATTTATCAATTGCCTTGTTACAATGTATCAGTGTAGGTAAACACTACCGGTCTGGACTCCAGGAAAGGAGAGGGATTGGTGCTGCGTTGTTTCACTAACAGACCGTGGCTTCTTGTTAGTAAACAGTAAGGTTCTTGTCCACATCCAGAGACGAGTCTCATCCTAACCTGGTCCTGCGTCTGACGGATTTGTCACAATGGACTCAGGAAAAATATATCATTGTACCTTGTTAACTACTGAGGATCCTCACATTGTAATAGTTTTCACAATGAATTTATGTAAGAACTTTTAGCTTTAAATCCAGTGCGAGAACAATTTCTGCTGAAGTCACTTTTCTGTTTTTGACTTTTCCACTGGTTTCCACTGACATTTTTTGGCGACAAATTTCATCAAAATAGCGCACACGATTCAACGGTTTTTATGTCTTTTTAACTCCGAAAGTTGTACGTTTTGCAAAATATCTAGAACATTTTTTTTCCTCGACGTTTTGACTAATAGACATTTAATAACTCTGGGAGGGGGAAGAACTGGAGTGGAATTGTGCCATATAAAAAAAAAAAAAAAAAAAGTAGCAGTTCATGAATTAGTTTAAAAACATTTTAAAAAGACACATAAACTTATAAATCCGAAAACACAGCAAAGGCAATTTGAAAAAAAGGTGTAAATCATTTGATGAATTTGTTGCAAATCTAAAAGTCACTTATTGAAAGGTATTCACGTAAAAAAAAAAAATCTGGCGGAAATACATTGTCTATACCTTCAGGTATGAAACTAGTAAAGGTGAGAGGAGTATGGTGGATTAGCGGAGTTGTCGCTAACAAAGGTTAATCCAGGCGGAAAGTATTAAAAAACTTTATTGCAACGCGTTTTGGAGTTTACCCTACTCATTCCTCGGGTTCTATTGCAATAAATTGGAAGTTTTTATACTTGCTGAATGTATTAACCTTAGTAAATGGCAGCGCCCGGGATCCACCGCACTCTTCTTTCCTTTACTGGTTATGTCTCTCTTATGAGGGAAAGACTAAAAAGAGGCAAGTTACTATCCTCCAATATCATCCAATATCAGCCTATCCAGAAAGTGTGATACATTCTCCCGTCAGAAAGTTGCATTTATAATTCTGCTCATTGATGTTTGTAAATAGACTAACATCGCAGTCCTCGCTCCGCCGCTGTTATCGTCGCTCTCATGACGCACTGTTTTCTGTGAAACGAAAGCAGCAGAATCGTGATTGCAGCTCCAGATGTGACTTGGAGATAAAAACCATAGAAAATATCCTCAATATGTATTCTGAATAGTATTGGGAAATAATATCCCATCCCTTCCGTGATATCAGGGATAACGCTTCACCAGCCGCAGTATTGGATAGACGTTATTCTGTCGTCAAGTAGAGAAAAATCTTGTTTATTCATCTGCAAAATTGTCTAAATGGAGGTTATAAATCTGCCTGCGGCTCGTGGTCCGTGCCGGGGCCGCCGATCCCGCTCACTGTGGCCGCTTCTTAACTATCCACCGCTCTGAGAATGGAAATGATGGTATAGGAGTGATGAATTTATATCGGAGGAGAGGTCGGCGAATCGCGGATCCATATATTTGGTTTATTTGTTCTTTTTCACATGACCGATTCGGCTGTGGAATGAGTTTAGTCCTCATTTTTGGTGCATTAGGTGGTGATTTGTGCCGGGAATCCACAGGGATAATTCACCGCTGTGAGGAAGACATATTTATTTGTGATTTTGTAGCTATTTGGATTTTAGGCGCTGAATACATTTTGGTCTGTAAAGCTGATAAAAGTCTCTAGTGTTGTGTACAGAGGAGGAAATACAGAAATAACTAAATACACAGTCGTTTATTATTATGGAGTAGGTATGCAATAGGTCCATAGGAAGGTGAGCTTAAGGGGCGCTCTTAAAGGGGGCGTCCGCTGAAAATAAGTTATCACTTAGCCATGGAACATGTGATCCCTTGTTAATCGGTGGGACCTGCACCGATAGGCAGCAGTGTGCATGCTCCATACATTCCCTATAGTGCTGCGCTCGGCTTATTCCTGCAGACCCAAAGAAAATGAATGATGCAGCAGTTGGTGCGAGTCCCAGCATTGGACTCCACCAATAAGTAAGTTAGCACCTGCGGATAGGTCATAAGTTGCTTTTACTGGAAAACCCCTTTAAAGGGAATCTCTCAGTACGATCAACCCTCCAAAGCCGAATACATGGTCATGTTTGTCATAGGAAGCTGAATAAAGTGATACCTTGATCTCAGTGATCTGATATTTTATTCCAGAAAAATCCATGTTTCTCTTAATATGTAAATGAGCTGTTAAGATCTATGGGCCGGACATAGATCTCCACGAGAATCTGTCACCAGAGATTACCTTATAAGAAAGGGGTCGTTACCAGTGTGAGACATGTAATGACTGGCAGTCTGCTCTCCTGATCTACATGTCTCACACTGGAAACAACTCCTGTAGGCAAATTCTCAGGAAGATCTTTGTCCGGCCCATAGATCTTAACAGCTCATTTACATATTAGAAATAATGTGAATTTCTCTGGAATAAGACATCGGTTATGCAGCTGCGCCGAATGCAACATGTTGCTTTTTGTGTCAGTTGGCGCAGCGTCATATTCGCATGGCCTGCGTACCCAATGTTATAGATAGGTACAGCAGGACACATGCTGATGTAGGCAGAGCTGAATGGAAGAGGTGCGGCAGTGGGCGGGGCTTAATGGAAGAAGTATGAGGAAGTACGCAGCCCTCCGCAACTATGACCTACACAAGTGTGAAACCAGCCTTAGTGTCACGCTCACACCCTGACAGATGGGCGTGAGCTCGGGGGGTTTGTGGCCCCACTGTGCCACAAATCGGACTACCCTGGAAAGGGCGTAACTATGACCTCTGCCTTGGTCTTCACTGGAGCCTCTGATGGTGAGGTCAGGCTAGTGCGGCAGGCAGCTGCCAGGTGCTACTCCAGGGTGGTGTCTGGCTGTGGCTGCTGATCCCACTTGGGAATCAGGAACACCAGGATTGGTGCTGGCATCAGACAGGGCTAGCAGATGAGCACTGATGAGATTCAGACGAGTAGGCTGGCACGGCTGAGACACAGAGCTGGCAGAGACACAGGACTGGCAGGAACGACAGAGACACAGGGCTGGCAGATATGGTAGAGACACAGCACTGGCAGGAACGGCAGAGACACAGGGCAGGTTGGTGTGGTGTCTGAAGGAACAGGTAGGGACCTGTTCACACAGGAGGCGCAGATACAGAAACAAGCCAGAAGGAAAGGAGAATGAAGGAACAGGTTGGGACCTGTTCACACAGGAAGAGAAGTGCAAGGCTGCAGATAGGAGCGGAAGAGCAGCAAGAGATAGCGTAGCAACAAAAGCTAAGCAGAGCAGAACCGCAAGGAATGCGGAGAGGAGCTGCAGCAAGAGATTCCTGCAGCAACAGGAGCGGGGAAGAATAGAACAGAGCAGAACTGCAGGAGTGCGGAGCAGAGGTAAAGTCACAAAGGTACAGAGCAGGCAGAGCCGCAAGAGTGCGGAGTGTAAGCAGACTGAGAACACAAGGAAAGACACAGCAGGGAAGGAAGCCACAGACAAGGAGACCGAGATAAGACTAAGTTCAGACAAGGTAATGGAACAAGACAAGGAACAAGAACAAAGACACAGGGACCAGGATATTCTGCCTTCTGGAGGGTGGACAACAAGATCAAGGCAAGAACACAGAGAAAAGCCTCTAGAGAGGGAGTAACACAGAGCAAGGCCTGGCAAATTCAGAAGCTAAACACAAACTGAGCTAACACATTGCACAGGCTCAGACCACAGGGTGGAGCTGCACTAAATACTGGAGGCCTCTTGGTAATTGGTCAGGAACAGATTAGACAGGTGCACCTGATTCCTATAAGGCTACTTTCACACTAGTGTCGGAATCTCCCCGTCGCAATGCGTCGGGCAGAGATTCCGACGCTAGCGTTTAACGCACTGCACAACGGAGGCAGCGGATGCATTTCTCCGGCGCATCCGCTGCCCCATTGTGAGGTGCGGGGAGGTGGGGGCGGAGTTCCGGCCACGCATGCGCGGTTGGAAAAAGCGGTCCGTCAGGAGCAGAAAAAACGTTACATGTAGCATTTTCTGCTCCCGACGGTCCGCCAAAGCACGACGCATCCGTCGCACGATGGATGCGACGTGTGGCAGTCCGTCGCAATGCATCGTCAATACAAGTCTATGGGGAAAACGCATTCTGCAAGCACTTTTGCAGGATGCGTTTTTTCTGCAAAACGACGCATTGTGACGGATTGCAGTTAACGCCAGTGTGAAAGTAGCCTAAGAACCAGAGAGTTCAGATGCCGCCCCCCTATACACAGAGCCAGGAAGCATGCAGAGGGCAGAGAAACAGAATATGGAGCTGGCCAGAAACAGAAACCACAATATGACCTGGAGCAGTGGGTAAGAAAGTGTGAGAGATGAGAGGCCATGCCGTGATGTAAGCAGAGTTGTTACACTTAGGAGGGTTGACCCTACTGAAACATTCACTTTAATGCTCCTCTGAGACTAAAGGATGAGATATGTATGTAAAATTTAAAGTACTACAATTAATCAAATAGCTTCAACTGTTATGCAGATTTGTGTGTCCCCATGACTACAGACTCCAAACTTTGTGCTGAGTGTTGTTTTGTTCATGTGTTACTTTTTCTTCCTCATCTTCTTAATAATCTGCAGGCAGTAGTAATTAAGGCCATTTGCAAAATTGACTTCTTTTTTACTTATTGCAGAACACCATACAATTCTTAAAAGCGAAAAATTTCAGAACACTCTGACATGGTTTGTGTTACAAATCCTCGCCAAGTGCATGGCCTTAGCTTATTGTCGATCAGTGGGAATGTGGCACCCCAGAAGTCCGGATGCCACAGTGACAATGCCTCCCTCACAGGAGGTGATGCCATGCCTGGAAGCAAGAAGGGATCCCCTTAACAGGTAACATTAGCATGCAACACTTTCCTGACTCCAGACCAGAAGGGGGAGCTCTAAACCCAGTTTCAGGGGAACTTCCCTGATAAGTTCTGGTCTGGAGGTGTGGTTGAGCTCACCCCAGGGCTGAGCACAACAGACCGGATACCGGAGTCCGTGATTGTGTGGGAACTACATGCCAAGCAACTGAATCCAGAAAACAGGAGATTGCAGGTCTCCTGGCCATATCTGATACCTGAAGGCACAGCAGCAAACTAGAGAGCCCGGAGTCACCACGATGGAGTGACATCAGGAAAAGGCTCGAGCTGCCTGCCATGTGGGTAGTGTTTCACCAAAAGGACAGACAGAGAGGGACTTGAAGAGAGCTTAAGGCATCAAGATCCTAAAGAACAGCGAAGTAGGGAGGCTTCCAACCCCACCTGGCTAGGGGAATTTTGAACTGCTTCCAGGCTGCCCGGATCTCCAATATCACCTATACCTGTGCTCCGGACTGCACCTACAATTAAAGGTAAAGAAACTGCAGTCCCTGTGTCCTCCAATCATTTCTGCACCCCAACTTCCACAACCCCTCATAGACTGTTCCGGTAGCACTGGGGCCCCGCTCCACCTGTGGGGAGCAGGATCATCCTAGCTGCATTACCATGGGCCACAGCGGTCCTTTTTAGCGTCGGCCATCTATAGCCGAATACCACAGGTGGTGTCACAAACAATCCCCTACAAACATTTCCTCATCCCTTTTAATTGCGCACCCAGGGTCACGGACTGGGTCACTGCTGCCGTGACCACCCCTTTAAGAACCGTCCGACCCGGTTCTGAGTTCCCCACGGCCCTAGCGGGTGTTGCAGGAACATTGTTGGTTAAGTTTTAGACACCATCAAATAAGGGAGACAAGAAAATCTGCAAATTACTATAGAGATAAAATCCTGACTTATAATTAATGCGCTGGTTGTGTGCACCTGCCAATTCCTTCTCCAAGTCGACCAGACCAGACGGCTTTCCCTTCTTCATGGACTTACTCATCTTTTATAGGTGAAATTCAAAGTACTGCAAGTAGCAAGAAGAACAAAAAGAATCCAAAGCTCCGTGCGGCCAGTAGGCATCTGACCACCAAGGAATGAGAGAAGCCATGAGACCGCACCCGCCTGCCAAAATCTGCAGGAGGAGGCGGCCGCAAGTCTTCTGCTACCTCCTATAATGCTAAAGGGAATCTGTCACCCTCTGGGACGTCTATGACCTATTAATATGGGCATACAGGTAACAGAAATGTTACACTAGTCCTACCTGTCTGCCTCATATTAAGGGCCTTGTTGCTGAGAAATCTTAGTTTATTTCCTTATGCTTATGATTTCTTCCAGGCTCCGGGGCCTGCGGTGCCTGGAAACAATCCCTGCCTCCTGTCTTATTGTAATATTACCCCCATCCCTTGCATTCAGTTATCACCCCAGAATCCCGCGCCTCCGCCCTGCACTGCCTTAGAAATCCATACATCTTTCTCCCTTCTATAGACACTGCATTCAGGGATCTTCTGCGCAGGCGACTTCTGCTCCCGTGACCTCCGGTGTGCGCGTTGATAAGGTGCTCTCCCCACTTCCTGCATAGTCATCGCTATGTACATCTGCTTCCTAGTAACGACTGTGCAGGGAGGAAGTGGGGAGAGCACCTTTTTCGGAGCGCACACCAGAGGTCACAGTGACTCGCCGGTGCCTGCACAGAAGATCCCTGAATGCAGCACCCACAGAAGGGAGGAAGACGCATGGATATATGATGGAGTGCAGGGCGCAGACGCAGGATTCCAACTCTAGAACTGAGGTGCATGGGAGGAGAGTGGTATTACAATAAGACAGGAGGCAGGAATTTCTTCCAGGCACCACACACCTTCTCATTTAAAGATTTTTCTGTATCTCCATGACTATGAAAATTGTAAATTCACAATGAAGGCATCAAAACTATGAATTAACACATGCGGAATTATATACTTAACAAAAAAGTGTGAAACAACTGAAAATATGTCTTATATTTTAGGTTCTTCAAAGTAGCCACCTTTTGCTTTGATGACTGCTTTGCACACTCTTGGCATTCTCTTGATGAGCTTCAAGAGGTAGTCACCGGGAATGGTCTTCCAACAGTCTTGAAGGAGTTCCCAGAGATGCTTAGCACTTGTTGGACCTTTTGTCTTCACTCTGAGGTCCAGCTCACACCAAACCATCTCGATTGGGTTCAGTGTTATGTAGGCAATCCAGTGACACAGTGTGCCAGCAATCAGAGCACATACAGTGATTTGATAATAACCCAAAAACAATAGAACGAGCTCTGAGACGTGGAATCTCTGTAGACCGCAATACCTGAACCTATCCTAAACACAACTAAAGGCAGCTGTGGATTGCGCCTGTCACTACCTATGCAACTCGGCACAGCCTGAGGAGCTGACTAGCCTGAAGATAGAAAAACAAGCCTGACTTGCCTCAGAGAAATACCCCAAAGGAAAAGGCAGCCCCCCACATATAATGACTGTTAGCAAGATGAAAAGACAAACGTAGGGATGAAATAGATTCAGCAAAGTGAGGCCCGATATTCTAGATAGAGCGAGGATAGCAAAGAGAACTTTGCAGTCTACAAAAAACCCTAAAGCAAAAAACCACGCAAAGGGGGCAAAAAGACCCACCGTGCCGAACTAACGGCACGGCGGTGCACCCTTTGCGTCTCAGAGCTTCCAGCAAAAACGAAAAGACAAGCTGGACAGAAAAAGTAGCAACAAAAGCAAAGAAACACTTATCTAAGCAGAGCAGCAGGCCACAGGAAAGATCCAGAAGCTCAGGTCCAACACTGGAACATTGACAAGGAGCAAGGAAGACAGAATCAGGTGGAGTTAAATAACAAAGCAGCCAACGAGCTCACCAGAACACCTGAGGGAGGAAGCTCAGAAGCTGCAGTACCACTTGTGACCACAGGAGTGAATTCAGCCACAAAATTCACAACAGTACCCCCCCCTTGAGGAGGGGTCACCGAACCCTCACCAGAGCCCCCAGGCCGACCAGGATGAGCCACATGAAAGGCACGAACAAGATCTGGAGCATGGACATCAGAGGCAAAAACCCAGGAATTATCTTCCTGAGCATAACCCTTCCATTTAACCAGATACTGGAGTTTCCGTCTAGAAACACGAGAATCCGAAATTTTCTCCACAATATACTCCAATTCCCCCTCCACCAAAACCGGGGCAGGAGGTTCAACAGATGGAACCATAGGTGCCACGTATCTCCGCAACAACGACCTATGGAATACATTATGTATGGAAAAGGAGTCTGGGAGGGTCAGACGAAAACACACAGGATTGAGAATCTCAGAAATCCTATACGGACCAATAAAACGAGGTTTAAATTTAGGAGAGGAAACCTTCATAGGAATATGACGAGAAGATAACCAAACCAGATCCCCAACACGAAGTCGGGGACCCACACGGCGTCTGCGATTAGCGAAAAGTTGAGCCTTCTCCTGGGACAAGGCCAAATTGTCCACTACCTGAGTCCAGATCTGCTGCAACCTGTCCACCACAGAATCCACACCAGGACAGTCCGAAGACTCAACCTGTCCTGAAGAGAAACGAGGATGGAACCCAGAATTGCAGAAAAATGGAGAGACCAAGGTAGCCGAGCTGGCCCGATTATTAAGGGCGAACTCAGCCAACGGCAAAAAGGACACCCAATCATCCTGGTCTGCAGAAACAAAACATCTCAGATATGTCTCCAAGGTCTGATTGGTTCGTTCGGTCTGGCCATTAGTCTGAGGATGGAAAGCCGAGGAAAAAGACAGGTCAATGCCAATCCTGCCACAAAAGGCTCGCCAAAACCTCGAAACAAACTGGGAACCTCTGTCAGAAACAATATTCTCAGGAATGCCATGCAAACGAACCACATGCTGGAAGAACAAAGGCACCAAATCAGAGGAGGAAGGCAATTTAACCAAGGGCACCAGATGGACCATTTTAGAAAAGCGATCACAGACCACCCAAATGACTGACATCTTTTGAGAAACGGGAAGGTCAGAAATGAAATCCATTGAAATATGTGTCCAAGGCCTCTTTGGGACCGGCAAGGGCAAAAGCAACCCACTGGCACGTGAACAGCAGGGCTTAGCCCTAGCACAAATCCCACAGGACTGCACAAAAGTACGTACATCCCGTGACAGAGATGGCCACCAGAAGGATCTAGCCACTAACTCTCTGGTACCAAAGATTCCAGGATGACCAGCCAACACCGAACAATGAAGTTCAGAGATAACTTTAGTAGTCCACCTATCAGGGACGAACAGTTTCTCCGCCGGACAACGATCAGGTTTATTCACCTGAAATTTTTGCAACACTCGCCGCAAATCAGGGGAGATGGCAGACACAATGACTCCTTCCTTGAGGATACTCGCCGGCTCAGATGAACCCGGAGAGTCGGGCACAAAACTCCTAGACAGAGCATCCGCCTTCACATTTTTAGAGCCCGGAAGGTACGAAATCACAAAATCGAAGCGGGCAAAAAATAACGACCAACGGGCCTGTCTAGGATTCAAGCGCTTGGCAGACTCGAGATAAGTCAAGTTCTTATGATCAGTCAATACCACCACGCGATGCTTAGCTCCTTCAAGCCAATGACGCCACTCCTCGAATGCCCACTTCATGGCCAGCAACTCTCGGTTGCCCACATCATAATTACACTCAGCAGCCGAAAACTTCCTGGAAAAGAAAGCACATGGTTTCAACACTGAGCAACCAGAACCTCTCTGTGACAAAACCGCCCCTGCTCCAATCTCAGAAGCATCAACCTCGACCTGGAACGGAAGAGAAACATCTGGTTGACACAACACAGGGGCAGAACAAAAACGATGCTTCAACTCCTGAAAAGCTTCCACAGCAGCAGAAGACCAATTAACCAAATCAGCACCCTTCTTGGTCAAATCGGTCAATGGTTTGGCAATGCTAGAAAAATTACAGATGAAGCGACGATAAAAATTAGCAAAGCCCAGGAATTTTTGCAGACTTTTCAGAGATGTCGGCTGAGTCCAATCCTGGATGGCTTGGACCTTAACCGGATCCATCTCGATAGTAGAAGGGGAAAAGATGAACCCCAAAAATGAAACTTTCTGCACACCGAAGAGACACTTTGATCCCTTCACAAACAAAGAATTAGCACGCAGGACCTGGAAAACCATTCTGACCTGCTTCACATGAGAGTCCCAATCATCTGAGAAGATCAAAATGTCATCCAAGTAAACAATCAGGAATTTATCCAGATACTCACGGAAGATGTCATGCATAAAAGACTGAAACACAGATGGAGCACTGGCAAGTCCGAACGGCATCACTAGATACTCAAAATGACCCTCGGGCGTATTAAATGCAGTTTTCCATTCATCTCCTTGCCTGATTCTCACCAGATTATACGCACCACGAAGACCTGTCTTAGTGAACCAACTAGCCCCCTTAATCCGAGCAAACAAGTCAGATAACAATGGCAAGGGATACTGAAATTTAACAGTGATCTTATTAAGAAGGCGGTAATCAATACATGGTCTCAGCGAACCATCCTTCTTGGCTACAAAAAAGAACCCTGCTCCCAGTGGTGATGACGATGGGCGAATATGTCCCTTCTCCAGGGATTCCTTCACATAACTGCGCATAGCGGAGTGTTCAGGCACAGATAAATTAAATAATCGACCTTTAGGGAATTTACTACCAGGAATCAAATTGATAGCACAATCACAATCCCTATGCGGAGGTAGGGCATCGGACTTGGGCTCTTCAAATACATCCTGATAATCAGACAAGAACTCTGGGACCTCAGAAGGAGTGGATGACGAAATAGACAAAAATGGAACATCACCATGTACCCCCTGACAACCCCAGCTGGATACCGACAGAGTTCCAATCCAATACTGGATTATGGGTTTGCAGCCATGGCAACCCCAACACGACCACATCATGCAGATTATGTAGCACCAGAAAGCGAATAACTTCCTTATGTGCAGGAGCCATGCACATGGTCAGCTGGGTCCAGTACTGAGGGTTATTCTTGGCCAAAGGTGTAGCATCAATTCCTCTCAACGGAATAGGACACCGCAAAGGCTCTAAGAAAAACCCACAACGTTTAGCATAATCCAAATCCATCAGATTCAGGGCAGCGCCTGAATCCACAAACGCCATGACAGAATATGATGACAAAGAGCATATCAAGGTAATGGACAGAAGGAATTTGGATTGTACAGTACCAATGACGGCAGACCTATCGAACCGCTTAGTGCGCTTAGGACAATCAGAAATAGCATGAGTGGAATCACCACAGTAGAAACACAGACCATTCAGACGTCTGTGTTCTTGCCGTTCAACTCTGGTCATAGTCCTATCGCACTGCATAGGCAGGGCTGCCACTAGAAATTTCGGGGCCCCATACTGGCAAAATTTTCGGGGCCCCCTTGAAACTCCGCCCAGGCTCCACCCCAGCCCCGCCTCCAGGCTCCACCCCACGAACTGTCCACAGTCCCACCACTCTCTCTTGGAAATTCTCCACTTCTCACCTATCACACATTGACAGTTCCCATCACCAGATCACACATATAGCCGGCAGCTTTTGTTTTGGCCAAAAGATTTTTTAAGCCGCCACCACAACAAGGTAGACACTTTTGGCCGGGCCCTACTCTACTGTAACCTACTAAATATTTGTTAAAATATGCAATACAATTTAGGTATATTTTTATTTATTTTTCAATTTTTAAAATGACCTATAATACTACATACAAGGAACAAATACCACAACACTATGACCAGATGACATATTACCACCACAGTGATCGAATAATATAAAATACAAGGAACAAATACCGCTACACCATGACCAGACCACATATTACCTCCACATCATGACGAGACCACATATTACCAACAATGACTGAATACTACAATACTGATCAGTAATACAAAAAAAACCCACAATACTATCACCATCAGTGCCATTATGCACAGGAGATCTGTAATTAGTAAGCAGTGTCTGTGTACAGGTAATACAGTGATCACTGGTGACATTACACACAGGAGCTCTGTATATAATGTATAGATAATACAGTGATCACTGGTGACATTGTACACAGGACCTCTGTATATAGTATACAGTGTATAGTGTAAGTGTATAGGTAACACTGACTCACCAGTGACGTCTCTAGGTGAAGTCTTTCATCTTTCATCCAGCACAGACCGCCATCACTTTATCCAGCCAGGACTCGTCTCTGCAGGAAATAAAACAGTTATCTCGAGTTCCGCTTGTAGAACACATTACTTAATTTTCCCAACTTCTACATTACACCACATGAAGAAGGCAACATAGTATCACTCTACACAGTAACAGGACCGCCCCCCCCATTTAAAACAGTATACTCAAAAAATAAAATAAATACATCACTGCAATAATAATATCCCTTAATTAGCCCCTATGGTAATATTCGCCATCCTGGCCACCGTGTGTCTCATTTCAGGCTCCAGCCATATGTTCTCTCATCCTGCCCTCATGAGTATCCATTCTACCCCATATGATCTCCCCATCCTGCCCCATCTGTCTCCATCGTATCCATCCTGCCCCATCTGTTTCCAATCCTGCACCATCTCTGTCCAGCACTCTGCCCCATCTCTGTCCAGCACTCTGCCCCATCTCTGTCCAGCACTCTGCCCCATCTCTGTCCAGCACTCTGCCCCATCTCTGTCCAGCACTCTGCCCCATCTCTGTCCAGCACTCTGCCCCATCTCTGTCCAGCACTCTGCCCCATCTCTGTCCAGCACTCTGCCCCATCTCTGTCCAGCACTCTGCCCCATCTCTGTCCAGCACTCTGCCCCATCTCTGTCCAGCACTCTGCCCCATCTCTGTCCAGCACTCTGCCCCGTGTCCAGCTTTCTGCCCCCCATGTATCCAGCTTTCTGCCCCGCCCCCCCGTCCAGCTTTCTGCCCCCCCCGTGTCCAGCTTTCTGCCCCCCCCCTGTGTCCAGCTTTCTGCCCCCCCCCGTGTCCAGCTTTCTGCCCCCCCCGTGTCCAGCTTTCTGCCCCCCCCCGTGTCCAGATTTACTGCCCCCTCTGTGTCCAGCTTTACTGCCCCGTGTCCAGATTTACTGCCCCCTCTGTGTCCAGATTTACTGCCCCCTCTGTGTCCAGATTTACTGCCCCCTCTGTGTCCAGATTTACTGCCCCCTCTGTGTCCAGATTTACTGCCCCCTCTGTGTCCAGCTTTACTGCCCCCTCTGTGTCCAGCTTTACTGCCCCCTCTGTGTCCAGCTTTACTGCCCCCTGTGTCCAGCTTTACTGCCCCCTCTGTGTCCAGCCTTCTGCCCCCCCTGTGTCCAGCTTTACTGCCCCCCTGTGTCCAGCCTTCTGCCCCCCGTGTCCAGCTTTACTGCCCTTCTGTGTCCAGCGGCCTTCTGCCCCCCCCCCCCGTGTCCAGCTTTACTGCCCCCGTGTCCAGCTGCCTTCTGCCCCCTCTGTGTCCAGCTGCCTTCTGCTCCCTCTGTGTCCAGCTGCCTTCTGCCCCCTCTGTGTCCAGCTGCCTTCTGCCCGCTCTGTGTCCAGCTGCCTTCTGCCCCCTCTGTGTCCAGCTGCCTTCTGCCCCGTGTCCAGCTGCCTTCTGCCCCCCTGTGTCCAGCTGCCTTCTGCCCCCTCTGTGTCCAGCTGCCTTCTGCCCCATCTGTGTCCAGCTGCCTTCTGCCCCCCTGTGTCCAGCTGCCTTCTGCCCCCTCTGTGTCCAGCTGCCTTCTGCCCCCCTGTGTCCAGCTGCCTTCTGCCCCCTCTGTGTCCAGCTGCCTTCTGCCCCCCTGTGTCCAGCTTTACTGCCCCCCTGTGTCCAGCTGCCTTCTGCCCCCTCTGTGTCCAGCTGCCTTCTGCCCCCCTGTGTCCAGCTGCCTTCTGCCCCCGTGTCCAGCTGCCTTCTGCCCCCTCTGTGTCCAGCTGCCTTCTGCCCCCTCTGTGTCCAGCTGCCTTCTGCCCCCCTGTGTCCAGCTTTACTGCCCCCCTGTGTCCAGCTGCCTTCTGCCCCCTCTGTGTCCAGCTGCCTTCTGCCCCCCTGTGTCCAGCTGCCTTCTGCCCCCGTGTCCAGCTGCCTTCTGCCCCCTCTGTGTCCAGCTGCCTTCTGCCCCCTCTGTGTCCAGCTGCCTTCTGCCCCCCTGTGTCCAGCTGCCTTCTGCCCCCTCTGTGTCCAGCTGCCTTCTGCCCCCCTGTGTCCAGCTGCCTTCTGCCCCCTCTGTGTCCAGCTGCCTTCTGCCCCCCTGTGTCCAGCTGCCTTCTGCCCCCGTGTCCAGCTGCCTTCTGCCCCCGTGTCCAGCTGCCTTCTGCCCCCGTGTCCAGCTGCCTTCTGCCCCCTCTGTGTCCAGCTGCCTTCTGCCCCCCTGTGTCCAGCTGCCTTCTGCCCCCTCTGTGTCCAGCTTTACTGCCCCCCTGTGTCCAGCTGCCTTCTGCCCCCTCTGTGTCCAGCTGCCTTCTGCCCCCCTGTGTCCAGCTGCCTTCTGCCCCCCTGTGTCCAGCTGCCTTCTGCCCCCTCTGTGTCCAGCTGCCTTCTGCCCCCCTGTGTCCAGCTGCCTTCTGCCCCCTCTGTGTCCAGCTGCCTTCTGCCCCCTCTGTGTCCAGCTGCCTTCTGCCCCCCTGTGTCCAGCTGCCTTCTGCCCCCTCTGTGTCCAGCTGCCTTCTGCCCCCCTGTGTCCAGCTTTACTGCCCCCCTGTGTCCAGCTGCCTTCTGCCCCCTCTGTGTCCAGCTGCCTTCTGCCCCCTCTGTGTCCAGCTGCCTTCTGCCCCCTCTGTGTCCAGCTGCCTTCTGCCCCCTCTGTGTCCAGCGGCCTTCTGCCCCCCTGTGTCCAGCTGCCTTCTGCCCCCCTGTGTCCAGTTGCCTTCTGCCCCCCCGTGTCCAGCTGCCTTCTGCCCCCCCTGTGTCCAGCTGCCTTCTGCCCCCCCTGTGTCCAGCTGCCTTCTGCCCCCCTGTGTCCAGCGGCCTTCTGCCCCCCTGTGTCCAGCGGCCTTCTGCCCCCCTGTGTCCAGCGGCCTTCTGCCCCCTCTGTGTCCAGCCTTCTGCCCAAACCCCCCCCCCCCCGATCGCCGCTCTCCGCTCTTAATAGAAAAAAAAAAAAGTTCTACTTACCTGCCGCGCTCCTCTCTCCACGCAGCTGCACTGTGCACTCGCCGGCGACTGACAATGACGTCAGACGCCGGCGACCTGCACGCTGCGGCTGGCGGCTGTTAACTATTGACGTGCGGGCGCGGGCCCGCATGTCAATAGCGTACAGCTGCAGCGCCGGCCGCCGCTAAGGGCCCGGTTCAGCCTGCGGCTGCCGGTAGGGGCCCGGTGAGCAGGTAAGAGGGGGCCCGATGCGGGCCCCCTCTGCTCACCGGGCCCCTTACGCCAGTCACGGCTGTAATGCCTTGATGGCGGCCCTGTGCATAGGCTCAGGTTTAATCTTAGACAATACCGCCAAATGGTGCACAGATTTACGCTCGCGCAAGCGTCGACCGATCTGAATGGCCAAAGACATAGACTCATTCAAACCAGCAGGCATAGGAAAACCCACCATGACATCCTTAAGAGCCTCAGAGAGACCCTTTCTGAACAAAGCTGCAAGCGCAGATTCATTCCACAGAGTGAGTACAGACCACTTCCTAAATTTCTGACAATATACTTCTATATCATCCTGACCCTGGCACAAAGCCAGCAAATTTTTCTCAGCCTGATCCACTGAATTAGGCTCATCGTAAAGCAATCCGAGTGCCAGGAAAAACGCATTTACATTATTCAATGCAGGGTCTCCTGGCGCAAGAGAAAATGCCCAGTCCTGAGGGTCGCCGCGCAAAAAAAGAAATAATAATCAAAACCTGTTGAATAGGATTACCAGAAGAATGAGGTTTCAAGGCCAGAAATAGCTTACAATTATTTTTGAAATTAAGAAACTTAGTTCTATCATCAAAAAACAAATCAGGAATAGGAATTCTTGGTTCTAACATAGATTTCTGATCAATAGTATCTTGAATCCTTTGTACATTTGTAACGAGATTATTAATTGAAGAGCACAGACCCTGAATATCCATGTCCACACCTGTGTCCTGAAACACCCAAATGTCTAGGGGAAAAAAAAAGACTGAACACAGAGCTGAGAAAAAAAAATGATGTCAGAACTTCTTTTTTCCCTCTATTGAGAATCATTAGGTTGGCTCCTTGTACTGTTATGTAGGCAATCCAGTGACACAGTGTGCCAGCAATCAGAGCACATACAGTGATTTGATAATAACCCAAAAACAATAGAACAAGCTCTGAGACATGGAATCTCTGTAGACCGCAATACCTGAACCTATCCTAAACACAACTAAAGGCAGCTGTGGATTGCGCCTGTCACTACCTATGCAACTCGGCACAGCCTGAGGAGCTGACTAGCCTGAAGATAGAAAAACAAGCCTGACTTGCCTCAGAGAAATACCCCAAAGGAAAAGGCAGCCCCCCACATATAATGACTGTTAGCAAGATGAAAAGACAAACGTAGGGATGAAATAGATTCAGCAAAGTGAGGCCCGATATTCTAGATAGAGCGAGGATAGCAAAGAGAACTTTGCAGTCTACAAAAAACCCTAAAG
The DNA here is from genome assembly GCF_032444005.1 of Ranitomeya imitator. Taxonomy (NCBI): domain Eukaryota; kingdom Metazoa; phylum Chordata; class Amphibia; order Anura; family Dendrobatidae; genus Ranitomeya; species Ranitomeya imitator. Next base: position 25,712,998 of record NC_091290.1, read on the forward strand.
CAAAAAACCACGCAAAGGGGGCAAAAAGACCCACCGTGCCGAACTAACGGCACGGCGGTGCACCCTTTGCGTCTCAGAGCTTCCAGCAAAAACGAAAAGACAAGCTGGACAGAAAAAGTAGCAACAAAAGCAAAGAAACACTTATCTAAGCAGAGCAGCAGGCCACAGGAAAGATCCAGAAGCTCAGGTCCAACACTGGAACATTGACAAGGAGCAAGGAAGACAGAATCAGGTGGAGTTAAATAACAAAGCAGCCAACGAGCTCACCAGAACACCTGAGGGAGGAAGCTCAGAAGCTGCAGTACCACTTGTGACCACAGGAGTGAATTCAGCCACAAAATTCACAACAGTTCATGTCTGGTGACTGTGGAGGCCAGGTCATCTGGCGTAGCACCGCGTCACTCTCCTTCTTGGTCAAATAGCCCTTGCACAGCCTGGAGGTGTGTTTGGGGTCATTGTCCTGTTGAAAAATAAATGATGGTCCAACTAAACGCTGATGGAATAGCATGCTGCTGCAAGATTGTGTGGTAGCCATGCTGGTTCAGTATGCCTTCAATTTTAAATAAATCCCCAACAGCAAAGCACCCCCACACCATCACACCACCTCCTCCATGCTTCACGGTGGGAACCAGGCATGTAGAGTCCATCCGTTCACCTTTTCTGCGTCACACAAAGACACGGTGGTTGGAACCAAAGATCTCAAATTTGGACTCATCAGACCAAAGCACAGATTTCCACTGGTCTAATGTCCGTTCCTTGTGTTCTTTAGCCCAAACAAGTCTCTTCTGCTTGTTGCCTGTCCTTAGCAGTGGTTTCCTAGCAGCTATTTTACCATGAAGGCCTGCTGCACAAAGTCTCCTCTTAACAGTTGTTGTAGAGATGTGTCTGCTGCTAGAACTCTGTGTGGCATTGACCTGGTCTCTAATCTGAGCTGCTCTTAACCTGCAATTTCTGAGGCTGGTGACTCGGAGAAACTTATCCTCAGAAGCAGAGGTGACTCTTGGTCTTCCTTTCCTGGGGCGGTCCTCATGTGAGCCAGTTTCTTTGTAGCGCTTGATGGTTTTTGCAACTGCACTTGGGGACACTTTCAAAGTTTTCCCAATTTGTCGGACTGACTGATCTTCATTTCATAAAGTAATGATGGCCACTCGTTTTTCTTTACTTAGCTGCCTTTTCTTGCCATAATACAAATTCTAACAGTCTATTCAGTAGGACTACCAGCTGTGTATCCACCAGACTCCTGCTCAACACAACTGATGGTCCCAACTCCATTTATAAGGCAATAAATCCCACTTATCAAACCTGACAGGGCACACATGTGAAGTGAAAACCATTCCCGGTGACTACCTCTTGAAGCTCATCAAGAGAATGCCAAGAGTGTGCAAAGCAGTCATCAAAGCAAAAGGTGGATAGTTTGAAGAACCTAGAATATAAGACATATTTTCAGTTGTTTCACACTTTTTTGTTAAGTATATAATTCCACAGGTGTTAATTCATAGTTTTGATGCCTTCAGTGTGACTTTACAATTATCATAGTCATGAAAATACAGAAAAATCTTTAAATGAGAAGGTGTGTCCAAACTTTTGGTCTGTACTGTATGTACAAGAATATAACTACTATAATACTGCTCCTATGTACAAGAATATAACTACTATAATATTGCTCCTATGTACAGGAATATAACTACTATAATACTGCTCCTATGTACAAGAATATAACTACCATAATACTGCTCCTATGTACAAGAATATAACTTCTATAATACTGCTCCTATGTACAGGAATATAACTACTATAATACTGCCCCTATATAGAAGAATATAACTACTATAATACTGCTCCTATGTACAAGAATATAGCTACTATAATACTGCCCCATGTACAAGAATATAACTACTATAATACTGCTCCTATATACAAGAATATAACTACTATAATACTGCCCCTATGTACAAGAATATAACTACTATAATACTGCCTCCTATATACCAGAATATAACTACTATAATATTGCTCCTATGTACAAGAATATAACTACTATAATACTGCTCCTATGTACAAGAATATAACTACTATAATACTGCCCCTATATAGAAGAATATAACTACTATAATACTGCTCCTATGTACAAGAATATAACTACTATAATACTGCCCCTATGTACAGGAATATAACTACTATAATACTGCTCCTATATACAAGAATATAACTACTATAATACTGCTCCTATGTACAAGAATATAACTACTATAATACTGCTCCTATATACAAGAATATAACTACTATAATACTGCTCCTATATACAAGAATATAACTACTATAATACTGCTCCTATGTACAAGAATATAACTACTATAATACTGCTCCTATGTACAAGAATATAACTACTATAATACTGCCCCTATGTACAAGAATATAACTACTATAATACTGCCTCCTATATACAAGAATATAACTACTATAATACTGCCCCATGTACAAGAATATAACTACTATAATACTGCCCCTATGTACAAGAATATAACTACTATAATACTGCTCCCATGTACAAGAATATAACTATTATAATACTGCCCCTATGTACAAGAATATAACTACTATAATACTGCTCCCATGTACAAGAATATAACTACTATAATACTGCCCCTATGTACAAGAATATAACTACTATAATACTGCTCCTATGTACAAGAATATAACTACTATAATACTGCCCCATGTACAAGAATATAACTACTATAATACTGCTCCTATATACAAGAATATAACTACTATAATACTGCCCCTATGTACAAGAATATAACTACTATAATACTGCCTCCTATATACAAGAATATAACTACTATAATATTGCTCCTATGTACAAGAATATAACTACTATAATACTGCTCCTATGTACAAGAATATAACTACTATAATACTGCCCCTATATAGAAGAATATAACTACTATAATACTGCTCCTATGTACAAGAATATAACTACTATAATACTGCCCCTATGTACAGGAATATAACTACTATAATACTGCTCCTATATACAAGAATATAACTACTATAATACTGCTCCTATGTACAAGAATATAACTACTATAATACTGCTCCTATATACAAGAATATAACTACTATAATACTGCTCCTATATACAAGAATATAACTACTATAATACTGCTCCTATGTACAAGAATATAACTACTATAATACTGCTCCTATGTACAAGAATATAACTACTATAATACTGCCCCTATGTACAAGAATATAACTACTATAATACTGCCTCCTATATACAAGAATATAACTACTATAATACTGCCCCATGTACAAGAATATAACTACTATAATACTGCCCCTATGTACAAGAATATAACTACTATAATACTGCTCCCATGTACAAGAATATAACTACTATAATACTGCCCCTATGTACAAGAATATAACTACTATAATACTGCTCCCATGTACAAGAATATAACTACTATAATACTGCCCCTATGTACAAGAATATAACTTCTATAATACTGCTCCTATGTACAAGAATATAACTACTATAATACTGCCCCATGTACAAGAATATAACTACTATAATACTGCTCCTATATACAAGAATATAACTACTATAATACTGCCCCTATGTACAAGAATATAACTACTATAATACTGCCTCCTATATACAAGAATATAACTACTATAATATTGCTCCTATGTACAAGAATATAACTACTATAATACTGCTCCTATGTACAAGAATATAACTACTATAATACTGCCCCTATATAGAAGAATATAACTACTATAATACTGCTCCTATGTACAAGAATAGAACTACTATAATACTGCCCCTATGTACAGGAATATAACTACTATAATACTGCTCCTATATACAAGAATATAACTACTATAATACTGCTCCTATGTACAAGAATATAACTACTATAATACTGCTCCTATATACAAGAATATAACTACTATAATACTGCTCCTATATACAAGAATATAACTACTATAATACTGCTCCTATGTACAAGAATATAACTACTATAATACTGCTCCTATGTACAAGAATATAACTACTATAATACTGCCCCTATGTACAAGAATATAACTACTATAATACTGCCTCCTATATACAAGAATATAACTACTATAATACTGCCCCATGTACAAGAATATAACTACTATAATACTGCCCCTATGTACAAGAATATAACTACTATAATACTGCTCCCATGTACAAGAATATAACTACTATAATACTGCCCCATGTACAAGAATATAACTACTATAATACTGCCCCTATGTACAAGAATATAACTACTATAATACTGCTCCTATGTACAAGAATATAACTACTATAAGATTCTCTTTTGTTCAGTCACTTTTTCATTTTGTCCATTTATAACAAAAAATAAACTATTCACAGTTCTGTATTTGAAAGCTTCTTACTTTGCAGCATTTTTCTATACCTTTATAAAACTTTATCACAGTACTGTACATGACTGGCAATAAGTATATAGCGTATATTCAGTCCGGTGACTTCAGCTTCTTTAATGGTCTAGCTGTGTCTTATCTGTGTGGTGCAGACTGTAATAACGAGAGTTCAGGAGGAAGTGTTTATCGCATTAGCACAGATCTAATTAATTTACTAATATGATTTTGCATTTTGCTGCTTATTGAGCATTATCATAGTGAGGGGCGGATGATATATTCCCCCGCGACATCTGCCGTTTCATAACTAGCTCTGTAATAAGAACAAACTCTGCGTCTCTAGAGATAGCGGGAATGTTCTCTTCTTGGCCAGAAATAAACCCAAACCTCAATGGGCAAACAAGAGGCTTCTGATCCTCAACATCATTTTATAAATTTAGTGCATAAACTTTTTTTTTGCTTTTTATATGTTATTCTCCAATGACAACCCAAACTTCTGGCTGCCGCTTATACTCGCAGCCACTAAGTATTTCTCTGGAAGTCCCGATGCAGAATCTAAAGGAGCAGGAATTTGTGAAGTCCGGAGACTCAGGAAAAATGCAAAAGTTTTTGAGTGCAGCTCTGTATGTGACTGGAGTACATATACTCAATAATAAATGATCCTTTATAATATGATAAAGGTTTTTTTACTATTGAATTCTATCTAAACAGTTCACCTGCGCTCCGTATTGCTACATATATCTGCACTGATACATTGTACCAAACTATAAGGACACGAGAAAAATTTGAGTTGCTGATGTTTTTAGCTCAGAGAACATTGCCTGCAACGATACTTTGTCGGAAAAACAGCTGTGAAATATTCGGTATACGCAGGATTACAGAGGCAGGATGTAATGAAGAATGTGTTACTCACCTGTCCTGACTCCAGTGCCGGGCTTTTGCACTCTTCTTCCCCAGTGGCCATGTCCCTTTACTCACTTGTGTGTCAGATTACTGGTACGCTCACTTGGTGAGGTGGATCCTCTAAGCCCAAGGTCAAGGTGGGCACATGGACCACATGCGGCAGATGAACCAAGTGGGAAATGGGTAGCAGAAATACTGGAAGAAGCAGACAGATAGCAGAGGTACTGAAAGCCTCAGACAGACAGCTAACTGAGGTCCCGGAAGCCGCAGGCAAATAGGTAGCTGAGGTACTGGAAGCCGCAGCCAGATAGGTAGCTGAGGTACCGGAAGCCGCAGGCAGACAGCTGAGGTACTGGGAGCTACAGGCAGATAGGTAGCTGAGGTACTAGGATCTGCAGGCAGATAGGTAGCTGAGGAACTGGAATCCGCAGACAGACACATAGATGAGGTACTAGAAGTCACAGGTTGACAGGCAGCTGTAGTACTAGAAACCACAGGCAGACAGGTAGCTGAGGTACTGGAAGCCACAGGCAGACAGGTAGTTGAGGTACTAGAAGCCACAGGCAGATAGGTAGCTGAGGTTGTAGAAACCACAGGCAGATAGGTAGCTGAGGTACTAGAAACCACAGGCAGACAGGTAGCTGAGGTACTAGAAGCCACAGGGAGACAGGTAGCTGAGGTACTAGAAGCCGCAGGCAGATAGGTAGCTGAGGTATTAGAAACCACAGGCAGACAGGTAGTTGAGGTACTAGAAGCCACAGGCAGATAGGTAGCTGAGGTACTAGAAGCCACAGGCAGATAGGTAGCTGAGGTACTAGAAACCACAGGCAGATAGGTAGCTGAGGTACTAGAAACCACAGGCAGACAGGTAGCTGAGGTACTAGATGCCACAAGCAGACAAGTAGTTGAGGTATTGGGAGCTTCAAGCAGATAGATAGCTGAGGTACTGGAAGATGCAGGCAGATAGGTAGCTGAGGTACTAGATGCCACAGGCAGACAAGTAGTTGAGGTATTGGGAGCTCCAAGCACATAGTTAGCTGAGGTACTGGAAGACCCAGGCAGATAAGAAGCTGAGGTACTGGAAGCCGCAGGCAAACAGGTAGCTGAGGTACTAGAAGCTGCAAGCAGATAGGTAGCTGAGGTACTAGAAATCATAGGTAGATAGGTAGCTGAGGTACTAGAAATCATAGGTAGATAGGTAGCTGAGGTACTGGAAGACGCAGGCAGATAGGTAACTGAGATCGTGGAAGCAACTGCTTATGGTTGTGGCCAAAAAGTTTAATTTTGGTCACATCACTCCAAATTACCTTGTTCCATAAGTTTTGAGGCTTGTCTCTGTGCTGTTTTGTGTATTGTAGACGAGATACTTTGTGGCATTTGCACAGTATAATCTTTCTTCTGGCGACTTGACCATGCAACCCATTTTTCTTCAAGTGCCTCCTTATTGTGCATCTTGAAACAGCCACACCACTAATTTTCAGACAGTCCTGTATTTCAGCTGAAGTTATTTGTGGGTTTTTCTTTGTATCCCGAACAATTTTCCTGGCAGTTGTGGACGACATTTTTGTTGGTCTACCTGACCGTGGTTTTGTTTGTACAGAGCCCCTGATTTTCCATTTGTTAATCACAGTGTGAATGCTGCTGACTAGCATCATCAATTCCTTGGATATCGTTTTGTATCTCTTTCCTGTTTTATACAGTTCAACTACCTTTTCCTGCAGATCCCTTGACAATTCTTTTGCTTTCCCTATGACTCACAATCCAGAAATGTCAGTGGCTGGATGAAAGATGCAAGAGTCTGTCTGGATCCCAGAAACTCACTCAGCTTTTATGCACACACACACTGATTACAAGCAAAGAGGTCCCAGGTGAGGATGTTACCTTTAGTAGCCATTCAAACACATTTGTGTCAACTTCTGTGTATGTTATCAGGCCCAAATCAGGAGGGTATGTGGACTTTTAGAGGTTTTGGGTTGTCATTATGATTTAAAGAGAGAAATCACAGTAGTTTGACAATAAATGGCTTCACCCAACCACTAGTGGAGAAAAAGTTTTGGTGTTATCGTTCATATTCTCTGAAAAAAAGGGCAAGAAAGCAAAAATTCTGCCGGGGTATGTAAACTTTTGAGCACAAGTGTACTTGGCTATGCTGTTGCAAGGTGTCATCCTGTATTCTCAGCTCAGCTTTTCTACGACCAGGGAACCTTCTAGCAATCTCAACTGAGCCGTTCTTTGTCTGTACAAAATAAAAGTGAAATGGACCGGTCAAAGGGAGCGCAAGCGACGCAATTCAGCTGGTATTTAAAAGTCTTCATTTATTAATTTCCATTAATTCTTTGTCTATACGGCTCTGCTAGTCAGTGCTGTTCATCCATGCCTACTGCTTACAGACTCCACGTCACTACACAAGTCCATTCACTGACAGCAAGCAGATTTCTGGGTGAGGACTTACATTACATTAGACTGCACTGGCCGTTTAAGGCTACTTTCACACTAGCGTCGTACTCGGCCCGTCGCAGTGCGTCAGGCCGACGTACCGGCGCATACTGTGGAAGCGCCGCACAAAGGGGGAAGCGGATGCATTTTTACAACGCATTCGCTGCCCCATTCTGAGTTGCGGGGAGGAGGGGGTGGAGTTCCGTCCACGCATGCGCGGTCGGAAATGGCAGACACAACGCACCAAAAAACGTTACAAGCAACGTTTTTTGGTGCCGACGGTCTGCCACAACACGACGCAACCGTCGCACGGAGAAAAAACGCATCCTGCAGACAACTTTGCAGGATGCGTTTTTTTCTGCAAAACGACGCATTGCGACGTGCAGTGCACGACGCTAGTGTGAAAGTAGCATAAGACATTTTCCTCGAGGAAGCAGAAATAGATTGAAGGTCAATCATGTAAATGCAGGACACAATAATAAGCTAGAAAACGAGTAACGACTCAATTCTATGGGGGTGTCCTATGGGGTCTGCTGCAGTTCAGCCGCCAGTTAATTAAATATCTGCAGTCTTTGTTGAGGCTGACAGTGCGGAGCGCGGGCGGCGATGGGGACGCCAGTCCGGAGGGGATCATCAGCCTCCTTACAGCAAGGACTCGAGGCAAGCATTGAACTGCTGTCATATGTTAGCGATTTTCAGTCACTTTCACTGTGAGACGGGGAGGAAGCCACCGCCGCGAGGTGAAAAGCTCTTAATTTCAATGCTAATCAAAAAATGTTTGAGAATGAGGAGAACAGCCGCAAAAAGACAGAAAAAAAAACTACAACGTTTCTGTCTGCTCCTCGACTGCAGCTAAAAGTGACAGCGAGAACCGTCCTGGGCTGAGTCATTTACACTATAAATGCTGGAGACGGATGAGTCCTCCACCCGGGAGGAGAGCGGAGATAATTAGAGAAGTCAGCCACGGTTATAGGAGAAAGAATGCCCCGAGGAAAAGCAAAACAGGGAACCAGCCTGAGGTAAGGTAGATAGATAATAGATGATGGATAGATAATAGATGATGGATAGATAGATGATAGATAATAGATAGATGGAAGATAGATAGATGATAGATAATCGATAGATAGATAGATTATAGAAGATAGATAGATGATAAATAGATAATAGATAGATAATAGATAAATAGATGATAGATAGATGATAGATAACAGATGATAGATAGATTATTGATAGATAGATAGATTATTGATAGAGATAGATAGATAGATAGGTAAATATAGAAAAAAAAACTGACCAGCACCTCCTAAGTGTGAACATGTGCAAACTGCCAGACTGGTTTATATAGAAAAAAGAAAGCACAGCAGCACTATGTATAAGTTTAGCCCATGTGAAAAGACAGAAAAACGTTAAAAACATATAATGTAGATACTCAAAAAAATTGTTTTCAATTTTTTTTTTAACTTACGGAAATGAATGAAAATGAAGGTTCTTAGTGCATAAATTGGCCAATTCATGTATGCCCATCAACCATGGCAAGGTGACCTCCCTCTGATGGGTCACTGCTCTGCTGTAAATGCCTTCTCTTGGACTATCAACCTACAATTTTGGACACTTATGTCTACTCCTGGGTTTAGCCTACAATTTATCGGCAAGTAGAGCTGATTACGGCCACCTGCAGGTCAATGGGAGGAGTGCAGAATCCGATTGGATGCAGCCAACATCCAATAGTTAAATATACAAAAAAAAAACTGACCGGCACCTCCTAAGTGTGAACATGTGCAAGCTGCCAGACTGCATTATACAATTATACAGAAAATCAGCTCTACTTGCCCATAAATTGTAGGCTAAACCCAGGAGTAGACATAAGTGTCCAAAATTGCAGGTTGATAGTCCAAGAGAAGGCATGTACAGCAGAGCAGGGACCCATCAGAGGGAGGTCACCTTGCCATGGTTGATGGGCACACATGAATTGGCCAATTTATGAGCTAAAAACCTTCAATTTCATTCATTTTCGTAAGTTAAAAAAATGTTTTTGAAAATAGTAATTTCTAGATTATATGTTTTTAATGTTTTTCTGTGTTTTCACATGAGCTAAACTTAGACATAGTGCTGCTGTGCTTTCTTTTTTCTAGCTAGATAGGTAGATAGATGATTAATCGATAGATAGATAGATAGATAGATAGATAGATAGATAGATAGAGTATTGAACTTGTATATAATAAAGTCCTTTATATATAAAAGGTGGTCACTGGTAGCCAAGCATTGATGATTAGGTCCATAGTGGTCTGGCAGAGTGATTGGGTGCACGACCCTAGCAACACAGTTGATAAGAAAATCCATAATGGTCTAGGATAGAAATAGGGTAGAAAATTGGCAAGTGCTAAAATCCTTGGAGGTGTAGGGTAGAGAAGAGATTGACTGCAAAATCCAAAGTAGGCTTGGGTTGTAAAGAGTTGATGATAAAGTTGGTGGTGTAGAGTACTGCATGGGTGTTAGATGAAGTCCATAGTGGTCTAGGGTGGGGAATAGATTAATGATAAAGTCCCTGATGGTCTAGAATAGTATATTATAAAGTTTGTAATGGTCAGGATATTTAAGGGATTGATTATAAAGTCCCTGGTGGTCTAGTATAGTATAGTATAGTGAATGGGCATATGTCATACAAACTAGCTTATGATAAAATTTCCAATAAATTTAAGATAGTCAAGGGACTGATGGTTAATTCTGTAGTGTCTTGGGACAGAGATTGCGTATATCACAAATTCCCTTATTGCCTAGTGTACTTACCGTAATTAGAATATGATAAAAAGCCTGGTGGTCTAGTGTTGTGAAGAATCGATAATAAAGTTGTTGGGAGTCAAAGGTAGTGAGCGTGTTTATGATAAAATCTGTTGTGCTCTAGAGTAGTGAAGCAGAAGGGATTGATTATACAGTTCCTGGTGGTCTAGGGCAGTGAAGGGATTGATGATAAAGTTCCTGGTGGTCTAGGGCAATGAAGGGATTGATTATACAGTTCCTGGTGGTCTAGGGCAGTGAAGGGATTGATGATAAAGTTCCTTGTGGTCTAGGGCAATTAAGGGATTGATGATAAAGTTCCTGGCGGTCTAGGGCACTGAAGGGATTGATGATAAAGTTCCTGGTGGTCTAGGGCAATGAAGGGATTGATGATAAAGTTCCTGGTGGTCTAGGGCAGTGAAAGGATTGATGATAAAGTTCCTGGCGGTTTAGGGCAGTGAAGGGATTGATGATAAAGTTCCTGGTGGTCTAGGGCAATGAAGGGATTGATGATAAAGTTCCTGGTGGTCTAGGGCAATGAAGGGATTGATGATAAAGTTCCTGGTGGTCTACATCAGTGAAGGGATTGATGATAAAGTTCCTGGTGGTCTAGGGCAATGAAGGGATTGATGATAAAGTCCCTTGTGGTCTAGGGCAATGAAGGGATTGATGATACAGTTTCTGGTGGTCTAGGGCAATGAATGGATTGATGATACAGTTCCTGGTGGTCTAGGGCAATGAAGCGATTGATGATAAAGTTCCTGGTGGTCTACGTCAGTGAAGGGATTGATGATAAAGTTCCTGGCGGTCTAGGGCAGTGAAGGGATTGATGATACAGTTCCTGGCAGTCTACGTCAGTGAAGGGATTGATGATAAAGTTCCTGGCAGTCTAGGGCAGTGAAGGGATTGATGATACAGTTCCTGGCAGTCTACGTCAGTGAAGGGATTGATGATAAAGTTCCTGGCAGTCTAGGGCAGTGAAGGGATTGATGATAAAGTTCCTGGCGGTCTAGGGCAGTGAAGGGATTGATGATAAAGTTCCTGGCAGTCTAGGGCAGTGAAGGGATTGATGATAAAGTTCCTTGTGGTCTAGGGCAGTGAAGGGATTGATGATAAAGTTCCTGGCGGTCTAGGGCAGTGAAGGGATTGATGATACAGTTCCTGGCGGTCTAGGGCAGTGAAGGGATTGATGATAAAGTTCCTGGCAGTCTAGGGCAGTGAAGGGATTGATGATAAAGTTCCTTGTGGTCTAGGGCAGTGAAGGGATTGATGATAAGGTCTAGGGTAGTAAAAGGGTAATGATAAAGCTCCTATTGGTATAGGGTAGTAAAAAAGTTACTATAAAGTTGATAAAATCTGTGTTTGTGGTGGGATCTGCTGACAAGCTTATGGGTATGTGAGCCTCTTAGCTATTCCTTGACACATGATGTCTGGAGAAAGAGGGACCAGATATGTGAAATTTAAAAATCTCATTCAATTGTTTTCCAGGAGACACCACACAGCGTGAACGTCCAAGACCTATAAGGAAAAGGTGCACGGCAAACTAGGCAGCGGTCTAGGGGATGTATGAACGTGAACGTTGCCCCCATTGTACTAAACCTGGATCTAGACTTGGATTGAGCAGAGTTTTATCTAATCTACTGTAAATATTATGCTTATAAATATTTAATCTAATTTTTCTGACATTATGTATTTGATATGTATATAAGATGCTGGTCGGCAGCGCGCATTACATGAGCACAGGCGGCCGCGCTGAGCGGCTTTATAAGAGTCAGTTTGGATAATAATCATAGTAACTCGCTGCCAGCCGCCATTAGTACAGTCATTATTTGCAGTAGTTTCCTGTCTCTGACGCGGCCTATGACCTACACGGAAGTCTATTCACTTACAATATTACACATCAGAGCGAATGTTCCGCCAATTACTGCAAGAGAATCATCGAAAGAGTCACTTCTCCTCCATATGCAAGAAGCTGCGGAGGAGCAGATGCATTAATATCCCTCGTACAAAGAGGAGCCGAACCCACAGCCTGAAACTGTATAATGAGCCGCAGATACACGGAACCGGCTCACACCGCGCGTCTTCTTCTTATACCGCTAACCTTATGTATAGTGGGCCTTCTTCTAAAGGGAGCACTAAAATCCCACATCCTAGATATCACTGAATGAAATATTCCAGCTGTAAATCTTTATTAATTGCATAGTGGAATGTATTGAGAACAATAAAGAGAACATAAAAATGATCAATGCAAATCAAAATTAATATCCGATGGAGGTCTGGATTTGGAATGATGCTCAAAATCAAAGCAAAAAATCAGATTACAGGCTGATCCAACTTCAGTGGAAATGCCTCAAGACAAGGAAATGATGCTCAGTAATGTGCGTGGCCTCCACGTGCCTGTATGACCTCCCTAGAATGCCTGGGCATGCTCCTGATGAGGCGGCGGATGGTCTCCTGAGGGATCTCCTCCCAGACCTGGACTAAAGCATCCGCCAACTCCTGGACAATCTGTGGTGCAACGTGACGTTGGTGGATGGAGTGAGACATGATGTCCCAGATGTGCTCAATCGGATTCAGGTCTGGGGAACGGGCGGGCCAGTCCATAGCTTCAATGCCTTCATCTTGCAGGAACTGCTGAACCACTCCAGCCACATGAGGTCTGGCATTGTCCTGCATTAGGAGGAACCCAGGGCCAACCGCACCAGCATATGGTCTCATAAGGGGTCTGAAGCTCTCATCTCGGTACCTAATGGTAGTCAGGCTACCTCTGGCGAGCACATGGAGGGCTGTGCGGCCTCCAAAGAAATGCCACCCCACACCATTACTGATCCACTGCCAAACCGGCCATGCTGAAGGATGTTGCAGACAGCAGATCGCTCTCCACGGCGTCTCCAGACTCTGTCACGTCTGTCACATGTGCTCAGTGTGAACCTGCTTTCATCTGTGAAGAGCACAGGGCGCCAGTGGCGAATTTGCCAATCTTGGTGTTCTGTGGAAAATTCCAATCGCCCTGTACGATGTTGGGCTTTGAGCACAACCCCCACTTGTGGACGTCGGACCCTCATACCACCCTCATGGAGTCTGTTTCTGACAGTTTGAGCAGACACATGGATGTTAGTAGTAGAAGAAATATCGGCACTCCAAGATAATGGTGCAGAAGTAGGGTCCCAAACCTTACATAGGAAGATGAACTTGGCTCTCAGGCGGTGGTGATAAGAGTAGACTTTTAATATATATATATATATAACAGTACAGGTGTGACGTTTCGGTCCTTATGGACCTTCATCAGAGTTCACACTGTAGAGGTTTGTGTGTATAATGGACTCAGTGTCCAAGAATAATGCTATCCGTTAATTGGGGGTCCAGGGGAGCGCAGTGAAGTGCTAGTAGCATGAACGCGGTATCAACGTGCGAATGACTTGGCGTTACATTGTGTTGTTTAATGTTCCCTTTTTTTCTGAGCAGTGTAGTTAAACTGCTCTTAATACACCTGACTGTCTCCTTATATGTCAGGGTTCCTTCCTATACAGCGATTCTTATCCCTTATAGCCCTTCTTCCTATACCCCCGACCGTCTTCCAGTATAGCGGAAATGTTATCTTTTCAGCCGATTTTCTTCCAATATAGCCGCCTCCTTTATTGGGGAACTTAATAATAGTAACATTTTGGTTCCTTTAACTCGAAGGGGTCTTCATCACAGAAAGTAACTTTCCAGGGGGTGCAGGGATTGAGGTAAAGTTATTTTCTCTGATGAAGCCCCCTACATGTGTAGCAGAGCTGAATTCAGGGGCAGACATATCATTGGTGCAACCTGTGCGGCCGTACAGGGGTCCAAGAGGTTAGGGGGCCACTACCACCTCCAGAGCAGGGGGAATTGTGCATTACGCCGGGCTCTTGGACTACCAAGGGCCCATTTATTGATCTTGCACAGGGGCCCTTTTCTGTCAATTGCGGCGCTACGATAACACGGTGATAGTGATCAGCCAACAAAGTGCAATTAGGTTTTCTCAGTCCTAGTAAAGCACAACATCATGTTTGGACTCTGTGGCAAACACAGCTCTGCCACGTCTGTGTGTGCACGCTCCACGTTTGGGGCTCTTGTCATCCCTAATAATTGGACCTGTCATGGTTCCTACGAGACATCTGTGGCAGGTATCTGTCTGGCTCATTAGGAGGTGTGCCAGTTATTCTGTCCAAACCAACTTTACTTTAATGAGCCGATGACAAGCCGCGCTCGTCTCCGAGCTCCGATCATTAGTCTGAGTGACTTGTTGAGGTGTTTGACGTCGTGCTCAGAACATCCGTTTTGGAGCAGATTGTGCGTCTGGTTCAGGATAATAAAGTCATCGTCTGATCATCTCCCAGGATCTGGGCTTCTAACATCTTCGAGGAGCGGATATATTTGTAACGACATCACGGAATAAAATAGAAAGTTCTCATATTGATGAAGTGATGGCGACGTGGGGCTTGTCTGCTTGTGGCACACTTGGGCGTGGGGCATGATGCCATGAGCTAGTATTGGCACTCAGTGGAACTAAAGGGTTGTCTAAGGATGTGACTTGCAACGTTTGCATCTGATAGAAGTCAATGCAGTTAGTATACTGTATGTTTACTGTGAAAATTGGTTTTAAAGGATACAGACTTTTTTTTTTACTTGGATGCAAATATTTTGGGTTTCGTCTAATTTTTGCAACTCTGTTTTGTTAAAAATGTTGCAGCGGTTTTTCTTCTACAGCCTCTGTATTGCGCTGCTTACTGCTGGCTGCAGAATGAGTTATCTGAGAACCTGTCAGTAAGCTGGTTGTAATCGACACTTTGTAATTCTTTCATCTATTTTTTTCCCTCATCAACTTTATTTGATTTATGATAACATGAAAGTTCAGCTCCCCTACCCCGTCCGTATAAATCGGTCCAAGATCAGACTGCAATGCACGGACTGGCTGGCCAGCATGACTGCTTCATATATTTGTATGTAGCTGTCACCCTCTGGTTGGGAGAGCAGTAGCCAGTACATGTATTGCTATCTGATCTCAGACCGATTTATACATCCACCTGACTGCACCCAAAGACTGATAGAAGAGTTACATACTGAATATTTGACCAGCTCACTGATAGATTCTTAGTTAACTCAATCTGTTGCCAGCAGCCAGGGCTGCCACTAGAAATTTCGGGGCCCCATACTGGCAAAATTTTCGGGGCCCCCTTGAGACTTCGCCCAGGCTCCACCCCAGCCCCGCCTCCACGCTCCACCCCTCGAACTGTCCACAGACCCACCGCTCTCTCTTGGAAAAACTCCACTTCTCACCTATCACACATCAACAGTTCCCATCACCAGATCATAAATATAGCCAGCAGCTTTTGTTTTGGCCAAAAGATTTTTTAAGCCGCCACCATAACATGGTAGACACTTTTGGCCGGGCCCTACTCTACTGTAACCTATTAAATATTTGTTAAAATATGCAATACAATTTAGGTATATTTTTATTTATTTTTCAATTTTTAAAATGACCAATAATATCACATACAAGGAACAAATACTGCTACACCATGACCAGATGACATATTACCACCACAGTGATCGGATAATATCACATACAAGGAACAAATACCGCAACACCATGTCCAGACCACATATTACCACCACATAGTGACTGAATACTACAATTCTGATCAGTAATTAAAAAAAAGCACCATACTATCACCATAAGTGCCATTATACACAGGAGATCTGTACTTAGTAGTGTCTGTGTACAGATAATACAGTGATCAATGATGAAATTATACACAGGAGCTCTGTATACAGTATACAGTGTATAGTGTCAGTGTATAGGTAACACACTGACTCACCAGTGACGTCTCTAGGTGAAGTCCTTCATCTTTCATCCAGCACAGACCGCCATCATTTAATCCAGCCAGGACTTCTCTCTGCAGGAAATAACACAGTTATCTCGAGCTCCGCTTGTAGAATACATTACTTAATTTTTCCCACATTCTACATTACACCACATGAAGAAAAAGAGGCGACATAGTGTCACTCTACACAGTAACAGGACCGCCCCCCCATTTAAAACCATGTCCTCAAAAAATAAAATAAATACATCACTGCAGTAATAATATCCCTAAATTAGCCCCTATGGTAATAATATCCCCCAGCCTGGCCACCGTGTGTCTCATTCCTGGCGTCAGCCACATGTTCTCCCATCCTGCCCTCATGAGTATCCATTCTGCCCCATATGATCTCCCCATCCTGCCCCATATGATCGCCCCATGTGATCTCTCCATCCTGCCCCATCTTTCTGCATCATATCCATCCTGCCCCATGATCCTGCACGATCTGTCTCCAATCATGCCCCATGTCTCCATTCTGCCCCCTATGTCTCCAACCATGCCCCCATGTCTGAAATCCAGCCACTTGTCTCCAATCATGCCCCGTGTCTCCATTCTGCCCCATCTGTCTCCAATCCTCCCCCATCTGTCTCCAGTCATGCCCCCATGTCTTTCATCCTGCCCCGTGTCTCCAATCATGCCCTGTATCTCCATTCTGCCCCGTGTCTCGCATTCTGCCCGAATGTCCAGCATTCTGCCCCCGGGTCTCACAGTCTGCCCCTGTGTCCAGCATTCTGCCCCTGTCACTGTGTCCAGCATTCTACCCCTGTCACTGTGTCCAGCATTCTGCCCCTGTCACTGTGTCCAGCATTCTGCCCCTGTCACTGAGTCCAGCATTTCTGCCCCACTGAGTCCAGCATTTCTGCCCCACTGTGTCCAGCATTTCTGCCCCACTGAGTCCAGCATTTCTGCCCCACTGTGTCCAGCATTTCTGCCCCACTGAGTCCAGCATTTCTGCCCCACTGTGTGTCCAGCATTTCTGCCCCACTGTGTCCAGCATTTCTGCCCCACTGACAGGTCCCCCGGGCCCCGCTGCCGCCGGCGCTTGCCTCTTCTCCTCTGCTCTGCCGGTCCCCCGGGCCCCGCTGCCGCCGGTGCTTGCCTCTTCTCCTCTGCTCTGCCGGTCCCCCGGGCCCCGCTGCCGCCGGTGCTTGCCTCTTCTCCTCTGCCGGTCCCCCGGGCCCCGCTGCCGCCGGCGCTTGCCTCTGCCCTCTTCTCCTCTGCTGGTGACCGGTCCCCCGCTGCCGCCTGCCTCTTCTCCTCCGCCGGGTCCCTCGTCGTCCGGTGGTCCCCCGCTGCCTCTTCTCTGCTCCCTCGGCTTCCGCCGTCCACGTGGTGTGCCGCCGCACGCTGCTCTGCTCTGGTCCCGGAATGAGGAAGTGGAGCAGGGTAGCGTGTGACGTCACTTACTTGCGGCGGGCGGGCCCATGAATCACCGCCGCCTTAAAGGTACAAGGCTCATTTAGAGACAGCAGGCACAGCACAGTGGCACTGCAGCCGCAGCCTGAATAAAAATGTCAGGGGGGGCCCGAGCAGAGCGCGGACCGGACCGGCTGCCAGCGTGCTCACTCGGGCCCCCCTTTTTGCTCCTCATCACCGGGCCCCATACGGCAGTGATGCCTGTAATGCCCTGATGGCGGCCCTGCCAGCAGCAGACAGTGCAACACAGAAGCTTTAAAAGTTAAAATCTGCAAAATTTTAATTGAATTCCAATTGCAAAAATTATTTTTCACGTAAAATCAACATATTAGCAAACATCATTGTTCAGTGACCCTGCGTCCTTGTTTTGCAAGGATAACAGTACATTAAACTGTAAGAGCTGATATAAGAGGTAAATGACAAATTTACAAATATCAATTCAATCTACAAGATGAGACAACAGAAACATAACAGTCTATGCCTCCTGGCTTACTGAAAATAGACATCTGGATAATTAAGATTAAATGTTGAGTCGTCACACTTGCACTTGCCAATTTGGATTGGTATTGGTCAGGTTGGAAAGACATTGGTCAGATACTAGTACCTATATTGAAACTGTGGGGCCCATGAGGGAAAAGGACCCCAGTATTATGAGGTTATACCAAGATAATAAAACAGTCGCCATTAAAGTCGTCCAGGTGCGTGGAACTCCGTCCTGATCCGACATAACAAGTAAAAAAAAGAAAAGTAGCCACATAAGTGGGTGTTGGTTCTTAGGGAAGGATGAGGGGCAACAGGTGCTGCTCCCACCTGCCTCAGTATAGGAGATGGGATCAAACATCACTAGCAGGGGTCCCTATTAAAATTGTTTATCTCTTTATATTCTAATTATATCCCAATGGTCCCCAATGGCGTTGAGCCTGCAGGCACCTCCTCGGCAAACTTGTCGTCTATGGATTGTTGCTAATTCGATCTGAAGATACAATGATGGATTGAAGTTAATGGAATCATTGGGCGTAAAAAGTGACATTTGTAATCCAGTAATGATCCCGGAACCAGAGGCGTAAGAATAATGGGTGCAGAGGTGGCAGCTCTGGTGTTTAAGGGGCATTAAAAAGTCCTTTTGCCTCATCTGAGAGGAGCAAAACTAAACTATTAAACACAAGAAATATTTGGGGGCCCCATTGAATGTTTACATTGGGGCCCCATTGAATGTTTTGCGTTGGGGGCCCATTGAATGTTTTGCATTGGGGGCCCCATTGAATGTTTTGCGTTGGGGTCCACAAGCTTCAAATTATGCCACGACCGAGAACAGTTGTCACTTCCCCTGAGCAGCAAAGAGAACACGAAATCTGTGCTTTATCCCGAGCATGATGATATGGACATTCCGGATAAAATACATGATTTTTCGGAAGACCGATTCATAAAATGATGCCACCATGTGATTGTAGGGTGATTCCTATATCTTAGACGTTAATACCTTCTCTGGTCGGAGTTGCCCTTTAAATTCCAATTTATTTTATCTGTACTTGGAAAACCTTTTTCTGGTCCTTCTGATTAAATGGAGCCACGATGTGGAGCTGCAGGGGAAGTGTAATGAGTCTGGAGCTTTATGAGCGGCGGGGGGCAGGGTCATGTTTACCAAACCATCCAATTCATTATATAGGCGGCGGTGGTCCTTGAGTACTCGGCCCATGGCGTACCATCCCTCATCCTCACTGAGGTTACAGAGTCTGCGCCACTTTGCTGATACCGTATGTTCTGCACCCACCGCTGAGCGCAGGTCGTAAAATACCATTTACAGAAACTGTTTGCTCAAGCAAGACACGAAGCCAGAACTTTCTTCCAAGATTTTTTTTTTTATATATAAGATATATGTACGGTATATTCACAGATATGGGCGAGCGCCCCACCAGGAGCGACAATGAAACCAAGGTAGAAAGAGGCAGAAAATAGATTAAATGACATCATGTGGCCCATGACATTCCGTATGTTTTCCAGTTATTCGATTGGACGGAATGGGGTCTTTATTATTCTCCTTGTCATATATAATCATCATATAACCAGCAATTACAGGATTTGCGATCATTCTTCTAGCGTACCATGCGGATTGTGTGCAGGTTATCGCCTCCTGTAATTATTTTCATTAGCCGCTGGGAGATTATTTCTGCCGCTTTCATTCTGCATTAATGTCTAGAGTTTAATTGCTCATAAAAAAAAAATCATACATAAATTGCAGCTGCATTAAAAGCGGCATCATGTTTATCACTAAAGGGGGTCATTTATTATAATGTATGCAAACAGTCAGATAATACTTTGCAGTATATGGCACAATTTGCACCTGGCATCAGTTACCTGAAAACCCCTTAGCGACCGCCGATACGCCTTTTAACGGCGGCCGCTAAGGGTACTTAAACCACAGCGCCGTTAATTAACGGCGCTGTGGAAAAAGTCCATAGCGCCCCCCAGAGGCCGATTTTCTCCGGGGTCTTGACTGCCGAGGGTAGCCGAGACCCCAGAGAACATGATTCGGGGTTTTTTTAACCCACTCCGCATTTGCGATCGCCGGTGATTAACCGTTTACCGGCGATCGCAAAAAAAAAAAAAAAAAAAGGCGACCTCTTTTTAATTTCTCTGTCCTCCGATGTGATCGCACATCGGAGGACAGAGAAAAGGGGTCCCAGGTGGCCCCCCAATACTCACCTAGCTCCCCCGATGCTCCTCGTGTCTCCCGGTGGGCGCCGCCATCTTCAAAATGGCGGGCGCATGCGCAGTGCGGCCGGCACCGGGAGAATCTTTGGGGTCTCGGCTGCCGGGGGTAGCCGAGACCCCAAAGAGCATGATCGGGGTTGTTATTACCGACCCCTGTTTTGCGATCGCCGGTAATTAACTGTTTACCGGCGACCGCAAAAAAAAAAAAAAAAGTAAAGTGTAATTCTCTGTCCTCTGATGTGATCGCACATCAGAGGACAGAGAAATAGGGGGATTCGGGGACCCTAGCATACTCACCTAGGTCCCTGGATCCTCTTGCTACTCCTCCTGGCCGCCGGCAGCAGAACATGGCGGACGCATGCCCAGTGCGCCCGCCATCTGTCTCCATCTGCCGGCCGGCAGCAGAACAGCAGTTGGGGCTAAAATTAGGGTTAGGGGTAGGGCTAAATTTAGGGTTAGGGTTGGGGCTAAACTTAGGGTTAGGCTTCTTTCACACTTACGTCGGTACGGGGCCGTCGCAATGCGTCGGCCCGACATACCGACGCACGTTGTGAAAATTGTGCACAACGTGGGCAGCAGCTGTAGTTTTTCAACGCATCCGCTGCCCAATCTATGTCCTGGGGAGGAGGGGGCGGAGTTACGGCCACGCATGCGCGGTCAGAAATGGCGGATGCGACGTACAAAAAATCATTTCATTGAACGTTTTTTTGTGCCGACGCTCCGCCAAAACACAACTGATCCAGTGCACGACGGACGCGACGTGTGGCCATCCGTCACGATCCGTCGGCAATACAAGTCTATGGGCAAAAAACGCATCCTGCGGGCACATTTGCAGGATCCGTTTCTTGTCCAAAACGACGGATTGCGACGGAATGCCAAACGACGCAAGTGTGAAAGTAGCCTTAGGGCTAGGGTTAGGGTTGGGGCTAAAGTTAGGGCTAGGGTTGGGGCTAAAGTTAGGGTTAGAGCTGGGATTAGGGTTAGGGTTTGGATTAGGGTTGGTATTAGGGTTAGGGTTGGCATTAGGGTTACGCTTGGGATTAGGGTTAGGTTTGGGATTAGGGTTAAGGTTAGGGTTGTGATTAGGGGTGTATTGGGATTAGGGTTAGGTTTGAGGTTAGGGTTGAGATTAGGATTAGGGGTGTGTTGGATTTAGGGTTTTGATTAGGGTTATGGTTAGGGTTGACATTAGGGTTGTTTTGGGGTAAGGGTTGTGATTATGGTTAGGGTTAGTGATTAGGATTATGGATCAGGTTGGGATTAGGGTTAGGGGTGTGTTGGGGTTAGGGTTGGAGCTAGAATTGGGGGGTTTCCACTGTTTAGGTACATCAGGGGGTCTCCAAACACGACAGCCAATTTTGCGCTCAAAAAGTCAAATGGTGCTCCCTCCCTTCTGAGCTCTGCCGTGCGCCCAAACAGTGGGTTACCCCCACATATGGGGCATCAGCGTACTCGGGATAAATTGGACAACAACTTCTGGGGTCCAATTTCTCTTGTTACCCTTGTGAAAATAAAAACTTGGGGGCTACAAAATCTTTTTTGTGAAAAAAAAATATTTTTTATTTTCACGACTCTGCATTCTAAACTTCTGTGAAGCACTTGGGCATTCAAAGTTCTCACCACACATCTAGATAAGTTCCTTGGGGGGTCTAGTTTCCAAAATGGGGTCACTTGTGGGGGGTTACTACAGTTTAGGTACATCAGGGGCTCTGCAATCGCAACATAATGCCCACAGACCATTCTATCAAAGTCTGCATTCCAAAAAGGCGCTCCTTCCCTTCCGAGCTCTGCCGTGCGCCCAAACAGTGGTTTACCCCCACATATGGCGCATCAGCGTACTCGGGATAAATTGGACAACAACTATTGCAGTCCAATTTCTCCTGTTACCCTTGTGAAAATAAAAACTTGGGGGCGAAAAGATCATTTTTGTGTAAACAAAAGCGATTTTTTATTTTCACGGCTCTACGTTATAAACTTCTGTGAAGCACTTGGGGGTTCAAAGTGCTCACCACACATCTAGATAAGTTCCTTAAGGGGTCTAGTTTCCAAAATGGTGTCACTTGTGGGGAGTTTCCACTGTTTAGGCACATCAGGGGCTCTCTAAACGTGACATGGTGTCCGATCTCAATTCCAGCCAATTCTGCATTGAAAAAGTCAAACGGCGCTCCTTCACTTCTAAGTTCTGCGGTGCGCCCAAAAAATGGTTTACCCCCACATATGGGGTATTGGCGTATTCAGGAGAAATTGCATAACAAAATTTATGGTTACATTTCTGTTTTTACACTTGTGAAAATAAAAAAAATGGTTCTGAATTAAGATGTTTGCAAAAAAAAGTTAAATGTTCATTTTTTCCTTCCACATTGTTTCAGTTGCTGTGAAGCACGTAAAGGGTTAATAAACTTCTTGAATGTGGTTTTGAGAACCTTGAGGGGTGTAGTTTTTAGAATGGTGTCAAACTTCATTATTTTCTATCATATAGACCCCTCAAAATGACTTCAAATGTGATGTGGTCCCTAAAAAAAAAAATGGTGTTGTAAAAATGAGAAATTGCTGGTCAACTTTTAACCCTTATAACTCCCTAACAAAAAAAAAATTTTGTTTCCAAAATTGTGCTGATGTAAAGTAGACATGTGGGAAATGTTATTTATTAACTATTTTTCGTGACATATCTCTCTGATTTAAGGGCATAAAAATACAAAGTTTGAAAATTGCAAAATTTTCGCTATATTTCCGTTTTTTTCATAAATAATCGCAAGTAATATCGAAGAAATGTTACCACTAACATGAAGTACAATATCAGATGAATAAAACTTGGCACTCAATTTGAGAAGAAAAGCTTCTTAGTTTATTGATGCATCCAGACAAACAAAAGTGCTAAACGTTTTCGGTCCACACCGGACCTTCGTCAGAGCGTTTCTTTGACATTGACTGGATGAGGAAGCCAGAAAGCCTGGATGAGCGTTAGCAAGAACAGAAAATCCAAGAGCTGCAGTATGCTGGAGGATCACGTTGCTCCTCTCTGCCCTGCTCCACTGAGCGCTTAGGATCCAGCGCCGCTACTCCCCTCAGGCTCTGTGCCTTTTCATGACGCGGCACTCTCCATTGTGATCCTCCAGCATACTGCAGCTCTTGGATTTTCTGTTCTTGCTAACGCTCATCCAGGCTTTCTGGCTTCCTCATCCAGTCAATGTCAAAGAAACGCTCTGACGAAGGTCCGGTGTGGACCGAAAACGTTTAGCACTTTTGTTTGTCTGGATGCATCAATAAACTAAGAAGCTTTTCTTCTCAAATTGAGTGCCAAGTTTTATTCATCTGTTATCTACGGGGTGGACACCCTACTAGAGCACCGCCAATCCTCATATTTACTGAGTGCCGTGTTCTCTAATCGTATGAAGTACAATATGTCACGAAAAAACAATCTCAGAATCAGCGGGATCAGTTGAAGCGTTCCAGAGTTATAACCTCATAAAGTGACAGTGGTCAGAATTGCAAAAATTGGCCTGGTCATTAAGTACCAAATTGGCTCTGTCACTAAGGGGTTAAATATGCAGTAAGGAGGTGTTATGCTTTGTGCTTCTGTGGGGTCCATTTGATGAAATAATTGGTTTCCTTAATGTGGTGGAATTCGGGGTATTAGTTTTATAAAAGATAACGTGGTGGTATGTCCCTTTAAGAGTATAAGATACAATGTCCCCTGATGACAGAGAGTTTCGCCAATCAGGGATGGTAGAAGGAATTTAGGTGCACACAGATGACAGTTCAACTTTATTCTCAGAGAGATTGATGTTCACATAGTCTTATAAGGCAACAAGCTTAGTGGTTACAGTACTAAAATGAGGCAAGAGAATTGAACAGATGTATATAGTTGATATACACAATGTGCCGACACTTATGACCAGTAATTTGTCACGCCGTAAACGGCGATAAAGGGGCAGGACGGCGTACTGGAACCCGCACCTGACCCTACCACTTAAATGGGGCCCTGGCTTTCCCTTATCTCGGGGGTACCTATGATGGTTAGGAGGCCCGAGCCGCCAGCGTATCCCTGTTTCCTGTGCAGGCCCTATCAGGGGCCCCCTCTCCCCCAAAGGAGGTGGACTGCACCAGGGTAATAATACAACAAATAACAGGGTATACAGACAATGTAACTAAAAGTCTCAAACTCACCAAATGCTCACACAACCACAGAGGAAACACAGAGAAGGGAAGAGAAGGAATAAACTTAGGAAGGAAAACAAGTTTAACATGCAACCAAAACTGCAGACACCAATCTCTGTAAATAAACCTCCAACACCAACACTACGCTCCTTCAACCTCCAAGCCAGGCAGTAGAACTGATCACTGACACTAGCTGAAGTCAGGACTGGGTCTATATAGAGGATCAGATTACAAACTTCAGCTGAGAGACCCAGCTCTCAGCAACTCAGCAATGAGGTTAACTCCTGCACTGCTGGCACAAAGCAGCTAGGTCAGAATACAGGTGAAGAGCTTCTGTTCACTGTGTGTGAACGAGGCCCAGAGCGCTGTGGTTCTCTGGAACCTCTCTGTCGCAGAAGCCCCGTGACATTATTCTAACACTTTACTTGTGTTTGTAAGAGTCTGCTGGCAATCACTTCAGCAGCACTACCTTCACACTGTTAGACTGTCTGTGACTCTCACATTTTTTCCCAAACTTCTGAATATATTTCACCATGCAAATTTGGTATTATTTAGAGGAATGAATTTAGAAAAATGCATGTTGCCTACAGTGAAACATGGTGGTGGTAGTGTCCTCGGGGGGGGGACGGCATGAGTGCTGCTGGTGTTGTGGGGGCTACACGTCATTGATGGTATCATGCTGAGCACTGTATATAGACTATGCCTGTAAATTACATTATAACTTATAATAAACGAAACATAACCAAGTCTATGGAAATAAAAGATTTTTTATGGATGTTATGGCTAAAAACATGGGAAGGTAAACATAAAAAATAATTCCAACCGTCTCAGCAAGTACAGCGACCACATTTTCATCAATAAATTGATGAAATTAAAAAAAGGTGTAGTTTGTCGTTATTTGACTCAAAATGACAAAAAAATATATTTGTCACTGTATAAAAGAAAAAAATGCATTAAAGCATGCTGCGGAATTGAATACAATGCATTCTTGGTGTAACGTTTACTGGAAGGACAAAAACGTTTAGGGCCCCTGTTGTTCTATCTCCTAAGGGCCCTTGTAATCCCAGAATTGACCCTGGGTTTAGACAATTGTTTTTCTTCCTAATATATCGTTTGTGGAGCAGAAGACATTGCTATCACCAGAGGAGTTCCTGAGTGCAGACACCGAGGCATGAATTCTCTCACCAGCCGCACCGCCGCCGCCACCGCAGGGACCCAAGACTGACAGACGCTTCATCTTTTCTGAAGGTTCAGAGAACATTTATTCCTGTAACAAGAGACTGGAGCCGTGTTGTCAATCACATTTACCATCAGCGACGTGACACGTCTGGCCAGAAGAATAACATCATGTGATGGTCTGGAAACCCGCTACTCTACCAGGTACCCCAAGTACAGGTGTCACTTAGAGTTCTGCAACCCCAATTCAAAAATATGTAACCCCCACCTACCATATGGCAATTATCATAATGGTTTATTTCTATATGACAGGAAAAACACGATAAGGAGAACATGGAGGTACTGATGAACAGCACCATCTTGGTGAATCCACCTCACCAGGTGAGCCTAAGAATTGTTTCTGGACAAGCTTCTGAAAGGGGATGAATGGGAAATATAGGATGAAATACCCCTTTAAATACAATTAGGATGCAGCAGCACTGATTGTAAAGTGGTTTCTGGCTCATGTATGGTGAGAGGTTGCAGACGTACACATTCATTGATTGTAGAACTTTACACAGAGGCCAAGAGCTTGATGGTTGCAGCAATGTTACATGAGGCTGTTGGATGACTTAAACAGAGATAACACACTTTTCTAGAACTTGTGATTATGCACTGATGATTTTGGCAATTTGCTGACACTTTCCTCAGCAGCACTTCAGTCTTGGCAATTTGCTGGCACTTACCTCAGCAGCACTTCCATCACTCTACAACCATCTCTTGGTTACTATCCTAGCTTCTCTGTGTTGGTCATTAATCAATGGCATTAATAACCTACACTAGTGTGATGGTCACTTTGCACACACCATTGAAAGTCAGTGTCACAGTCCGTCACAGCCGTCAGTCTCCAGCTCTCACTGGTGTCATTAGCTTTTTGACTCCCCTGGTGTGGCCGTATCCCTCTCCGGTAGTTATCTCCTCGCCTATTTGGCATGTGCCCTCATTATTTATTGCTGCTCTGCTCTGCTGTGTCTCCTCTACCTGGGACAAACCTCACACAACTGTGGCCCCTTGGGCCCCTGTTCGGCTGCACAGGTTTCGCCACTGGTGTGTCCTCCCCTACTGTGCTGATCGGGAGTTAACTCCTCTTTTAGACTCTTGTCACATCCAGATCCGTTCTGTATTTCCTTCTGGTGTCAGGTTCCTGTAGATTTCACTATAAAACGGCTTGTGCCATAAATTGGATGAATTTCAGAGATATTACCCGTATCAATGGCATTGAACAGCGGACATTATGGCTTCCTAGTTATTGTTGCGGCTCTGTATCTGTCATTTGTGCTGCAGGAATAAAGCTTGTGATTCATTAATCTTTATACTAATTATATAGAGAAAAAGTATAACGTCCCTTTTTTCGTAAAAATATATAAAAAGTTCCAAATCTACGTGCAAAAGTCGTTATTCCCCCATTTGTAAATCCTATTAATGGCAGAGCTTTTGCTACAATAGCGAGCAATCATCGCAGATTCCGGCCCGATGCCGTCCGCCCGTCCGGATTACAATATCCTTTCATCAATAATAATCATTCTCTTGTGTTCATCGAGATGGAAGATCCGTGGTAAGAGCTGGAAATGTGGACGTCAGGAAGAAAAATACATCTAAAAATAGTTCTCCGAAGGAAGGTCTGTGCTAATGTACAAGACAATCGCACGCATAGCAATTCCCCAATATGCGGCAGAATTACTTATTGGGTTGTGAAACTGCGGTAATATCCCAGTGGAACAGACGGAAAGGATTCATATGGCTTGTAGCCACTTTGTTGCCCCTTCATTAGTCACTTTACAATATCTTCTATAGGCGGCAAACAACTCTTGGAGAGGAAGATGGCGGTCAGGACTCGGCGCTCGGTTGTAGATTTTTTTAGAGGAAGAATTTTCCATATTTCAATGGATAAAATGTCAATAAAAACTTCTCACTAAGATCATCGCTGTCCCCACTGAGACTCACATCCCTGTCAGTATGTTTTTGGACTGTACAAGGAAACCCAAAATCCTTGCATAGGTTCTTGTTGTTGAACCCACGACCACAGCGCTACAAATAACCGTGCTAACCACTGAGCCACCAAAATTGAAATTTTGCACAGTTAAGGCCCCATTCATACCATGACATAGAAATTTGCATCTTCTCCTATGCATATAAGCAATTTATCCACCACCTCATTGATCTGGAAAAAGAAATTCTGCAGGAATAAAAAAAAAAAGCAAACAATATATTTTGTCATATACAGGCGATGGACTAGATCCACATGGTTCAGCCAATTTTGCAAATCTGCAAACATTTTAGTTTGGCATTTCCTGCAAAACCAGCACATGATTACTACATAGTCCAGCAGAAAACCCAACCATGTGTTATTATAGAAATACAATTGTATCCAGTCTGAAAACAAACATCCAGGATCCAGACTGATACATTTCACCAGCATTTATACATAGTGACCAACTAATAGGACCTGAGATGATGTGTTTATGTTTACAGAAGATTGGATACATTGTAACAAACCCTCCACGAGCCATTAACAAGGCTAACAGTGCAGAGACAGGAGTTACATTGTCACAGTGCTGCATTATGGCTCTTCTGATTACTGTTCATTTCTATGAGGGACCTTGCGGCAAACATGACAGATGACAATGTATGTATGTCAGCAGAAGACGGGACATGATGGGAGACAGAATCCAGAGATAATCTGTAGAGTCCGGGATCCCTGACAGGTAACGAGCCGCAGACGGGAGCGAACGGCTCAAACCGGAGACAAAATGACATTTGGAAAATTTAAAATTCTTTTTTTTTTTTCCTGTTCTAAATAATAAATGTATCAGAAGATTCGCCGGACTCATAAAATGCTCATTCTTATTGGAAGACTATATAGGGATTCTGAAATGGACTTTCACAGTAAGATCACTGGTCTCATCAGGTCTAAGAGATCTGTTGGGTCGTAGAGTATGTAATCTATAGCGTGAAATGAAAGGTAAAGGGGTCTTCTTATCTTGGGCATCCACACGATATGTCTGAAATGTTTAGTAGATGCAAGTCCCACATCTGGGTCAAGAATAGGACCTCATCGCTCACGAGTATCAGTGGGAGGAGGACAGAATTCCCATACAAATCAAGGGGAATTCCGACCATCTCTAGGGGATTAGGGATTGCGGTCAACAGAGTTCCCACTTCTCAGAGCTCGTTCTTATTTTTTGGGTTATTGCCAGGTCACTGTATGTGCACTATAAAGGCACAGATGATTGGCCTCGGGGAGACCAAAACATCCAACACCGCGGAGACACCATCACGTGTTTCTCAACGCAGTGATTCCAGAACACTGCCCCCATCCCTTATGGGAAATATGCAGATGCATGTAAAGAAGCTGCGGAGACACCATCACGTGTTTCTCGACGCAAGCAGTGAATAGCCAGGCCTTTCCCCGGGAAGGAACAACCACGGGAAGGGCAGCATCCTATGAAGGAAAGCCACCTATGCCAAGCATGGTATCCATCCACAGACAGCTGTTTCGGGGTTTTTGCCCCTCATCAGTGTGGAGTAGGAATCTGGCTATTAGGAGCAGTGCCTAGTAAAAGGCTATAAAGGCACAGATGATTGGCCTCGGGGAGACCAAAACATCCAACACCGCGGAGACACCATCACGTGTTTCTCAACGCAGTGATTCCAGAACTGTTGTGAATTCTGTGGCTGAATTCACTCCTGTGGTCACAAGTGGTACTGCAGCTTCTGAGCTTCCTCCCTCAGGTGTTCTGGTGAGCTCGTTAAATGCTTCATTACTTAACTCCGCCTGATGCTGCTATCCTTGCTCCTTGTCAATGTTTCAGTGTTGGATCTGAGCTTCTCCTGATTGTTCCTGTGACCTGCTGCTCTGTATAGCTAAGTGCTTTTTGCTTTTTTGTTGCTTTTTTTCTGTCCAGCTTGTCTTTTGTTTTGCTGGAAGCTCTGAGACGCAAAGGGTGTACCGCCGTGCCGTTAGTTCGGCACGGTGGGTTTTTTTTGCCCCCTTTGCGTGGTTTTGCTTTAGGGTTTTTTGTAGACTGCAAAGTTCGCTTTACTGTCCTCGCTCTGTCCTAGAATATCGGGCCCCACTTTGCTGAATCTATTTCATCCCTACGTTTTGTCTTTTCATCTTACTCACAGTCATTATATGTGGGGGGCTGCCTTTTCCTTTGGGGAATTTCTCTGGGGCAAGTCAGGCCTATTTTTCTATCTTCAGGCTAGCTAGTTTCTTAGGCTGTGCCGAGTTGCCTAGGTAGTTGTTAGGCGCAATCCACAGCCGCTTTTAGTTGTGTTTAGGATAGGATCAGGTGTGCAGTCTACAGAGTTTCCACGTCTCAGAGCTCGTTCTTGTATTTTTGGGTATTTGTCAGATCACTGTGTGCGCTCTGATCGCTAAGCACACTGTGTTTCTGGATTGCCTTCATAACACCTGTCATTAGCAAACATAACAGTACAAGGAGCCTAACTAATGATTCTCAATAGAGGGAAAGAAAAAGTTCTGACATCATTTTTTTTTTTTCTGCTCTGTGTTCATTTTTTTTTCTTTACATGCATCTGCATATTTCCCATAAGGGATGGGGGCAGTGTTCTGGAATCACTGCGTTGAGAAACACGTGATGGTGTCTCCGCGGTGTTGGATGTTTTGGTCTCCCCGAGGCCAATCATCTGTGCCTTTATAGCCTTTTACTAGGCACTGCTCCTAATAGCCAGATTCCTACTCCACACTGATGAGGGGCAAAAACCCCGAAACAGCTGTCTGTGGATGGATACCATGCTTGGCATAGGTGGCTTTCCTTCATAGGATGCTGCCCTTCCCGTGGTTGTTCCTTCCCGGGGAAAGGCCTGGCTATTCACTGCTTGCGTCGAGAAACACGTGATGGTGTCTCCGCAGCTTCTTTACATGCAACTGTATGTGCACTGACCTCTATGTCCATTGTGGTACTGAATTACCAGCCATAACAGATCAGCCAAGGACAATCCTCAGACCACCTCCAGAGAGCTGCAGCATCAACTTGCTGCAGATGGTGTCACTGTGCATCGGTCAACTATGCAACGCACTTTGCACAAGGAGAAGCTGTATGGGAGAGTGATGCTAAAGAAGCCGTTTCTGCAAGCATGCCACAAACAGAGTCGGCTGAGGTATGCAAAAGCACATTTGGAGAAGCCAATTTCTTTTTGGAAGAAGGTCCTGTGGACTGATGAAACCAAGATTGAGTTGTTTGGTCATACAAAAAGCGTTATGCATGGCAGCCAAAAAAACACAGCATTCCAAGAAAAACACTTGCTATCCACAGTAAAATTTAGTGGAGGTTCCATCATGCTTTGGGGCTGTGTGGCCAATGCCGGCACCAGGAATCTTGTTAAAGTTGAGGGACGCATGGATTCCTCTCAGTATCAGCAGATTATTGACAATAATGTTCATGAATCAGTGACAAAGTTGAAGTTACGCAGGGGATGGATCTTTCAGCAAGACAATGATCCAAAACACGGCTCCAAATCTACTCAGGTATTCATGCAGAGGAACAATTACACTGTTCTGGAATGGCCATCCCAGTCCCCAGACCTGAATATCATTGAACATCTGTGGGATCATTTGAAGAGGGCTGTCCATGCTCGGCGACCATCAAACTGAACTGGAATTGTTTTGTAAAGAGGAATAGTCAAAAATACCTTCATTCAGGATCCAGGAACTCATTAAAAGCTTCAGGAAGCGACTAGAGGCTGTTATTTTTGCAAAAGGAGGATCTACTAAATATTAATGTCACTTTTCTGGTGGGGTGCCCATACTTATGCACCTGTCAAATTTTGTTTGAATGCAGATTGCACATTTTCTGTTAGTACAATAAACCTCATTTCAAGGCAGAAACATTACTGTGTCCAACAGTTATTAGATATATGAAACTGAAATAGCTGTTGCTAAAAAACAATTTTTGTAAAACATTAAGCTGAAGATTAATAGGGGTGCCCAAACTTTTTCAAATAACTGTATTATTACAGCAGTTTTGTTTTTTTTATGCAGAGCTCCAATAATGATACAAAATAATCACCACTAGAGGGAGCTCACTGAATGCGGTGTAATTGAGTTCAAATTTTAAACAGTATGCAGTGAGCTCCCCCTAGTGGTGGCTGAATGCTGCAGGCGATTTGGAGCGATGCATCAGAAATCAAAGCTCTGACCATTATAAAGTTGTAGTGTTAAATTAATCAGCACAAAATAATTTAGGGTCAGTTCAGATTAAAAGGAAAAAAATCTATAGCATTAAGTGTAAGTGCTATGACTGGTAAGTGTGTGGTTGCTGTTCAATTGCTTGTTAAAGGGACGTACACTGCATTGCAAAAATGGCAATTTGTATACAGAAAATTGTTCTAACTGTTGAATATCTCATTTTCGTATCTTGCAAAGGAAAATGAATACAATCCAATTACCTAAACAAAATTTCCATCAATTCTAAAGTGACAGACAGAAAGCGATTATCATTACCGATCACCTTTTCCGGTCAGAATTATCATACATCCAGGGAGTAATTGAGCAGTTGTGGAATAACATAATGAGGTTAAATCCTGAGTGATGCCCCCTATAAATAACGATCCGTCAGCAGGAACGCCCATTACTGATGATGGTAGCGCACGATGGAACATAAGACCCTCATTATCGGAGTCACTGTTCTGGTGAGTGGGCAGCGAGACTGACAGACTGCCGAGAGGAGCCGTGGGGGTTAACAAGACGCCTTCACCAATTAGACATCACCAACATTATTTATAGAAATCAAAACCTCAACCAAAACAGCGTACCCCAAAGATAAATCAGGAGTCCAGCGGGTGCTGAGAGGTGTCCCATAGTAAAGCATCTAGTTAATAAAGAATGGTGAATACATGGTAAGGCAGAGGCAGAGCAATAGTGGATGGGGGGAGTTGTAGTTGCTAATATAGCACTGTTTCAGATTAAAAGTCAAGGGACATAATTAAATTACATGTAAAGTGATTTTCTACCTCCCAATTCCTGGTGGATTATTGAAGACACATGAGAACGTTATTGAGAGGAAGGGGCCAATATACGGTATATTGGCCCCTTGCTCTCAATAACTGGGACTGCATATAATCTATGATAGGGATACCCCTTTAAGTAACTCCCAACTGGATTTGTGTGACTTTCACATCTACAAAAAAATATAGAAGTACCGTAACAATAAAGGTCGCTAAATGGGATATCCGAACCTGGGCATTTATGGGACAATCGGAGTATGAGCCATAAATGAAAAGAGAGCGCAAAGTTGTCACCAGAGTAAAAGAGAGTACTTAGCGCAATCTAAGGTTTAACACGTATTCTGGTTTATCAACATGCGTTTCTTTACTATTTGTTTCTACATGGTCCTTCCTTTGTGGTTTCGCCGCCTTCAGTCTGAATCTACAAAGTGTACATATCAATAAGAGCAAGGAGAACCATTGCACAAACGGGTGTCCAAACATTTGGTTGGTGCTGTATTGCAAGAATGGGGTTCACATTTGGAATATATCTTTACCTGGGGGAAAAAAAACACTTAATTATACAGGTTAAATGTTGGGGTGACCCTCTAACCTCCAATAATCAAGATGTGCCCCCCTAATCCACTTACTCTTGGGTGACTACCATTGTCATGCTCATGGGGATATAAACTGAAAGGAGGAAAGTATCCGGACGCACGTCTTCATCGTTATATTATGGTTTATCATTGAGTCCCATTTCCCCCAGTCTCTCTTACCAGCCCGGTGTAAATCATTCGGCCCATCGCTCAGTCCCGATATATAACATTTGGCCCGTCATTCACTCCCCGATGTATAACATCTGGCCCATCGTTTGCCCCCCCAATTTATAGCATCTGGCCTATCGCTCAGCCCCCGATATATAATATCTGGCCCATCGCTCGTGCCCTAATATATAAGATCTGGCCCATTGCTCGCCCCCTGATGAATAGCATCCGGTCTGTCCCTCGGCCCTCCGATATATAACATCTGGCCCATCGCTCGCCCCCCCCCAATGTATAATATCCGGCCTGTTGCTCGCCCCCCTATATATAACATCTGGTCCATCGCTCAGCCCTCTGATATATAACATCTGGCCCATTGCTCCCCCCCAATGTATAATATTCGACCTGTCGCTAGCCTCCACTATATATAACATCTGGCCCATCGCTCGCCCCCCCAAATGTATAATATCCGACCTGTCGCTAGCCCCCCCTATATATAACATCTGGCCCATCGCTCGCCCCCCCCCATTGTATAATATCCGGCCTGTCGCTCGCCCCCACTATATATAACATCTGGCCCATCGCTCGCCCCCCCCATTGTATAATATCCGGCCTGTCGCTCGCCCCCACTATATATAACATCTGGCCCATCGCTCGCCCCCCAATGTATAATATCTGACCAGTCGCTCTCCCCCCTATATATAACATCTGGCCCATCGCTCGCCCCCCCAATGTATAATATCCAGCCTGTCGCTCGCCCCCCCTATATATAACATCTGGCCCATTGTTCGCCCCCCAATGTATAATATTCGACCTTTCGCTAGCCCCCCTATATATAACATCTTAGCCTGTTGCTCACTCCCCCTCCGATCTGTCGCTCACTCCCGGTGTATAACATCTGGCCCGTTGCTCACCCCCCTCCGACCTGTCGCTCACTCCCGGTGTATAACATCTGGCCCGTTGCTCACCTCACCTCCGACCTCTCGCTCACTCCCGGTGTATAACATCTGGCCCATTGCTCACCTCACCTCCGACCTCTCGCTCACTCCTAGTGTATAACATCTGGCTGGTTGCTCACCCCCCCTCCGACCTGTCGCTCACTCCCGGTGTGTAACATCTGGCCGGTTGCTCACCTCACCTCCGACCTGTCACTAACTCCCGATGTATAACATCTGGCCCGTTGCTCACCCCCCTCCGACCTGTCGCTCACTCCCGGTGTGTAACATCTGGCCCGTTGCTCACCCCCCTCCGACCTGTCGCTCACTCCCAGTGTATAACATCTGGCCCGTTGCTCACCTCCAACCTCTCGCTCACTCCCGGTGTATAACATCTGGCCCGTTGCTCACCCCCCCTCCGACCTCTCGCTCACTCCCGGTGTATAACATCTGGCCCGCTGCTCACCCCCCTCCGACCTGTCGCTCACTCCCGGTGTATAACATCTGGCTCGTTGCTCACCCCCCACCGACCTGTCGCTCACTCCCGATGTGTAACATCTGGCCCGTTGCTCACCCCCCTCAGACCTGTCGCTCACTCCCGGTGTATAACATCTGGCCCGTTGCTCACCCCCCTCTGACCTGTCGCTCACTCCCAGTGTATAACATCTGGCCCGCTGCTCACCCCCCTCCGACCTGTCGCTCACTCCCGGTGTATAACATCTGGCCCGTTGCTCACCCCCCTCTGACCTGTCGCTCACTCCCAGTGTATAACATCTCTCCCGTTGCTCACCCCTCCCCCTGATGTATAACATCCGGCCCGTCTCTCATCCCCGAGGTGAAACATCTGACCTGTCGCTCACCCCCAGTGTATAACATCCGCCCCTCCTTCCCGCCATGCCGTCTACCTTTACTAACACGTGACAGAGCGGCCGGTGGTGCAGAGCTCACTGATACCAGCGCTGTCCTGTAATAGGAGCCATCGGGGTAACAGTCTGTCCATGACATTTCTTCCCCCTAAATCTTCCCCCATCACTTATGAGTGATATTATAGAGAAGTGGAAGGAACCGCAGCAACACAGCCATGAACTGGAGCCCCAGTAATGTTACAGAGTGGGGGGCTGAGTGCTGAGGAGCAGATGGCAGAAAAGTTGGCAACATTTTGCTGACCCCATAACTGCACAGTACAAACCTCCTCTGGTATATCATCAGCACAAACACTGCGCGCCCACCGCAGCTTCACGATCAAGCAGCTGAATGCTGCTGTACATCACCAAGCACAATGAGTCTGATGGAGTGGTGTAAAGCCGCCACCACTGGACTCTGGAGGAGACGTGTTCTGTGCAGTGATGATCACACTTCTCTCTCTGCGTCTGATGGAGGAGAATGGGTTTGGTGATTCCAGGGGGACGTTACCCCCTGACTGCATTGTGCCCTCTGTACACATGGTGGAGGGGGATAATGCTACGGGCTGTTATCAGGGGGCGACCTCGGCCTCTTAGTTCCAAGAAGGGAAATCTTAATGCCTGACCAGAAGACATTTGTAACTTCCAGCTTTGTTGGAACAGTTTGGGAAAGACCCTTTTCAGTTTTCTAAGACTGTGACCAGTGCACAAGGTCCAAAAAGACTTTGAAGGGGGAGTTTAGTGGTAGAATATGCCCGGCCGCACAGAGCCCGGACCTCACCCCCATCAAAAACCATAAAGCGGAGATTGTGAGTCTGGTGTCGCCTCCAAAATCAAGGTCTGGCCTCACAAATACTCTTCAGGACGAAGGGGAAAAATCACCAACAGACCCCTCCAAAATCGTGTGGAAATCCTTCTTGGAAGAGCGGGAGCCGTTCTATCTGCAGAGGGGCGACTCCATATTAATGTCTACGGAGAATGGGAGGTGAGGAAAGCTCCTGCAGGGGGAATGTGGAGATGTCCCAGTTCTTTGTATAGTGTATGTCTACATTACTCTTGGTTTTTTTCTCATTTGGGTCAATTCTTCAGATGATCCATTTGGTCTAAGGCATAAAGTTTCTCCTTGTGGTGAGCGCCAAGTCTGACTAAGGAGGCTTATAGGCCATGCAATGCTCCCCTGTAAATGTAACTATGCATATTGCCTCTTTGGAGTGGTAGAGAACAGGGTCTCTAGGGTCACCTACTATATCC
Organism: Ranitomeya imitator; assembly: GCF_032444005.1. Lineage (NCBI taxonomy): Eukaryota > Metazoa > Chordata > Amphibia > Anura > Dendrobatidae > Ranitomeya > Ranitomeya imitator. The sequence continues at coordinate 25,749,723 of NC_091290.1, forward strand.
TAAAAGTCAATATTTACCCTTTAGGACCTTGCCACATGATTTTAGGATAAAAAGCCAAACCAGAAACTCCATGTTCCATATTGACTTCTAGAATGAGAATATGAACTTCCGCTACAGAGTCTACAACTGTGGGAAGACACAGGTTAGAATTGTTACATTCTCATCAGCGACAATGTTGCCTTTAAATTGTTGGAATGGCCCTTTAGAGTTCTGATCTCGTGCTGTAACGGGTTCTGCTCCATCTGCGTAGATCAGACTCCTCTACGAGAAGTTCCGCTCCATTCAACAATGTATGGCGCCCAGTGCTTCTTCGCTTCCTGGATTTCTCTCCGTTATTACAGCGATCCGTTGTAAAGGTTTCTTCTGGGTTTGATGATTGAGCAGTCACGTAACGGCATTGTTCTAACAATATCATCTCAGAGATAAAAATCAATGATCTCACTTCAGATGATGTAAGAGAGCAATTGCTGCGTGCACCACCATTACTCATTACTGGCACCCAATGTCTTCAAATTAAGGATGAAAAGGAACATTAGAAGAAAGTCAGGTATCCGGCATGTTACACAGGAATGCACATAGGGAATGGGCACATACTGCGATATAATGCGACGGGGAGGATATGTAGATTACAGCGGCTGAATGTGTGCAAGAGAGGGGTAGACAGGCAGACATAGATAGATAATATAGATAATATAGATAATAGATAGATAATATAGATAATATAGATGATAGATAGATAATAGATAATATATAGATAGATAATAGATAATATAGATGATAGATAGATAATATAGATAATATAGATAATAGATAGATAATATAGATAATATAGATGATAGATAGATAATAGATAATATATAGATAGATAATAGATAATATAGATGATAGATAGATAATATAGATAATATAGATAATAGATAGATAATAGATAATATATAGATAGATAATAGATAATATAGATGATAGATAGATAATATAGATAATATAGATAATAGATAGATAATATAGATAATATAGATGATAGATAGATAATAGATAATATATAGATAGATAATAGATAATATAGATGATAGATAGATAATATAGATAATATAGATGATAGATAGATAATAGATAATATATAGATAGATAATAGATAATATAGATGATAGATAGATAATATAGATAATATAGATAATAGATAGATAATATAGATAATATAGATGATAGATAGATAATAGATAATATATAGATAGATAATAGATAATATAGATGATAGATAGATAATATAGATAATACGTAGATGATAGGCAATCGCCACAGAAATACGCACACCGGTGACCTGCGTCACGTGATCGCGGGTCACCGGTGTGTCAGCATGACAACCCGAGGTCTCCAGGAGACCTTTATGGTTGTCAGTGCCGGATTGCTGTGAGCGCCACCCTGTGGTTTGCGCTCATAGCAAGGCTGTGATTCAGCTACATAGGAGCGATCTGAGCATCGCTCCTATGTAGCAGAGCCGATCAGGCTATGGCAGCTTCTACTCTCCAATGAAGGCTATTGAAGCATGCCAAAAAAAAAAAAAAAAAAATGTTTTTAAAAATATAAAAGTTCAAATCACCCCCCTTTCACCCCATTCAAAATAAAACAATAAAAATAAAATCAAACCTACACATATTTAGTATCACCGCGTTCAGAATCGCCCGATCTATCAATTACAAAAAAGGATTAACCTGATCGCTAAACGGCGTATCGAAAAAAAAAAGTAAAAACACCAAATTACGGGTTTTTTTTGGTTGCCGCAACATTGCATTAAAATGCAATAATGGGCGATCAAAAGATCATATCTGCACCAAAATGGTATCATTAAAAGCGTCAGCTCGGCGCGCAAAAAAATAAGCCCTCACCCAACCCAAGAGATCACGAAAAAAGGAGACGCTATGGGTATCAGAATATGACGCAATTTTTTTTTTTTTAACAAAGTTAGGAATTTTTTTCACCACTTAGATAAAAAAAGAACCTAGACATGTTTGGTGTCTATGAATCGTAATGACCTGGAGAATCATAATGGCAGGTCAGTTTTAGCATTTAGTGAACATAGTAAAAAAGCCAAAACAAAAAAACAAGTGTGGGATTGCACTTTTTTTTGCAATTTCACCGCACTTGGAATTTTTCACTTTTTCTAGTACACGACATGGTAAAACCAATGATGTCGTTCAAAAGTACAACTCGTCCCGCAAAAAAACCAAGCCCTCACATGGCCATATTGAGGGAAAAATAAGTTATGGCGAAAAATGAAAATGCAAAACCATAAAAACCTCCAGGGGTGAAGGAGCTATATTATAAAATAATTATAATTACAGTTAATGTTGAGCAGAATTAATTTCAACCTATTGCTTTAACCCTCCACAACAGTCACGGTCTCTCATGTGGCCCTTTAGGAAAATTAATTGCCCATCCTTGCCCTGAACTGTAATCTGCATATATAGTATATGGAGCCACATCAAAGCGTGAACAGGTGAGAAGTTATCTGTCCATAGACAAAGCGCAGGTGTCTGTGCAGCTTCTGATTAGAATACGGAGCAATAAATGAGCCAATCTACAGGTGGCAGCCCACTGGGAACCTACAAGCTGCTGTGTGAGCCCCCGCTACACCGGAGCCCCTGTAGCGTGGCATGGGGCAGTAGCCATGGGCAAGGTGTTCATCTCTTACACCCTGACACCCTACATGAAGGTGGGGGTCCCGGCTGGGTGTGTGGACTTGTGCTGTGAGGGTGCTACGCCACATTTCACCTATGACTTGGATGTTTGACAGCTCAGGAGAGAGTCCACCAGTATAAAATAAACTTTTTACTGAACATTAACTTGCGGAGGTTTATATACAGTAGATAGCGGGCACATATTTTCTCACCCGTTGCCTTGATGATACGTAACATTTTCCTCACACAACTTCAATCCCATCATTTGTCCTCTGTCTTCACTTTTCCTCGCTGCTTCACCACAACACAGCTCAATACTACAGTTCAGCCAGCAAAAGTCCTTTACTCAACCCACAGTTTTGCGTCTTCTTTCCCCTTAGGCCGGTTTCACACGTCAGTGGCTCCGGTACGTGAGGTGACAGTTTCCTCACGTACCGGAGCCACTGACACACGTAGACACATTAAAATCAATGCATCTGTGCAGATGTCATTGATTTTTTGCGGACCGTGTCTCCGTGTGCCAAACACGGAGACATGTCAGTGTTCGTGGGAGCGCACGGATTACACGGACCCATTAAAGTCAATGGGTCCGTGTAAAACAGGTACCGCACACGGACATTGTCCGTGTGCAGTCCGTGTGCCGTGCAGGAGACAGCACTACAGTAAGCGCTGTCCCCCCCACTGGTGCTGAAGCCGCCATTCATATCTTCTTTGCAGCAGCGTTTGCTGTAGAGAAGATATGAATATTCCTTTATTTTTTTTTTGTTTCTCGTGTTTAAAATAAAGATCCATGACCCCACCCCCTCCCACCCCCTGTGCGCCTGCCCGCTGTTCTTAAAATACTCACCCGGCTCCCTCGATGGCTGGCGCTGCTTCCTGTCCTGGCCGCACCTTCTACTGTATGAGCGGTCACATGGGGCCGCCGATTACAGTCATGAATATGTGGCTCCACCTCCCATAGGGGTGGAGCCGCATATTCATTACTGTAAATGAGCGGCCCCACATGACCGCTCATACAGTAGAAGGACAGGAAGCTGCGGCGAGGACAGGAAGCAGCGAGGGAGCCGGGTAAGTATTTTATTAACAGAGGGGGGGCGCACAGGGGCTGGGAGGGGGTTGGGGACAGTGATTTTTTTTTTTCAAACACACAAAAAAAAGATTTTTCATATTTTCTCTCCAGCGAACGATGCTGGAGAGAAGAAATGAATGGCGGCTTCAGCACCAGATGCAGGGGACAGCGCTTAACTCTAGCGCGGTCTCCTGCACGGTCCGTGTGGTCCTCGGTCGGCACACGGCTGCCGCACGTGTGCCACACTGATGTTCAACGTGAGCACACTGACACGGATAATTCCGGTACCGATTTTTCTGGTACCGGAATTATCTGGACGTGTGAGACTGGCCTAACGGAGAGAGTTTGTCAATCTGCGGAAATCGAGGAGCTCAACCTAATTGCATCTCTTGTGTATAAGGACCTTTACAATGATAAAGTTTTGTTGTATGGTCAGTAATATGGCGTCTTTGCCCATGTTACACATAGGTCCATTTCATGCTGTATTATGGCATTGTTCCTGATTCTCAGGGACGGTGTGGGGCAGAACACGAAGTCCAGTGGAGTTACCTGAATCTCATGGTCCCAACACAGGATATATCATAAAGAACCTCTACTGATTCAACTTTTAACAGTATTGTTCTCATATGGGTCAAAGGGAACTCTGAGCTTCCTAGTCGCCTTTGAATAATTCATCAATATCAGATTGGTGATGTTCCAATACCTGACACCTACATTTATCATCACTTTTTAGTTCAGGTGGTGGCCGCTAGTAAGCAGTGAACAGAGCTGGAAAAGCACTACTTCATACAGCGTATAGCTGCAGTTACCAGGTATTTAGGCTTAGCTCCTATTTACTTCCATAAAAGCTGAACTGCAGTATCAGACAATGGCCCCTACACAGTGTGCAGAGCTCAGCTGCAGTACCAGAGAACGGCCACTACACGGTGTACAGAGCTCAGCTGCAGTACCAGAGAACGGCCACTACATGGTGTACAGAGCTCAGCTGCAGTACGCGAGAACGGCCACTACACAGTATACAGAGCTCAGCTGCAGTACCAGAGAACGGCCACTACACAGTGTACAGAGCTCAGCTGCAGTACCGGAGAACGGCCACTACACAGAGCTCAGCTGCAGTACCCGAGAACGGCCACTACACAGTATACAGAGCTCAGCTGCAGTACCCGAGAACGGCCACTACACAGTGCACACAGCTCAGCTGCAGTACCAGAGAACAGCCACTACACAGTGTACAGAGCTCAGCTGCAGTACCAGAGAACGGCCACTACACAGTGTACAGAGCTCAGCTGCAGTACCAGAGAACGGTCACTACACGGTGTACAGAGCTCAGCTGCAGTACCAGAGAACGACCACTACACAGTGTACAGAGCTCAGCTGCAGTACCAGAGAACGGCTACTACACAGTGTACAGAGCTCAGCTGCAGTACCAGAGAACGACCACTACACAGTGTACAGAGCTCAGCTGCAGTACCAGAGAACGGCTACTACACAGTGTACAGAGCTCAGCTGCAGTACCAGAGAACAGCCACTACACAGTGTACAGAGCTCAGCTGCAGTACCAGAGAGCGGCCACTACACAGTGTACAGAGCTCAGCTGCAGTACCAGAGAACGGTCACTACACAGTGTACAGAGCTCAGCTGCAGTACCAGAGAACGGCCACTACACGGTGTACAGAGCTCAGCTGCAGTACCCGAGAATGGCCACTACACAGTGTACAGAGCTCAGCTGCAGTACCAGAGAACGGCCACTACACAGTGTACAGAGCTCAGCTGCAGTACCAGAGAACGGCCACTACACAGTGTACAGAGCTCAGCTGCAGTACCAGAGAACGGCCACTACACAGTGTACCCTGGCTGTTGTTCTAAACTTTGTACAACCCCTTTAAGCCTGGAAATTCCCTTTAATGTTTCATCCAAGAACTACTAGATGACCAGTCTAAATTCCTGGTGGCTGAGTAGTTAGCACTGTTGCATCACAATGATGGGGTCCTGGATTATATCTTGTACCTCTAGTGCTTGCCTCTGCGTACTGTAAAAGCATCCTCAAAATGCCTTTAATCTTCTGCCATAGAGGAACATTGTGCTCTCATGATCGGACCCTTTATTCTTGCAATTGGTGGAGGACCTCAATGATTATTTCTTGTAACACCTCACAAGATTAAAGGGACACTGTCACCTGAATTTGGAGGGAACAATCTTCAGCCATGGAGGCGGGGTTTTTGTGTGTTTGATTCACCCTTTCCTTACCCGCTGGCTGCAATATTGGATTGAAGTTCATTCTCTGTCCTCCATAGTACACGCCTGGGCAAGGCAAGATTGCACCTTATGCAGGCGTGTACTATGGAGGACAGATAATGAACTTCAATCCAATATTGCAGCCAGCATGCAGCCAGCAGGTAAGGAAAGGGTGAATCAAAAACACAAAAACCCCGCCTCCGTGGCTGAAGATTGTTCCCTCCAAATTCAGGTGACAGTGTCCCTTTAAACCTCCACTCTTAGGTAGAACATCTTATCTGCAGTGATGCGGATGGCCACAAGGGGCACTGCTGCCCCACAGTTCAGGGTTTAGCGTTGGCAGCAGTCACCCAGGGACAGAATTTTGGTTAATAATAGCACAAGCAGATCTGCTCTAAAGCCCCTGAAAATTGAGATGTATCTACAGAATTATGGAGACGGGACCCCTATGGTTGTTATTGAGCTGTTCTTGTATAAGGAGGATACTCTGATTGCTGCTGTGATACTGGATTCATACAATGTACTGCACAATATGTAATATACAGCTGCAGTCTGGCTTTGTTTTGGGGGCTTATAGTGGGGTATTTCTGTGTGTGCTGGGTTGTATCCAATAAATGCACCTGTCCCATGGAAGGTGTAGGCATGAGGAGTAATCAGTGGTGATCTAATGACAGGCAGTCAAGGGTTAAATGACCCAAATATGATTCTGAATGTTACAATACATAATGCTGGGTGACTGGGAACACTCTCTGGGCACAGGAAAGGGTTAATGTGCTGTGTGGAGGATCTCGGCTCTAGGAGCTTCAGTGGTTCCAGAAATTCATGCAAGATATGAGAGCTGTGCTGGAGACATGAGACCTGAGAAAAATCCCATCCCACCATGCCCAGTATACTGTCAATGTTTCCATACAGTCCCATGGCAATGCATTGTTGGGCTGGTTTCACACATCCATTTATTTCTGGTACCGGAGATATGTGTCATGAATGTAATATGTGTGCCAACTATGTGCCGCATCAGTACCACATGGTCGGCCGCCGGGGAAGAAGCGCTACAGTAAGCGCTGTTCCCCGGTGGAGGGTGCTGAATATGGCCTTCCTCATTCTCCCCTGTTCTGCCGGCAATCGGAGTGAGCAGATGCGAATGATAAGAGTTATATTAAAGTCTGAACGATGACAACAGGTGGGGGCTTCTGGGTCTCTTACCCCCATCATCCGACACCTGCTGCCATTAATAACAGTGACAGCAGGAGCGGATGATCGGGGTATTCCTCAGCCGCCGCCTGTGATCTAACTAAATAAATGAATGAAAAACCCAATGTCACGAGGCAGAAAAAGGAAAACAGGAGATGGGGAATCTGGGCCCCTGAACTGCCCCTCAGGCTAGGGGAAGCCCTGTCTTTCCTTAACTTGGGGGTACCCTTGAAGGTAGGGAGGCCCAAGTTACGGACCTGTCCCTGTCTCCTGTTAAACCCTGAACTAAACCCCCAACCCCCACCCCAGGAGGTGAACAGTGTAAACAGCACCACAAAGCAAATAAACTATATAAGAGTGAGGGGAACGATACCAAAAGGTGAATGCAGAAACTACAAAATAACAAAACTCAGAACTTAGCTTGTGCACGCCGCTGCAGACTCCACAACAAAGATAGTACAGCAACTGAGCTCCAAACACCAGACTTCGCTGACACTAGGGAGCTGCTACTGCGAGGTTGGTCTCCTGAAAGGAACTGTATAACCAACAGTCAGCTGAAGCACCAGGTGACCTTATAAAGGATGATGGGACTGGTCACAAACATCAGCTGACCCAGCAGCAATGCAGTGCAATGCAATGCAATAACACGAGCGGCCACCAAGGGAGAAAACTGCATTAACCCCCAATGACCAGAAAAGGAAAAAAGGTTTAAATCTGAGGGAAACCAGATCTGCCACAGATCCAAACATGGATCGTGACACCCGATGTGGGTCCCCCCCTATTTTCTTCAACCAACCAGGCAAAACTCACAGCTGGGGGCTGCAACCCTCATCTGTCCGCTTCAGCAAGGTTGGTTATCAAGAATAGAGGGGTCCCCATGCTGTTTTTTTTAATTATTTAAATAAATAATTAAAAAAAAAACGGTGTGGGGTCCCCTTCATTTTTGACAACCAGGCTTGCTAAAGCTCACACCTGGGGCTGGTAATCTCAGGCTGGTAAGAGGCCATGGATATTGCCCCCCCAGCCTAAAAACAGCAGCGCGCATCTGCCCAGAAAAGGCGCATCTATTACATACACCTATGCTGGCGCTTTGCCTGGCTCTTACCACTTGCCCTGTAGCTGTGGCAAGTGAGGTTAATACTTGTTGATGTCACCATTGTATTGACTGCAGCGCGCCGATACAGTTACATTCTGTAGCAGAGCAGGGAGAATCGATCTCCCTGCTCTGCCGCTATGGGGCCCCTGAGCAGGTGGGGGGCCTGGTGCCAGCAGTGGGCACCCGCCGTCATCAGAACATCAACTGTACAGGCATTTAGCCGATACAGCTGATCGCATTGATGGGAGAAGGAGCACTGCGCTCCTTCTCCCATCATCCACTTGTCAGTGTCGGTGTCTGACGTCACTGACACTGACGCGGGCGCGATGACGTCACTGCCCGGCGCCTGCTGTCAGGAGATCAGCGGGAGCAGCGCAGGAACCAGGATGAAGAGAGGTGAGTATTTATTTATTTTTTAATGGGTGCTGCTGCCTTATTACAGGGTCTGCCTATGGGGGTGCTGCCTCATTACAGGGTCTGCCTATAGGGGTGCTGCCTCATTACCGGGTCTGCCTATAGGGGTGCTGCCTTATTACAGGGTCTGCCTATAGGGGTGCTGCCTTATTACAGGGTCTGACTATGGGGGCTGCCTTATTACAGAGTCTGACTATGGGGGTGCTGCCTTATTACAGGGTCTGCCGCCTTATTACAGGGTCTGCCTATAGGGGTGCTTCCTTATTACAGGGTCTGACTATGGGGGCTGCCTTATTACAGAGTCTGACTATGGGGATGCTGCCTTATTACAGGGTCTGCCGCCTTATTACAGGGTCTGCCTACAGGGGTGCTTCCTTATTACAGGGTCTGACTATGGGGGCTGCCTTATTACAGGGTCTGCCTATATGACGGTGCTGCCCTATTACAGAGTCTGCCTATGGGGGCTGCCGTATGCTATAGAGTCTGCCTATGGGGAGTGCATTATACTATATTGTGGACTATTTGGTGCATTATGCTACAGTACATGGAGGCTATCTAGGGGGCCATCATACAGTATGGAGATTACAGTGTGGGGGTCATTATACATTGTTGGAGCCACCAGTTTGTGGGCTACTAAGGAGTCAGTATACTGTGTGGGTGCATTATACTGTGTATAAGAGAGCATCATGCTGTGTATAGGGGAGCTGTACAGGGGGAGACTCGGGACTTTATTAAATGTAAAGTGGGCACTTATTGTTATAGGGGAACTCAGGTTACTGTGGCTATCAAAGGGGCACATAGGGCATTATTAGTTTCTAGGGGCAAACTATGGGTACTGTTTTCTAGGGCACTTGCACCCGGCATTACTATACTTATAGAGGGGTGCTTTAGAATTTAGAGGGCACAGAGAACCACACAGCAGGGGCAGTAATAGGGTCACATATGGCAGCAGCGGCTCAGTATTGGGGTATCAGGGGCAGTAATAGTGTCACATACGGCAGCAGCAGCTCAGTATTGGGGTAGCAGGTGCAGTAATAAGGACACATACGGCAGCAGCGGCTCAGTATTGGGGTATCAGGGGCAGTAATAGGGACACATACGGCAGCAGCGGCTCAGTATTGGGGTATCAGGGGCAGTAATAGGGACAGATACGGCAGCAGCGGCTCAGTATTGGGGTATCAGGTGCAGTAATAGGGACACATACGGCAGCAGCGGCTCAGTATTGGGGTGTCAGGTGCAGTAATAGGGACACATACGGCAGCAGCGGCTCAGTATTGGGGTATCAGGTGCAGTAATAGGAACACAAGCGGCAGCAGCGGCTCAGTATTGGGGTATCAGGGCCAGTAATAGGGACACAAGCGGCAGCAGCGGCTCAGTATTGGGGTATCAGGGCCAGTAATAGGGTCACATACGGCAGCAGCGGCTCAATATTGGGGTATCAGGGGCAGTAATAGGGACACATACGGCAGCAGCGGCTCAGTATTGGGGTATCAGGTGCAGTAATAGGTACACATACGGCAGCAGCGGCTCAGTATTGGGGTATCAGGGCCAGTAATAGGGACACAAGCGGCAGCAGCGGCTCAGTATTGGGGTATCAGGGCCAGTAATAGGGTCACATACGGCAGCAGCGGCTCAATATTGGGGTATCAGGGGCAGTAATAGGGACACATACGGCAGCAGCGGCTCAGTATTGGGGTATCAGGTGCAGTAATAGGTACACATACGGCAGCAGCGGCTCAGTATTGGGGTATCAGGTGCAGTAATAGGGACACATACGGCAGCAGCGGCTCAGTATTGGGGTATCAGGTGCAGTAATAGGGACACATACGGCAGCAGCGGCTCAGTATTGGGGTATCAGGTGCAGTAATAGGGACACATACGGCAGCAGCGGCTCAGTTTTGGGGTGTCAGGTGCAGTAATAGGGACACATACGTCAGCAGCTCAGTATTGGGGTATCAGAAGGATGAGGAGTTTGTGTAGGTTGGGAATAGATACCAAGGAAGGTGACGGGCACAAGGGGGCATTCTTTGCGTCTGGAGGAGAGAAGGTTTTTCCACCAACATAGAAGAGGATTCTTTACTGTTAGGGCAGTGAGAATCTGGAATTGCTTGCCTGAGGAGGTGGTGATGGCGAACTCAGTCGAGGGGTTCAAGAGAGGCCTGGATGTCTTCCTGGAGCAGAACAATATTGTATCATACAATTATTAGGTTCTGTAGAAGGACGTAGATCTGGGGATTTATTATGATGGAATATAGGCTGAACTGGATGGACAAATGTCTTTTTTCGGCCTTACTAACTATGTTACTATGTTACTATGTTACTATGTAATAGATGGTGATGGGGCTGGAATATGAGAAGTGAAATGTGTCTTTGTTGTATTCTCTGCAGACGAGTCCTGGCTGGAAGAAGTTGTCATGTCTGTCTGGGCCAGATGGAAAAGACGGAAAAAATGAACGATTCCATCATCGGTAAGTCATTATCTGTAACTGTGCTGTGATCTCTTATATGCTCTGTAGGGCTGGTATCTACCACTGACCATATGGCGGTAATATCCATATTGGTCTTTATATAGAGATTATTTTCAGTAACAGTGCAGTCATCTGCTGGGGTTCTCCTCCACTATTAGGGCGCGTCACCGAGTTGCAATCAAGGCTACGAGAGAGAGAGAGAGAGAGAGAGAGAGAGAGAGAGAGAGAGAGAGACTTCTCACTCACACTCTCTCCTCACACACACTCTCCTCACACACACTCTCCTCACACACACTCTCCTCACTCACACACTCCTCACACTCTCTCCTCACACACACACTCTCCTCACACACACTCTCCTCACTCACACACTCTCCTCACTCACACACTCTCCTCACTCACACTCTCTCCTCACTCACACACTCTCATCCACTCTCCTCACTCACACACTCTCCTCACTCACACACACTCTCCTCACTCACACTCTCTCCTCACACACACTCACTCTCCTCACTCACACTCTCCTCACACCCTCTCCTCACTCAGACTCGCCTCACACACTCTCTCCTCACACACACTCTCCTCACTCACACTCTCTCCTCCCTCACACACTCTCCTCACTCACACTCTCTCCTTACACACACTCTCTGCTCACTCACAGTCTCTCCTCACTCACACTCTCTCCTTACACACACTCTCTCCTCACTCAGTCTCCTCACTCACACTCTCCTCACTCACACTCTCTCCTTACACACACACTCTCTCCTCACTCACACACTCTCTCCTCACTCACACTCTCCTCACTCACACTCTCTCTCCTCACTCAGTCTCCTCACTCACACTCTCTCCTTACACACACACTATCTCCTCACTCAGTCTCCTCACTCACTCTCCTCACTCACACTCACTCCTTACACGCACACTCTCTCCTCACTCAGTCTCCTCGCTCACACTCTCCTCACTCACACTCTCTCCTTACACACACACTCTCTCCTCACTCACAGTCTCTCCTCACTCACACTCTCCTCACACACACTCACTCCTCACACTCTCCTCACACACACTCTCCTCACTCACAGTCTCTCCTCACACACACTCCCTCCTCACACTCTCCCTTCACACACTCTCTCCTCACTCACTCACACACACTCCCTCCTCACACTCTCCCCTCACACACTCCCTCCTCACACTCTCCCTTCACACACTCTCTCCTCACTCACTCACACACACTCCCTCCTCACACTCTCCCCTCACACACTTTCTCCTCACACTCTCTCCTCACACACTCCCCTCACTCACACTTTCTCCTCACACTCTCCCCTCACACACTCCTCACACTTTCTCCTCACACTCTCCCCTCACACACTTTCTCCTCACACTTTCTCCTCACACTCTCCCCTCACACACTTTCTCCTCACACTTTCTCCTCACACACTTTCTCCTCACACTTTCTCCTCACACACTCCTCACACTCTCCTCACTCACACACTTTCTCCTCACACTTTCTCCTCACACACACTCTCCTCACACTTTCTCCTCACACTCCCGTAGTTTATCCGCGCAGCGCTCAGCACAGGAATGTGCGGAGAGAGAAGCAGGTTTAATCTCCGATTGTAGCTCCGCCCCTCTCGCTTTTGATTGGACAGGTATCCGGACACTGAAGCAGTGATTGGCCGGGCGGGCTGTCACATGGTGCCCGCTGTGGCCGGACTCCTCTCCTGGAAGCTGCTGCCCGCTCAGTGTGATGAGAAGCGGCGGAGAGTTCGCGCTGCTCCCGGGACCCCCGCTGCCCTAACAGCCCCCGTACTCTGTGGTCGCCGGGACCCTCAGCCCCGCTCTATGGAGGCAACCGAGGATGCTGTGTACACGGAAAACCAAACCGCTCGTGTCCACCTGCGTCATCCTGAGCGGCATGAGTAACCTGCTGTGCCTGCTCTATGTGGGCTGGGTCACCAACTACATGGCCGGCCTCTACGTGCGGGTACAGGAGCCCCCGGAGCGCCCGAAGATGGAGCCCCCCGAGGACAAAGCCGGGGACACCCTGAGGATCATCGAGCGCCTGGAGCGGCTGGAAAGCGTCATCAACCAGCACATCCAAGGTACAGACCGGAGTATATACTGTGTACACGGTATATACCCTCTATATACTACATGTATATACTGCACCTGCCTGTATATACCGCCTACTACCTCTATATACCGCCTACTGCCTCTATATACCGCCTACTACCTCTGTATACTGCACCTGCCTGTATATACCGCCTGCTAACTCTATATACCGCCTACTACCTCTCTATACCGCCTACTACCTCTATATACCGCCTACTACCTCTATATACCGCCTACTACCTCTATATACCGCCTACTACCTCTATATACCGCCTACTACCTCTATATACCGCCATCAACCAGCACATCCAAGGTACAGACCGGAGTATATACTGTGTACACGGTATATACCTCTATATACTACCTGTATATACTGCACCTGCCTGTATATACCGCCTACTACCTCTATATACCGCCTACTACCTCTATATACCGCCTACTACCTCTATATACTGCCATCAACCAGCACATCCAAGGTACAGACCGGAGTATATACTGTGTACACGGTATATACCCTCTATATACTGCCTACTACCTCTATATACCGCCTACTACCTCTATATACCACCTACTACCTCTATATACTGCCATCAACCAGCACATCCAAGGTACAGACCGGAGTATATACTGTGTACACGGTATATACCTCTATATACTACCTGTATATACTGCACCTGCCTGTATATACCGCCTACTACCTCTATATACCGCCTACTACCTCTGTATACTGCACCTGCCTGTATATACCGCCTGCTAACTCTATATACCGCCTACTACCTCTCTATACTGCCATCAACCAGCACATCCAAGGTACAGACCGGAGTATATACTGTGTACACGGTATATACCCTCTATATACTGCCTACTACCTCTATATACTGCCTACTACCTCTATATACCACCTACTACCTCTATATACTGCCATCAACCAGCACATCCAAGGTACAGACCGGAGTATATACTGTGTACACTGTATATATCCTCTATATACTACCTCTATATACTGTGTACACTGCCTACTGCCTCCATATACTGCCTACTACCTGTATATACTGCCATCAACCAGCACATCCAAGGTACAGACCGGAGTATATACTGTGTACTCGGTATATACCCTCTATATACTACCTCTATATAATGTGTACACTGCCTCCATATACTGCCTACTACCTGTATATACTGCAATCAACCAGCACATCCAAGGTACAGACCGGAGTATATACTGTGTACTCGGTATATACCCTCTATATACTGCCTACTACCTCTATATACTGCACCTGCCTGTATATACCGCCTACTACCTGTATATACTGCACCTGCCTCTATATACCGCCTACTACCTCTATATACCGCCTACTACCTCTATATACCGCCTACTACCTCTATATACTGCCATCAACCAGCACATCCAAGGTACAGACCGGACTATATACTGTGTACACTGTATATATCTCTATACACCACCTACTACCTCTATATACTGTGTACACTGCCTACTGCCTCTATATACTGCCTACTACCTGTATATACTGCAATCAACCAGCACATCCAAGGTACAGACCGGAGTATATACTGTGTACTCGGTATATACCCTCTATACACTACCTCTATATACTGTGTACACTGCCTACTGCCTCCATATACTGCCTACTACCTGTATATACTGCAATAAACCAGCACATCCAAGGTACAGACCGGAGTATATACTGTGTACACTGTATATACCTCTATACACCGCCTACTACCTCTATATACTGCACCTGCCTGTATATACCGCCTACTACCTGTATATACTGCACCTGCCTGTATATACCGCCTACTACCTCTATATACTGCCATCAACCAGCAAATCCAAGGTACAGACCAGAGTATATACTGTGTACACTGCACCTGCCTCTATATATACTGCCTACTACCTCTATATACTGTGTACGCTGCCTACTGCCTCTATATACTGCCTACTACCTCTATATACCTATATACTGCCATCAACCAGCACATCCAAGGTACAGACCGGAGTATATACTGTGTACACTGTATATACCTCTATATACTGCACCTACCTGTATATACTACCTACTACCTCTATATACCTATATACTGCCATCAACCAGCACATCCAAGGTGCAGACTGGAGTATATACTGTGTACACGGTATATACCTCTATATACTACCTCTATACACTGCACCTGCCTGCATATACCGCCTACTACCTATGTATACTGTGTACACTGCCTACTGCCTCTATATACTGGAACACATGGGCTACTTGCACAGTGAACAAGTCTGTAGAATCATGTTCACACACCACCAAGAAACCTGAAGACACAAAAGAGAATAGTAAAACCAAAAACACTCAGTTTGAAAAAAATTGCAGTAATCTGCAAGTGCTAGTAAAAGATGTAAAAAACAGGGTATTTGGTTGATACGTTTTTTGCAAAAAATGTATACTAAGCTGCTCTACCAATCTTCACGGTATACCCTTATCAGAGCAGTCCTAACTAGTGTATGCAATCCCTATCTGATGTATTTAAAAACCTGATCATCTGTATACAGAGTATATACTGTGCACACGTTATATACCTCTATATACTGCACCTGCCTGTATATACCGCCTACTACCTCTATATACTGCCATCAACCAGCACATCCAAGGTACCGACCGGAGTATATACTGTGTACACTGTATATACCTCTATATACCGCCTACTACCTCTATATACTGTGTACACTGCCTACTGCCTCTATATACCGCCTACTACCTCTATATACTGCACCTACCTGTAAATGCTGCCTACTACTTTTATACACTGCACCTGCCTCTATATACTGCACCTACCTGTATATACCATCATCAACCAGCACATCCAAGGTACCGACCGGAGTATATACTGTGTACACTGCACCTGCCTGTATATATTGCCTACTACCTGTATACACTGCACCTGCCTGTATATACCGTCTACTACCTCTATATACTGCACCTGCATATATATACCGCCTACTACCTCTATATTCTGCACCTACCTGTATATACCATCATCAACCAGCACATCCAAGGTACCGACCGGAGTATATACTGTGTACACTGCACCTGCCTCTATATATACTGCCTACTACCTCTATATACTGTGTACGCTGCCTACTGCCTCTATATACTGCCTACTACCTCTATATACCTATATACTGCCATCAACCAGCACATCCAAGGTACAGACCGGAGTATATACTGTGTACACTGTATATACCTCTATATACTGCACCTACCTGTATATACTACCTATTACCTCTATATACCTATATACTGCCATCAACCAGCACATCCAAGGTGCAGACTGGAGTATATACTGTGTACACGGTATATACCTCTATATACTACCTCTATACACTGCACCTGCCTGCATATACCGCCTACTACCTATGTATACTGTGTACACTGCCTACTGCCTCTATATACTGCATACTACCTGTATATACTGTGTACACTGCACCTGCCTGTATATACCGCCTACTACCTCTATATACTGCACCTGCCTGTATATACCGCCTACTACCTCTATATACTGCACCTGCCTGTATATACCACCTACTACCTCTATATACCTATATACTGCCATCAACCAGCACATCCAAGGTACAGACCGGAGTATATACTGTGTACACGGTATATACCTCTATATACTGCACCTACCTGTATATCCTACCTACTACCTCTATATACCTATATACTGCCATCAACCAGCACATCCAAGGTACAGACCAGAGTATATACTGTGCACACGTTATATACCTCTATATACTGCACCTGCCTGTATATACCGCCTACTACCTCTATATACTGCCATCAACCAGCACATCCAAGGTACCGACCGGAGTATATACTGTGTACACTGTATATACCTCTATATACCGCCTACTACCTCTATATACTGTGTACACTGCCTACTGCCTCTATATACCGCCTACTACCTCTATATACTGCACCTACCTGTAAATGCTGCCTACTACTTTTATACACTGCACCTGCCTCTATATACTGCACCTACCTGTATATACCATCATCAACCAGCACATCCAAGGTACCGACCGGAGTATATACTGTGTACACTGCACCTGCCTGTATATATTGCCTACTACCTGTATACACTGCACCTGCCTGTATATACCGTCTACTACCTCTATATACTGCACCTGCATATATATACCGCCTACTACCTCTATATTCTGCACCTACCTGTATATACCGTCATCAACCAGCACATCCAAGGTACCGACCGGAGTATATACTGTGTACACTGCACCTGCCTGTATATATTGCCTACTACCTGTATACACTGCACCTGCCTGTATATACCGTCTACTACCTCTATATACTGCACCTGCATATATATACCGCCTACTACCTCTATATTCTGCACCTACCTGTATATACCGTCATCAACCAGCACATCCAAGGTACCGACCGGAGTATATACTGTGTACACTGCACCTGCCTGTATCCATCAGCACATCCAAGGTATGGACCCTAATGTATGTGCGCTGTGCTATCCCCTACCTGCATATACCACCTCCATCTACCTGTATATAACCCCACACAGTTACTTGTTGGCACAGACGAGCGGCCGCGCTGCAGATCGCACTGGTTACTGTATCCGTCTCTGTAGCAGCGCACTGTAGGCGCAGAGCAGCGGAGCCGTCTACTGCTTCTTACCTGTATATACGTGTTCTGTAGTGTACAGGCCGTATACAGGCATTTCCCACCTTCTGTACATTATGTTGTCTGTATCCCCTTCCCCCTGTATTACTGCTGTATACCGGTCTCTACAAGGCTGTATCCGTCACCTGGTGCCACAGGTTTATCCTCACCGACGGTGACCCCTCTGCCGCACCCTCCTAATAATCCCCGGGGGTCACCTGGTCACACAGGGAGGGTGATGCGTTTATAGAGGTCCTGCTAATTGTATAACGAAAAGTTCTGCAACTTTTTAACAAACTTTGTATTATTTTCGGGGTCTTGGTCGCCCGTTACTTTTCAACTGCGCCAAAGAAAAACCAGACTGATTTAGAAAAAAAAAAGTCCAAAGCGGAAAATGGCGCAAAAGCGTAATTCATTTTGCCACAAAAAATAAAATTGCTGGGAGTTGTGGTTTCCTGGCTGATGGTCTTGAGTGTTGGTGATCTGGTTGTTGCAGTGGGTCGGCGCCGGTTCTGGGACTGCGCTATTTCGAGTCTGGGAAGATGAGTAAATATTTGAGGACGAGCGCGGGACGGAATGATATTTTCACAGCTGGTATTTATGGGCCGAGCACCGGACACGGAGGAGATGATGATTTTCTTTTATTTCTGGGTTATTTGACGTCGTGATATTTGTTTCACTGCTTGGAGAGAATCCTAATTATCTGCAGAGTCGTTACCAGAGAAACAGCCGCGTTCTGATTGGTGGGGGGTATCTGGGATAACGAACCCCAATGTGTCTGAATGGGGCAGATAATTGGCTAAGGTCAGGACAAGAATAGGAACCTGGGGGCGGCGGTGCGACCGGCGGTGCAGGGGTTACATTGTTCTAACATTTTCTTCCAGAATTTAGTAAGTAAATAATCTGCAGGTCCCTAATATTCTGTGTGTTTCAGTTCCTCCCCAGCTCTGCTTGCTGTCAGTGAATGGGAATATTCTCCTTTCCGTCCCTTCCTATCCCCATTAGTTGCTATGATAATTCCACTCCTCAGCTTTATGGTTTTAGTCTTTTCTTCATGACCTATTGCTTTAGTCCTGACAACCTGTCGCTGAGGCCTCCGGGCAGTTTTTCTTTTTTTCACATTCCCCGTCAGGTAACGTTGTCCGCGTGTCCTGACAGGATCTGAGATTTTTACAGTTTTGTAAATTCTTGTAGCAACGTCTCTTCTTTTGCCCTTTGTAAAATGAGTGAAATCGAAATCTTTTGTCCTGGCCTGAAAAGCGAATGTGTCACGAGGCATAATAATAAACCGAGAAATAAGAGTGGTTAACCTGATTCTGATGCTTTTTCGGAAACTGCAAACTAATTTGATTAGCTGCATATTGAGTTGAACATCTCTAGTCTCGAATATATAATTAAAAAAAGTGTAATCTTGCTTTAACGGAGACCACTGAGCTTCAGATTAGTGTGATACTTCCTGTTTTGCAGAGAGGACTTTTCAGCCATCTCATTATCATCACAGGCAGGATTACAATAGGTAAATCTGCTGTATACAGTAGATAACATAGGATCCACCATTCCCAATGTGATTTCATAGCTCACCTCCTCCTACTCCTGTACAGTGACAAATAACAGCTATATACTGTAGATAACAGAGGATCCACCAATCACAATAGGTGGTCACAGCTCAACTCCTCTTACTCCTGTACAATGACTGATAACATCTCTATATACAGGATCCACCATTCACAATATCTGATGTCACAGCTCACCACCTCCTCCTCCTGCACACTGACTGATAACACCTCTATATACAGTAGATATTACAGGATCCACCATTCACAATAGGTGATGTCACAGCTCACCTCCTCCTCCTGTACAATGACTGATAACACCTCTATATACAGGATCCACCATTCACAATAGCTGATGTCACAGCTCACCTCCTCCTGTACAGTGACTGATTACACAGGATCCACCATTCACCATAGATGATGTCACAGCTCACCTCCTCCTGTATAATGACTGATAACACAGGATCCACCATTCACAATAGGTGATGTCACAGCTCACCTCCTCCTCCTGTACAATGACTGATAACACCTCTATATACAGTAGATAACACAGGATCCACCATTCACAATAGGTGATGTCACAGCTCACCTCCTCCTCCTGTACAATGACTGATAACACCTCTATATACAGTAGATAACACAGGATCCACCATTCACAATAGATGTCACAGCTCACCTCCTCCTCCTGTACAATGACTGATAGCAGCTCTATAGTAGATAACACAGGATCCAACGTGATGCAGTAACATAACTCTCGATACTGCTGAGCAGTTTGTTGTTTTCTTTTGCTGTTGATCACATTGAGATGTTCTATGATGGAGTAATAATTGTCAGGCCACCCTGTTGAGCGGCGCCTCCACCAGTTATATAGGAGAAGTGCAACAGCTTCTCGCTGCTATAACCCGGGCAGTGATTAATCTGGACGGGTTTTCCTGGCGACGCTTTCTGCTCTGTCGGAATTCTGATTATTCATTGGTTCTAATCTATGCAAATGACAGAGAAACGTGCCGCTTGTAAAGCGATGACGGGGGGATCCGGGCCGCGCGCCACCATCGCTGTAATGACATTTGTCAAGTCTTTGTTGTGTGGAGCGAAAATCTGCTCGGATAAATGGTGGGAACCTGATCGATATGCAACAGCGAAGATCAACGTGAAAGATAAACGTATGGATGTAGACCGAAGATCGGCCGGTGCGAAGAGCTCAGACTGCTGGTAGATTCACTTTGGTTTTTTTCAGGTTGTTTTTTGCCGCAACAGAAAATGCAGCGATTGCTGCTAGTTTCTAAAAGCGTTGCAACAATATTGCAGCTTTACTGCAGTGAAGATCTGCCCCACAACTGCAAGGTTTGAACACAGCCTAAGGCTATGTTCACACAGGTTATGTTTTTTTTTTTTTTTTTTTTTCTTCTTCTTGCATAAACTGCTTTAACTGGTTTTTGTATTGTGCTTTTTTTATTTTTTTGCAGCCTTTTTGCAGCCTTTTTTTGCAGCTTCAGATAGTAAATGGCTTCAGTTAGTAAATAGCTTCAGTTAGTAAATAGTATTGATGTCATATCTGCTGAACAGACAGAAAATCCTGGGATGAGCAATAAGGATTCTGCACCCAAAATACAGAAGGACTTGTTTCTGCGGATTCCGTTAGGATTCGCTTTAAATAATAAGTGAGCTGTCCTTACTTTTTTTCCTACCAGGAGTTTTTTTTTTTTTGTTTTTTTTTAACATTCATTCTCAAAAGACTGAACATGAACGTCAACACAATGTCACTTTCAGGCGGAAACTGCTTGAAAAACTTTTCAGAAAACACTTCAAAGAATGAACACACATAATTCTATAACAGCTCACTGAGTAGATGTTAAAACAAGTGACCGGTCTATTCTTCTGGCGGGAAAGCTCAAAAGACGCTCTGATGTTTTTTGTAGCGGTTTCCATAGTTTTGCTTAAAAAAACAAGCAAAAATAAAAAAAAACTGAGTGATTTATTAATTATTCAATGAGTGAGAAAAAAAATTAGTAAAGTACCCCCCCGAAAAAAAAACCAACACAAAAGATGTTTCAGGAAAATCTCCAGTTACCTGAAGAGTCTTGTGGGTGAGAAACTTCTCGGGTTTGCGTTAGCTGAAAAGATGTTGTGTGCGTATAACATGAGTGTTTCTATTCATTTGTTTGGAAAAAGAAAAAAAGAAAAACTTTTAAAGTAGTTTTGAAGAAGTTATTCAGGGTAATTTTGCAGGAAATCTACTCCCCCAAAAATCCTCTAACTGTGGGATTAATAGCTGAGACCCCAGACTGTTACATTCTATCTGCACTGATACATTGTATCAAACGGGACACACAAGAGATTTCTGCTGCTGATGTGTATGGACTGGACATGGAGAGGAAGAAAACAACTTTTTCTCAATGAAATTCTAGGGAAGCTTGTTGGAAAAGGGGTTTGATCTGGATTTTGGCCGGGGAATCCGCACTGAAAACCATATAAAAGAGGGAAAAAAACAACAAAAAATACTGTTCACTTTTTTTTTTTTTTTTTAAAAGATTTTTGAAGCTGTTCTGCTCCAAAGTCCGCATCAGAGTATTAGGAGTTTTAGATGTGGATTTTGGAGCAGATTTTCTTTTTTCCAAATCCATGACAATAAGTGAAAATATCTGTATGAGTTTCGTCTTTGAATTGCTTTTATCAATGGTGAGGACTTGATACACAAGGTCCATTAGAATGAGCAAAGATGATATAAAGCTTTGGTCTTCTACCTCTCCAGCTGTGATAGAACTACTACTCTCAGCATGCCCTGACAGCCTTCGCCTGCGGTTTTGCTACAGATTGAAGATGACTTCCATAAGGTCCCATGTAAGATTTCCCATCACCGGCCGCCTCTTTACCGCCACGCGTGGGGACGTCCGCGCTCTATGAAGACATGACGGCCATAATGTAATCTCGACTCCTCTTCTTGTCTCCGCCGCCAAACAAATCTGTATTGTGACCAGTGGAGCGGACGAGTCGCACATAAGAAAGATGTTCTTGTTTTTTGAGAATGCGAGCGCCCGGCGAAATAATTTTTCTTTCTCATTAGCGCCCATTAATCTCCAGTACTTATCTCACCTCTCCTCGCCATTTATCGTCGTCGTTGATGTACGAGCGATGTCTCCCACCACGACAAGCGCCAAACACGCCGCTGATTAATGCGCGAATACTTTTAATGTCAGAGAGTGCTTGTTCTTATTTCCAGCAAGTAAATGCATATTTATTGACGCGTAATTTCCCATCGCGCTCCGAGGACTTTCATTTAGCAGAATGTATTTTTCTCCGCTCGTCAGCATCTCGTTTATTACTCGGGGCAGGACCGCTCTGCTTATACATTTTCTGCAAAAGCCATCATTTATTTTCCTTTTTTGTTTGTTAGAATCAGACTTGATACATTGTATCAGGATGAATGCAATAATAACATTGGGGAAGGGGAGGCAGAAGAAATGTGCGCTGACACTTGGGGGCACCCGTAGCATTGCATGCTGGGAGGAAGATCAATACTGTGTTCAGGTTCTATCCATCCTGCTAATGTTTGTCCAAAGGGGCCGTCATTGTCCGATACACTCTTAATAGGGAATTATTTAAAAAAAAAAAAAAAAAAAAAGTGGTTGGGGGTCTCCCATTCATATAATATATTGTACTTATAAATTAGAAATTAAATTTTCCGGCCATTGGGGCTTTTTCATACTCTTAACTTCCAATTGTTTCAGGAAATTTACATGAATATAAGCCACGATGAACAGAAAAGTGTCTTAACTTATGTATTGAAGCATCTAATGAGCTTGTGAAAGTCATTGTGAAGGGAGGGGGAGCAGGTGATATGTGATATCAGTCATTGTAGGAAAAGGTGAGCTGTCACATCACCTATTGTGAATGGTGGATCCAGTAGATAACTGTATATAGAGGTGTTATCAGTAATTGTACAGGAGGAGGAGGTGAGCTGTGACATCACCTATAGTGAATGGTTGATCCTGTGTTATCTACTGTATATAGAGGTGTTATCAGTCATTGTACAGGAGGAGGTGAGCTGTGACATCACCTATTGTGAATGGTGGATGCTTTATCAGCTGTATATAGAGGTGTTATGTCATGGTAATCCTGCCTCTGATGATAGCGAGACTGCTGAAAACTTCCTGTTAGGACAGGAAGTGTGAGACTAGCATAGCCCTAGTGGTCAGGGTAAAAATTGCAAGATTTTGAATTTTTCTTTTCTTTAGATTTTCATATGGGGAGAAAAGGCCAACATTAATGTAAAAAAACCAAAACCCCCAAACCTGATTTAAACAATAGGTCATTCTCTAACACATTCCTTTTAGTGGAGGTGGCCCCATCGATCGTCTCTCTCGCTGTCGGACCCCGCATGCCCTCTTTCTTCATGAACAGCATATTGATGAGTGGACACTGTGTAATACTTTATCCATCCAGTGATGGCGCTGCAGGGGAATTCAACACTTGCTGCCAGGTTCTGTAACAGATCACAGGTGATCGCCAGGGATCAGAGCAGTGGAATTTCACATGATTGGAAAAAAAAATGCAATTTTGTGCACACCTAAAATTTAGCAACTTGTGATGTTTTTGTGCCTATGACAACACTTTCTGTCTTAATATTTTCAGTTTTGTCAAAGGACATCACAGCAGCCAATTGGGTCTTTTGTTTCGTGTCCATTTACCTATAGTGAGGCCCAGTATACCTTGGTGTTAGAGATCAAAAGCAGGAAGTGTTGTCATAGGGGCAAAGCCATAAAGAAGCTGTGAGAAGGGCTAGAACGTGAATTTGACACTTTGAGATTTTTAGCGATGCCGCTGTAAATTGAGACCCATCAATGACCGCACGATGGGGATTGTGCGCCCATTGTGGTGGATGGACGATCAGCCTTGGGTGGTCTTAGGTTTTAGGTCTTTTAAATACTATTTCCTTATAAAACAGATTTGGGGGGTTAACCCTGTTAAACCTCCCAGGAGACTGAATCTATTCTGGATGATGGCGTTTAACTAAAGGGTCTCATTTATAGTAATAAGCCAGGAAAGATGCATTAAAGTCCCTGACGTCCGTGCTGACGATTGGACCCCCCCCCCCCCAGTTCCAATAATTTTTACCGTAGCTTTAAATAAGACTGAGGTCGTTAACAGTTAAGCTGTGTGGTAAACATCCCCACCGCAATTATGCAATTAATCACTTTTAAATAATTTACTTTGTGGCTCTTCACTCCAGAAGTGTCCAGAATACCGCTCCGAGCCCCCTGATAATGAACGCTGCTAAATACTCCGAAAAAAAAAAAAATCTGAACTGCAGCCAAATCTCCGTGAATTGCATTATTCCAGTGTGAAATGTCACCTCCTAATAAGACGCCGTTATCGGGAATTAAAGGGCTTGTGGTTCCGCTCTGGGCTTCAGAGTCTTCTGTTCGTGTGAACCGTATGTGTCACCTCTGAGGGGGCAGAGGCGACGATCGGGGCACAGAGAGCCGGGAACAGTTAGAAAAGTCGCAGTTATTTACTAACATTTAAAAAAGTTTATTAAAGCGGATCTGTCACTATATAGAATACAAAGTGCATACATTATGGAATAGATCTATTGGAGCTTATGAGGCTGGTGTACTTACTGTGAAAATCCATGTCCAAACAGCTGTGTAATCCTGATGTTGAGACGAGCATTTTCTGAGTCCAATTAAAGAGTAAGAAAGCTCTAGAGTCCAATATTCTGTCTCCCTCGCACCCACTAAGCCTGACTGACCGCTGCAGCTTGTACTGAGCAGTGTGAGATGCCAACAGCAGCAAGGAGGGGGGACAGTGAGGAGCTGTGAGTGAGGCTAGGTTGGCGCAGAATCAGTCTAAACCTTGAATTAGGATTACAAGGCCAGTCTGATTTTGATTTTCAAAGGAAGTACACCAGCCTCATTAGGGCTGAGTGATCAGTTTTAAATGTAATCCAGTTTCTAATGTGAAATCTGATGGATGCACTTTAAAATTATGAAACTGTGGCAGAGAAAATGTTTTTTTTTTAAAAATGATTTATTAAAACTACGGTAATATGCATTTGAGAGTTGATCCCACTCCTTCATCAGGTCGATACCCAATGGAGGAGTTTGAGCAATTCTGAAATGTGTAATTTTAATAAAGCCAAAATTAAAAGTTTGGACAGTCATGGGCCGACCTCAAAATATATATATATATATTTCTACTATTTGAGACGGGGTTTCCTCATGAACTATTAACTTTTTTTTTTTTATAAGGAAGAAAACTTAAAGGGGTTTCCCACGAACAAAGTACATTTTGGAAAATATTTCTTAGAATAAAATATTGGAATAATATAATGTTATGTAAGAGCAGTAAAAAGTATGTGGTCAATGGCCTAAATTAAAGGGAATCTGTCACCAGGCTTGACCGATGTGAGATATTACCACCAACTTTCAGGCCTGATATCCTGCATTCTCTAGTGCTATATATGCCCCCATTCCCAAATGCAAGGCCAGAAAAAGACCTTTTTATTATACTCACCTGGGGGGGGCGCTCCAGTCCAAGGGGTGTTGCTGGTCTTGGTCCGACGCTTCACTTCTTGCTTCGTGTGGATGATGCGTCCCTACAACACCCCTCAGATTGGAGCAATTCCCCGGGTGAGTATAATAAAAGGTCTTTCCTGGTCTTGCAGGTCAGGTTGGCGGCAGATATACAGCATTATAGAATTCTGTATATCAGGCCTGAAAGGAGGTGTCTTTATCTTATATCTGGCCAACCTGGTGACAGGTTCCTTTTCAATATGTATATGTAATAACAAAGGACAAAATGCCTTGAATAATACAGATAAAGTATGATGTCAACAGAAGGCATCCATACAGTATAATGGCCCCACATAGCTCTCCATACAATTTGATGGCCCCATATAGTGCTCTATATAGTATAATGGCTCCACTTAGCTCACCATACAGTATAATGGCCCCATATAGCTCTCCATACAGTATAATGGCCCCAAATAGTGCTCGATATATTATAATGGCCCCACTTAGCTCACCATACAGTATAATGGCCCCATATAGCTTTCCATACAGTATAATGACCGCACATAGCTCTTTATACAGTATAATGGCCCCATATAGTGCTCGATATAGTATACTGGCCCCGCATAGCTCTCCATACAGTATACTGGCCCCACATAGCTCTCCATACAGTATACTGGCCCCACATAGCTTTCCATACAGTATACTGGCCCCACATAGCTCTCCATACAGTATACTGGCCCCACATAGCGCTCCATGCAGTATAATGGCCCCATATAATGCTCGATATAGTATAATGGCCCCACATAGCTCTCCATACAGTATACTGGCCCCACATAGCTCTCCATACAGTATGATGGCCCCACATAGCTCTCCATGCAGTATAATGGCCCCACATAGCTCTTCATACAGTATAATGGCCCCACATAGCTCTCCATACAGTATACTGGCCCCACATAGCTCTCCATACAGTATAATGACCCACATAGCGCTCCATGCAGTATAATGGCCCCACATAGCGTTCCATACAGTATAATGGCCCCACATAGCGTTCCATACAGTATAATGGCCCCACATAGCGTTCCATACAGTATATTGGCCCCACATAGCGCTCCATGCAGTATAATGGCCCCACATAGCGTTCCATACAGTATAATGGCCCCACATAGCGCTCCATGCAGTATAATGGCCCCACATAGCGTTCCATACAGTATAATGGCCCCACATAGCGTTCCATACAGTATAATGGCCCCACATAGCGTTCCAAACAGTATATTGGCCCCACATAGCGCTCCATGCAGTATAATGGCCCCACATAGCGTTCCATACAGTATAATGGCCCCACATAGCGTTCCATACAGTATAATGGCCCCACATAGCGTTCCATACAGTTATGGTTTCTTCATGGTGTCTTCAGATCCTCTGCACATCTTAGTACAGCGCGCTCGTTATGATGTCATCGCGTCCGCTACGCTGAGACGTCAGATGAGAGAAGGCGCTTCAGCTGATGTTCCCTGTGATGAAAGTGTGATGCCAGGTGGGAGACTTGCTCAGTGTCAGGGACAAATCTTCAGGGGGGACCTGCCCGGCGTCGCGGGCCAGAGCTTGACATATGTGACTTATATATCTACAGACTGCGCCCGTATGAGTTTTTGTGATACTCTGTTCTGGTTCTCACGAGTCCTGGAGCCATCGGTCGGAGCTGCAGCCCTTTCTGGGGGTCTAACCTTGGTCTTAGTGTTGTGCCTGCCCTGCCCGGCTCAGGTGGGCAGTTTGCTACCATTCACTGAGCAATGACCCAGACTGGTGCAGACATGGAGCTTTTCTCTTCGTGATCTGTGTAATTTCTGTCTCTGCCGAGCTCCGCAGTGTTCGCCGGATGGAGAGACATCAGCCTGCATTTTAACTTCTGCCAAACTGCATCGTCTTGGAGGGACTGAGTTCAGCGGAAAGTGATGGACGGTGCTCGGATCTAATCTTCTCTTTTGGCTTAAAGGGAACCTGTCGCCCCCCCCCTCAGGCGTTTGTAACTAAAAGAGCCACCTTGTGCAGCACTAATGCTGCATTCTGACAAGGTGGCTCTTTTAGTTATGTTCCTTGCACACGCTGAAATAAACACCCTATAAAATGTGCCCCCTCATACCGTGAAACCGTCCGGGAGGCGGGACTTTCCTTCCTAATAAGACGCAGTACAGCCGTCATTCACACCCCCTTGGTGCCGCCTCCTCAGAAACCGTTTTAGTGAACAACCCCCAGAGCCCTTCCTCCCGGCTTCCCAGCCCTCCACCTCCAAAACCAACTTCTCCACCATTGCAGAAGACGGACTCTCCACTCTACTCTCAAGATCGCATCTCACCACCTGTGCACTTGACCCGATCCCTTCCCACTTCATCCCAAACCTCACCAGTCTTCATCCCAACCCTAACCCATCTCTTCAACCTATCACTAACAACTGGTGTTTTCCCCTCAAGCTTTAAACATGCCTCCATCACACCTATCCTCAAAAAGCCCTCTCTTGACCCATCCTCTGTATCTTGCTATCGCCCTATATCACTTCTCCCCTATGCCTCCAAGCTACTGGAACAACACGTCCATCTTGAACTGTCCTCCCATCTCTCTTCTTGCTCCCTCTTTGACCGCCTACAATCTGGCTTCCGGTCACACCACTCCACTGAAACTGCCCTAACTAAGGTCACCAATGATCTCTTAACCGCCAAGAGCAAGCGACACTACTCTGTCCTCCTCCTCCTGGACCTGTCCTCTGCCTTTGACACAGTGGACCATCCCCTATTATTACAGACTCTCTCATCTCTTGGCATCACAGACTTGGCCCTATCCTGGATCTCATCATACCTAACAGACCGGACATTCAGCGTCTCCCACTCACACACCACCTCCTCACCTCACCCCCTATCTGTCGGAGTCCCACAAGGTTCAGTTCTAGGGCCCCTGCTCTTCTCCATTTACACCTTTGGCCTGGGACAGCTCATAGAATCTCATGGCTTTCAGTATCATCTCTATGCTGATGACACACAGATCTACATCTCTGGACCAGATATCACCTCCCTACTAACCAGAATCCCTCAATGTCCGTCCACTATTTCATCCTTCTTCTCCGCTAGATTTCTGAAACTTAACATGGACAAAACAGAATTCATCATCTTTCTCCCATCTCATGCAAACCCCCCCCCCCCCCCCATGAACCTATCTATTACAGTAAACGGCTGCCCACTCTCCCCAGTCCCACAAGCTCGCTGCCTCGGGGTAATCCTTGACACTGATCTCTCCTGTAAACCACATATCCAAGCCCTTTCCACTTCCTGCCGCCTTCAACTCAAAAATATTTCCCGTATCCATACATTCCTAAACCAAGAATCTGCAAAAACCCTAGTCCATGCCCTCATCATCTCCCGCCTTGACTACTGTAACCTCCTGCTCTGTGGCCTCCCCTCGAACACTCTCGCACCCCTCCAGTCTATTCTAAACTCTGCTGCCCGACTAATCCACCTGTCCCCCACTATTCCCCGGCTTCTCCCCTCTGTCAATCCCTTCACTGGCTCCCCATTACCCAGAGACTCCAGTACAAAACCTTAACCATGACGTACAAAGCCATCCACAACCTGTCTCCTCCATACATCTGCGACCTCGTCTCCCGGTACTTACCTACACGCAACCTTCGATCCTCACAAGATCTTCCCTACTCCCCTCTTATCTCCTCTTCCCACAATCGCATACAAGATTTCTCTCGCGCATCACCCCTACTCTGGAACCCTCTACCACAACATATCAGACTCTCGCCTACCATCAAAACCTTCAAAAGAACCTGAAGACCTACCTCTTCAGACAAGCCTACAACCTGCAGTAACCACCAATCCACCAAACCGCTGCATGACCAGCTCTACCCTCGCCTACTGTATCCTCACCCATCCCTTGTAGATTGTGAGCCCTCGCGGGCAGGGTCCTCTCTCCTCCTGTACCAGTTGTGACTTGTATTGTTCAAGATTATTGTACTTATCTTTATGTATACCCCTCCTAACATGTAAAGCGCCATGGAATAAATGGCATAATAATAATAATAATATTATTATCAGCATCATCTGGGGGCAACGTCCAATCACCCCCCTCAAAATGTTGTCCCAGTAAAAGTTCTTACGTCATCCTTCCCTCTTAAAGGGTTTGTCGACAACTAAAAAAATTTTCTATTTTTCTAAAAGTGGCACCCCCTTCTTGTTCATGGTTGCATCTGGTATTACAGCTCATCGCAGTCCACAGTTAACTTTTCAGATATAGAAAAAAAATTGCTGACTTTTAAGTAATAAGTCACGAGATGTACGTAATCTATCTTCTCCGAACGCCCAGTCCCTTCTGTATGGGAACAGAGGATTCATCACTGTAATGAGGTAGATTGTAGATTTTCACAAGGAAAAGTTTGGGGAACATGATGTAGCTTTAATGGTGGACACGTCCGCCTTCAATCAAGTTCCTAAAACTAATAGTGTCCATGACTGTTATGCCGGATCAATTTGCATACTTACTGCTCTCGCGCCCTAATCTTTCTCGCGCCCTAATCTTTCTCGCGCCCAGGGTTTGACCACAAAGACCCCTGATCTGACTAGCTTCATAGAGATAAATCACTGCACATGGCCATCATAGTGATAGTCACCCAGCTTTCCTGGGAGCAGAAAAGACTGAAGAAACTGTTAAATCCAATTTTTATGAATTTGACAAGATGACGACGTCTCAAGGTCTTCCTGGGGATTCTTTGTGTATAATTAGCTGTGAGTGGCGTCTCCCCAGGGTCGCTGCTCTTATATTGAGCTCTGAATAATATATGTCTGTCTCTGTTCTTGTCCCCGGGACACCAAAGCTGTCGTGCTTCATTCCTGCGCAGTGTAACGCTGGTGCAGCGATGGCGATGATCCGCCCCGGATCAGCACTGATACCGGGTGGAATACTGCATGGTCTTTAGTTAAAGAAAATCTTTGTGGGGGGTTTAAGTCTAAGAAATGATACCCCCTCCCCCTCTAGTATAAGACTCATAGGGCAGCTCCTCGCCAAAATATGACATTAAAGTAACTAGAAATTTGCAAAAATATGTAAATATTATGGGAAATGTACATTTCATGGAGTTGCTGTTGTGTAGACTGATGTTGTGGTTTGTTACATGTTTCTAAAGGGAAACCAACACCAAGATAAACCCAATATACAAGGGCAACTAATACTAATGAGTGATGTTGTGCTCACTAATTGGCTTAATGAAATTTTAGGAGGGGGTAACATTACATTACTGATCCTGAGTTACATCCTGTATTATACTCCAGAGCTGCACTCACTATTCTGCTGGTGCAGTCACTGTGTACATACATTACATTACTGATCCTGAGTTACATCCTGTATTATACTCCAGAGCTGCACTCACTATTCTGCTGGTGCAGTCACTGTGTACATACATTACTGATCCTGAGTTACATCCTGTATTATACTCCAGAGCTGCACTCACTATTCTGCTGGTGCAGTCACTGTGTACATACATTACTGATCCTGAGTTACATCCTGTATTATACTCCAGAGCTGCACTCACTATTCTGCTGGTGCAGTCACTGTGTACATACATTACTGATCCTGAGTTACATCCTGTATTATACTCCAGAGCTGCACTCACTATTCTGCTGGTGCAGTCACTGTGTACATACATTACATTACTGATCCTGAGTTACATCCTGTATTATACTCCAGAGCTGCACTCACTATTCTGCTGGTGCAGTCACTGTGTACATACATTACTGAACCCGAGTTACATCCTGTATTATACTCCAGAGCTGCACTCACTATTCTGCTGATTATTAGAAAGTCAGCATGCTTGTAGACAGCTGTGACCCATACAACAATAGTTGTTCTAATACTGAGGAGCAGTCCCTTTTCCTGAATGACGTCTCTTGATGTCAGGACGCCGCTCTCCATATTAGAGGTCTCGGACTCCCATGTGACAGTAGCGGCACAGACAGACGTCCATTCGCTCATGATTAATTTTTCCGGTATCTCGGCAGCAGTGCGTTGTCTGATCTGACACGACTGGTGCGGGGCGGTGAGGCTGTGTTTGGTGGAGTGCACCCTTCCCAGCTCTCACCTCTCATCGTGTAGGGCAGGGGTCCCCAACTCCAGTCCTCAAGGCCCACCAACAGGTCATGTTTTCAGGATTTCCTTTGCATTGCACAGGTGATGCAATTATTACCTGGGCAAGACTAAGGAAATCCTGAAAACATGACATGTTGGTGGGCCTTGAGGACTGGAGTTGGGGACCCCTGGTGTAGAGGGTTCGCTCTCAGTTGATGACCCGGTAAGCTGCCGGCACTGCTGGACCCTCATTATCTCCCCTCGCACATGTTCCAAAAACTCTCCAGTCTGCAAAAACATATGGTGTCCGGGACACGAGGCCTGGCAGCTGCCTCCATCCATGTACCGGGTTGACTAAATGGAATGAACGATTAATTAGTTTACTCCGTCTAATTGATGAGCTCGTCTTGTCAGGAATATTTGCTCGTTTAAGGTAATTATTTGAGATTTTTAATTGAGAGATCAGCCTGAAGTCAGCGCTCCGCACTCCTGACCCTGCGCCTGTGCAGCATCTGTGCCCTGTGCAGCTGGTCCATGACAATCTTATAAAGGGTCTGTGTATTTTTATGTTTATTAAAGAAAAAAAGCCTACACTTCTGCTGTTTGTGTAAATCAATATTACAAACAAATGTACAAAACTTTGTAACATTTTGTGGGGGGATAATTGTTTGTTTCCTTTTTTTTTTGAACTCCTCATTAACTCTGAAAAATCCACCTTGCTCCAGATATAGACTCGTTATGCTACTTTCCAATAAGTGCTTAATTCTTCCCCTGGTGCTGGATTCACAGCTACGCTACTGAATACCCAAGTATGACGTTTTCCATACTCCGGCTTCTGAAGAATACTCTATATAGAGGCAAGTGAGTAGGAATCCCTCATGTATGCATATGCTGTGTAAGGCAGACATCATAGCAAATACTCTGTACCCACTAGCTCCGAGACCGCTGCATATTCGAGAGCGGGAAATTGTTGAAGAATTCAGGATACAAGTCAATAATGGCCTGAAATAGTGGAATTCCTCATGTACTCACACAACAGATCATTCTGAAGTTACACGTATTCTTTAGTTCTAAGGGGTAATGTTTCTCTTTGTAGAGAGTGACATGCCAATATAAAGAGACTGTAGGCCATGTAATGCTCCTCTGGGAAATAAAATATGCAAATTACCTCTTCATAGAAGAGGTCTTGTACTGGAGGTAGCAATCCTAAAAGTCAATATTGATCCTTTAACGAACCTTGCCGCATGGCTTGGGCTAAAAGCCAAACCAGAATCTCAATTTTTCAGACTCGTATTTCAGGCTTTTTGCCCCTCCTCAGGGCAACGCAAGAGATCTGATTTGACTGTTTAAGATGCCTATGAATGTGGTGTAAGGGGTGAGTGTCCTGCCTAAGTTGCCAATGTAAGGAGACTTATAGGCCATGGAATGCTCCTCTTGGAAATTAAAAAGCAAATTTGCTTCTTTAGAGAGAAGTACTTGAACTGAAATCAATATCTTGCTTTTTGCTGAGTAGGGGGAACAACCCCGAAACACGTGTCTGCAAATTGAGATTCTGGTTTGGCTTTTAGTCCAGTTTGTACTGTTGCTTTGTGTCAGTGTATCAGTGCAGGTCAGCGCAATATTAATCCAGATTGAGATTGTGATTTGCGCTGTCGCTGCTCGTCTGTGTGGTAACACTGTAGCGGGCTCATCCGCTGTATGAGCAGGCCAATCTCCGAATGATCCAAGAAATGCAGCAGCTTTAGCAACATCCACAATTTGTATTGAAGCCATCTTCACAAGGTGTCCCGTGCCAAGTGACTGCGTTCCTCCAGAGTCCTGTCTCTGCTGAGCGATGACCTCTCACGTAAATGCCGCTGGAATGAACTTGCAGAAAATAATACATCAGCTTAAAAAAAAAAAAAAAAAAAAAAAAAAAAAGGAAAAAGCAACTGCGGCTTCCGTCGGTGGTAGAACCGCTTGCTTAGGGCAGAGTATTTAACCTGCTAATTATCTCTTTGATTGACTAGCTACCTGCTGAATAATTGTGAGGCTGTGACAGCGATTGCATTGTGCGAGCCGGCAGCGCTCTGCGTGAGGACGCCTCATTGAAATGCACACAATAATCCGAATGCTAATGCGCAGGAAACGTGCAAAATGTGATACATTACGGACGGATTAGGTCCCTTTGATTTTTGGATTTCCTTAATGCACTGCGGACAAGGGATGGGGCCCATGGGGTCACTGTGTGCTTCATATGTAGCACCCCACTCCTTCCTTTGGTCCCAGAGCCATGAAGACCACCCTTATAGCAAATCAACATGGGACTTATCCTCTGCAGCGGATCTCAGGATGCCCTTTGATTTCGAGGGAGATAAGATGACTGTAGAGGGGTCTGTAGGGGGAACGGAGGGTCTTCTGCCAAGGAGCGTGCATGTGCATTTGGAGACCGTTAAAAGTAGCAGTCGGCCGAGCCAGCTTTTGGAAGTGTATGGCCACCTTTAAGGCCACTCGTTGAGCAGATGCGTGCCCCGTGCATCCAGATTTTTTTTCGGGGTCAAGTCTTCTTATGCTGCACTGCTTGTAACTAAACCAAGTCACCCAAGAGTCTGAGTCATAGACGTTTAATGCCTAGAGACCCCTTAAATGCGGGAGGATTTTCATAAATATTAGTGGTTGCCTTAAGTTAATAAAATTGTGCTAAATTTCACTCTGCAATCATCATTCCTTCGTGTTTTAGACCCACTGATATGCAGTTTGCAGCCTGATCTAAGTTTCAGATTTTTTTCTCCCAGCAATATAGGCT
This sequence comes from Ranitomeya imitator, assembly GCF_032444005.1. NCBI lineage: Eukaryota > Metazoa > Chordata > Amphibia > Anura > Dendrobatidae > Ranitomeya > Ranitomeya imitator. Next base: position 25,784,644 of record NC_091290.1, read on the forward strand.
GAATGTGAAGCCGGTGTATATTCAGGGTGCTTAACTTAATTGCTCTTCAAATGCTTTCCCTTTTTTTTTTTTTCTACAGCCTGCTTTTCTCTGCCCTCCAAGAGACTGTAGATACTTTCCCCTCTTTCTACATTGTGGAGATCTGTGTACAACCCTCTACCTGCTGCTGTCTTTAACACGGAGAGAAAGGAGGGGGGAAAAAAAGAGTAGGAGTTGTGGTGGATTTGTAACATATCACTCGCTTAGACAAATGACTTGGATACTCTGCTGGAGCAAAATGTTGGAAACTTGTCAAATGGGATAATTATGCAGCGCCGTAAGCTTATCAGGGTTTTGTCCTGTGCTTTAACCGCTCGCAATTTACAGGAACCCGTCCAGCGTCCAGATATCAGACACAGCCAAGGACCCCGGGTAAAGGCAGAAACTGTCTGTTGCTGCTTCTGTCTTCTGTTACACTGGCTGAGTGAGTCCAGTAGTGTTCAGAAACATCAGAAAAAGCAAAAAAAAAAAAATGACTACAAAATTAATGAACTGCGTGCGCCATTTTCAAAGAGTATTAAAAAAAAAAGCGCATGTGCTGCATTTATGCATTTGAGGCTAGTAACAATTTTTACTCTTCGGTTTCATTAAAAACCGTTGCACCGTTTTGGCTTTTCTGAGCTCTTTGTTCCTCGGCACATTCAACTTCGCTGTGGTCTGTGATCATAAATCAGGTACAATCTCCCTGTCAGTCCATCATTGCGAACTCACTGATGGATCCTCAGTTAAATCATTCTGCAGCCAGCAATGTACAGGGCAACACTTTGGCTATAGAAGACAAACGGGGCTAATTTTGTAACGAAACCCAATTGCCAAAATGATTTTAAGCTCCAAATACATTCATTTAAGGAAGAAGAAAAACATTTCCCCACTTGTGAACAACTCTTTTTAAGCCTTTTGGACTGTCTGTACAAGTTCTTGCAGGTTCAGTTAGGTAATTGGTTGCATTTCTGTAAGAAAAAAAAATCACCGCTGCAGCCAAACAGTCCAGGGCATTGGCAGAGACAGTTTGTTTTTTGGCCGCAATACCAGATGCTACCTTTGGACCGAAGTGGCGCTGTTTTAGGAAGAAATCGGATTTTGTTTTGCTTGCAGTAAGATTATTTCTGGGCAGCACCTGTTTATAGAGGATGTTCGGTCCAGTTGCCGGTGTCGCTGCCCTCCGGATTTACTGGCAGTCACAGAGGATTTCCTGCCCACTCGAGGAGAAGCCGCGTCCAGCCGCGCCCTGATTTACAGCGCTGACGTACCGGTGCTATAAAACTCTTTGGCCCGAGCATTTTACATCATTGTTTTGGACCAGATGTTCAGCCATTCCGTGAAACCCTTTAAATTCAATTTCCGGCTTGAGCTTTTACATGGGACTGCGATGCGGAGTGTACGGGGTACAGGGAGCCGCCATAGTGTGGCCTTGGCAGGAGCGACTACGGGGCTGCAGGCATCGCTCTATCCCAGGAGCCCCGCGCCTTGTATGATACTGGGGGTCTGTGGAAAGCTGGTGGTCAGCCAGCAAAAGCTGGGATCAATCAGAAAGCAATAAATGGATTAATAAAAGATTTCCCGACTCCGGAGCTGAGAGTTCTGTGTGATCAGCAGCAAAACTGCAGCCAAGAAAATATATATATAAAAAAAAAATTATACATTTTTTTTTCTTTTTTTTCCCAATTTGCACTAATGACCAGAAATCCGGCAGCCGACGCGTCTCCTGTGTTGAGCGAAAGGATCCGATCTCACAAGGTTCTAAGATCTGATCTTGTGGCGTCTTCACACGACTCATCAGTGGATTAATCCCATCCAGTATGGCCGCCGCCTATGCCCCATAACGTTCAGTGCCAGTCTCCAGTGATCACAGCGGATCGAGTGCCAGAGACATTCAGTGCTGGTCTAATTGTGTCTGCTGGTAAGTGAAATCTTTATACAGGAAAAACTTGTGACCCAGGATGGAGACCCCGACCCTGCGAAACTAGGGGATCAAGCAGCTACTTTTGCTGAAACCCTCCATTCTTTACCCTGCAGGCTGCACTGGAGAACACTTCATCGATAAACCTGCTGGATTCTGACCACCCCATGTCAGCCATTAAGATGGGCGGCATTATACCCCCTCTCCCCGGTCATGACCACTCATGTCGCTGGGTGCGGAGGGGTGACTAGCGCAGCTCTTGCGACTCCTTGTCATTCCTGGGATATTTGTTGCCTTTGATCACATTTTTGCTCACTAGAGGTAGATAGAGGGGAACACCAGATGCTGCTGGGATTGTTGGGGTCTTCAGGGCCCAGGAAACAGCAACCTCCCTCTCAATTCATGTGAACTTGTAGATTCCCTGTAAAGTTGTTGTAGTCCAGCAGTGATAGGAGCGGCCGATATCAGTGACCTCTTATTACAGTCCAGCAGTGATAGGAGCAACACATCACTCTCGCTTACCATCGAAACCTTCAAAAAGTAACCACCGATCCACCAAACCGCTGCACGGCCAGCTCTACCCTCACCTACTGTATCCTCACCCATCCCTTGTAGATTGTGAACCCTCGCGGGCAGGGTCCTCTCTCCTCCTGTACCAGCTGTGACTTGTATTGTTCAAGATTACTTGTTTTTATTATGTATACCCCTCTTCACATGTAAAGCGCCATGGAATAAATGGCGCTATAATAATAAATAATATCAGTGACCTCTTATTACAGTCCAGCAGTGATAGGAGCGGCCGATAACCGTGACCTCTTATTACAGTCCAGCAGCAGTCTCAGACATCCAGGTTATGAACACTGCAGTTGGCCTCTCCCGGATTGCATACAGGGGGTATGTAATGTAGTGTCCGGTGACTACCCCTGGGGGCGCTGTAAAGGCAGAATTCATGTTTCTTACTCAAATTGTGTAGAACAGAATAACCTGGGACCCTCTATAAGTGATTCCTGGGGGTCCTATGTTGTCCCTCTGCGGCTGACGTTGCGGTGTCGGTGTGCCGTTCACTTTACATGTCTATCAGAGTTTCCTCCGCTTTCTGTCGGTCCACACCTGCAGAGCGGGAGATGAGGACGCGGCTGCCAGCAGCTTGTGTGAACATGTTGTCTCCTGGAAGGAATCTGGAAAATGTGAGGCTGCCTGTGGAAAGTGTGACGGAGCCGCAGCGGTGACTGAATGGGCCTTTTATAGTGTGACAAGTATCGCTCGGCTCTGCTGCATATGACAAGGGAATATTTGCCCTTCTCTACACCGGTCTCTGGGGGGCAGCCCCTGATCTTGTGAGAATGTCTCTGGATTCTGCAAAAGTGACTGTGGGGCTCGGCGGCCCCGCGACTGTGGGGCTCGGCGGCCCCGCGACTGTGGGGCTCGGCGGCCCCGCGACTGTGGGGCTCGGCGGCCCCGCGACTGTGGGGCTCGGCGGCCCCGCGACTGTGGGGCTCGGCGGCCCCGCGACTGTGGGGCTCGGCTAGGAGACTGACCACTGCTGATAGACTTGCAGAGGTGGCTGGTCACCTCAGCAATGAGAAATAATAGTTTAAAAAACGGTCATCAATTCATGATGACGGAGAGGATTTTTATTATGAAGTCAATCACAGAGTTGCTAATTTGTGCAATGTTACCAGTTTATTGAGAGAAGCCCCTTTATGGTCTTGTGTTGAGATTTGTGTTGTCTTTTTATCGTTTAATAAGTTGTACCTGCCGTCAGACGGTTTTTATTGTGGATGTAAATTATTCACTGACAGCAAGAAGAACTGATCTACAGGGACCGTTATGGGGTCCACATCTCCTCTCTGTGGTTCTTGGGATCCCGCAGCTCTCACCTGTCTCTCCCTAGAAACTGTCAAATCTTTTTTTTTTAATTCTTAAACTTCCCCCTCAGGGACAGTTTTTCCTTTCTTTCTTTTTTTTTTCTCTCCTGTATTTCTTGGCTGAAATCCATATTGTGGAAGAGCGGTGCGCTCCCTGCAGAAGGAGACGTGCGGCTCCAGGTCCTACTAGAAGGAAAGAGCTTGTTGGAGTGTGAGGAGCGGCTCTGCCTATAACACAGGCCTGCTTGTCTACAAGGCTGTGGAGCCGCTGCCAGCCGGGATATGTGAGGCATGTGAACAGCCAGGAATTCTATTAAGTCCTTGCTGGAAATGTTAGAAGCCTTCTTCTTCTTCTTCTTCATTCCCCTGCACCGCGCCCTCTGATTCCTCTACCTCACAGAACAGAACAGCAAAAGGTCACACTGTGATAAGGTTAATGAGGCCGAGATCCAAATCCTATACATCCATCCCTGCCAAATAGACAGGAAACAGCGCCAATTACTGAAAAGGACACGCAAATATATTATGTCACAGGGCAGTATTTTAGGCTACTTTCACACTTGCGTCAGTACGGGTCCATCGCTATGCGTAGGGCCGACGTACCGACGCACGTTGTGAAATTTGTACACGACGTGGGCAGCGGATGGTTTTTCAACGCATCCGCTGCCCATTCTGAAGTCCGGGGAGGAGGGGGCGGAGTTTCGGCCGCGCATGCGCGGTAGAAAATGGCGGACGCAGAGGACCAAAAAAAGTTACATTGAACGGTTTTTTGTGACGACGGTCTGCCGAAACACGACGGATCCGTCGCACGACGGACACGACGTATGGCGATCTGTCGCTAATACAAGCAGGGTGGATTGATTTAAATCACGCCGATTTTAAATCAAAAGATTTTTTTCTATTTAAATCGGATCGATTTAAATCATGATTTTAATCATGATTTAAATCACTGATTTAAATCAAAAGGTTTTTTTTTAATATAAATCACGATTAAAATGAGAAGTGAGAGCAGTGCGCATGTGCGCCCATAGTTACACGGACGAAACTAGGGGCAACGATCTAACGCCAGGGTGAGGGGGGGGACCCCAAAGTAAGTAAAAATCTTTTTTGTTTTACTATATGGCAATAGGTAGGTGTTTAAAAGCAGCATGTCTTAATTGTATAAACTATTAATAGCCTCCACATTTTGTTCATACTGCCCCTTTAATTCCACACTTCTAGCTTGGTTTCACTTTTGGTTTAGTTTCTTTTTCCATTCAGTTGACATGCCCAAACTTGTTGGATAGTCAGCAGTACTTGGCTGTAGTAACAATCAAACTTCATAAGTGATCTGTGTGAGCCATGGCAGGTCGTAAGAGAGACCCTATTTGGGTTCATTTTGTTGAGATGCCAGCAGCAGATCTTGGAAAGAAAGGTGCAAGAGCAAAGTGCAAATACTGTCAAAAGGATATCCAAGGACTTGTTTGCCGTTTGAAATCAGATTATGAAAACTGCAACCAGAAGGGAAATGAAGATGTTGATAGTGATACAACTAATGCCAATGAACCCCCACAGCTTCTTATGCACCAGGAGCCTAGTACTAGTAAGTCTGGCAATTACAACCTATTTTTTTAACAGACATTTTACTGGGATGGTTAAAGTCTATGAAAAGAGAAATTTCTAGCACTACTAGTTCTGGAGTATAGAATTTAAATTTATGTTAAGGCAATATTTCACAGAAAATTAACGCTAAAGGACATGTGCACCTTTATTTTTTTAAGGTGCACATGTCCTCCCCCCCCCCCCCCCCGCAGCGCTCTTACCTCCGATCCCCGCAGCGCTGAGATCCGTGGCTTCGTTTTGACCGTCCGCCTCCCGTCCTCCGGTTGCGGCCTACTCGCAGTGATCCAGCGGCGTGACGTCAGCGGGCCGCACGCTCCATTGAAATGAATGGAGGCTCGCGGACGGGCAGAACGAAGCCACGGATCCCCGCAGCGCTGACATCAGAGGTAAGAGAGCTGCGGGGGGAGGACATGTGCACACTGCACCTTAAAAAATAAAGGTGCACATGTCCTTTAAGTAAAAATAAAGTGTGTATACGCTTATTTTTTTTTTTTATTGTAGGCTGCAATTCACTTTTGAAGTCTGCCAAATTGACCATTTTTAAAAAAAAAAACATTTTTAAAACTTTTGTGACATAATTTTTTTCAGTTGCTCTGATATTAGTTACCAGTATTACAGCAACTTCACCGGAAAACTTGAGTAGCATAACTTTTGAGACAGCCCTTATAGGACGAGGACCATTACATTGTTCAAAAAGTTTGTTTCAAAATATTTTCGTTATATTTCTTCAAATACGCAGTCGATTTATATTTTTAATTTCTGTGCTTTCAGGGTCAAATATGGCTTGTGCTGCACGTGACAATCAATATCTGGGTACAACTTCAACAAAGCAGCCCAAAAAAAAACTTTGCGTGCAAAGTGTAGAAAAATTCATCTTAAAGACTACGACGAGCCAGAAAGAACATTTTGACGAATTAATTGCTAAATTCATATTTGCAACCAATTCTTCTTTCCGACTAGTTGAGCACCCATTGTTTGTACAAATGATCGAAGGAATTAGACCAGGCTACAAACCACCAAGTAGATTTGATATCTCAGGAAAACATCTTCAGGCTGTATACGACATAGAAAGAGCGGCTTGTACAAAATATTTGAAAGACAAGGTTGTTAACATGAGCTTGGATGGTTGGAGCAACATCCACAACGACCCCATAATTTGCAATTGTGTCACAACAGAAGATGGTGAAACTTACCTTACAGACACAATCGACACATCTGGAAATTCACATACTGCTGAATATTTACTTGAAATTGCTAAGAACTCAATTCACCAATGCCAAGAACAGTTTGGATGTAAAGTAAGGAGCTTAGTTACTGATAACGCAAGCAATGTGGCAAAAATGCGAGCGGAACTGGCACATGAGGATGACACAAATGTCATTACATACGGTTGTTCTGCCCATTTGTTGCATCTTTTGGCAAAAGACCTGCATATTTCGGGTGTCAAGGAACATGTTGTAGAAATTGTTAAATATTTCTGCAATAATCATTTTGCACATGCAACCTACAAGGAAATGGGAGGACTGAAGTTGGTTCTACCACAAGATGTTAGATGGAATACCTTGGCTGACTGCTTGGAAATGTTTATTAACAACTGGTCAAAATTACTGTCCATTTGCGAAACACATCGGGATAAAATTGATGCTAATATACGAAGCAAAGTATTAAATCTTGGTGTGAAGAGAAATGCCGAGGACCTTTTGGAAAGGTTAAAGCCAATATCGATTGCGTTGGATAAAATGCAGAAAGATACTGCAACCATAGCTGATGCCACAGAAGTTTGGAAAGATTTAGAAGGTTCTCTAGATCGCTTGAACCTCTCAAACAATGTAAAGGTTGCAATACAGCACCGCAAGGACCAAGCATTAAAAGAAGAACACTATTTAGCCAATATCTTGCATCCCATCTACAGAGGGAAAAAATTATCTGAGGCGGAAATCAACTCTGCAATGGAGTGGCTCGCCAATACTAACCATGACATTGTGGCAACTGTGCTGAAATTGAAGTGTGAATCTGCACCATTTCAAAAATACATGTTTGCAGATAACGTCGTTAATGAACTAAAACCACTGGACTGGTGGAAGTCGCAAAGATAATAAATCTAGCTACTCAGCTACTGACTGCATCGGCTTCATCCGCAGGAGTAGAGAGATTGTTTTCTTCATTTGGTTTTGTGCACACAACAGTCCGAAACCGCTTAGGAACTGCTAAAGCAGGACAACTGGTTTTCCTATTAAAAGTCCTAAATAAACAGTAGGCTTAAAGGACTGATGTATTCACTGAAGATGTTTGCTTACTTCAAACGTTAGAGATAGGCTATTGTTAAAAAGTACTTACTCTCTGTAGTTCAATTCTGAGTGTTTAATAGTGCAAATAAAAATTATTAGGTTTCATAATCAACTGTTTTAATATTTTTATTTGTGTAAAACAATTAGATTTGCAAAAAGACAAAGTTTTGCTTGTGTACAACTTGATTAAAAAATCTGATTTAAATCAAATGATTTAAATCAAAAAAATCTGATTTAAATAAAAAAAATCTGATTTTTTTGATTTTTTTTTTTTAAAAATCAAGATTTTTATCCACCCTGAATACAAGTCTATGGGCAAAAAACGCATCCTGCGAGCACATTTGCAGGATCCCTTTTTTGCCCAAAACGACGGATTGCTAAAAACGCAAGTGTGAAAGTAGCCATAGGAGTTACAGTTAGGGCCAGAAATATTTGGACAGTGACACAAGTTTTGTTATTTTAGCTGTTTACAAAAACATGTTCAGAAATACAATTATATATATAATATGGGCTGAAAGTGCACACTCCGAGCTGCAATATGATAGTTTCCACATCCAAATCGGAGAAAGGGTTTAGGAATCATAGCTCTGTAATGCATAGCGTCCTCTTTTTCAAGGGACCAAAAGTAATTGGACAATGGACTCTAAGGGCAGCAATTAACTCTGAAGTCGTCTCCCTCGTTAACCTGTAATCAATGAAGTAGTTAAAAGGTCAGGGGTGGATTCCAGGTGTGTGGTTTTGCATTTGGAAGCTGTTGCTGTGAGCAGACAACATGCGGTCAAAGGAACTCTCAATTGAGGTGAAGCAGAACATCCTGAGGCTGAAAAAAAGAAAAAATCCATCAGAGAGATAGCAGACATGCTTGGAGTAGCAAAATCAACAGTTGGGTACATTCTGAGAAAAAGGAATTGACTGGTGAGCTTGGGAACTCAAAAAGGCCTGGGCGTCCACGGATGACAACAGTGGTGGATGATCGCCGCATACTTAATTTGGTGAAGAAGAACCCGTTCACAACATCAACTGAAGTCCAGAACACTCTCAGTGAAGTAGGTGTATCTGTCTCTAAGTCAACAGTAAAGAGAAGACTCCATGACAGTAAATACAAAGGGTTCACATCTAGATGCAAACCATTCATCAATACCAAAAATAGACAGGCCAGAGTTAAATTTGCAGAAAAACACCTCAAGAAGCCAGCTCAGTTCTGGAAAAGTATTCTATGGACAGATGAGACAAAGATCAACCTGTACCAGAATGATGGGAAGAAAAAAGTTTGGAGAAGATAGGGAACGGCACATGATCCAAGGCACACCACATCCTCTGTAAAACATGGTGGAGGCAACGTGATGGCATGGGCATGCATGGCTTTCAATGGCACTGGGTCACTTGTGTTTATTGATGACATAAGAGCAGACAAGAGTAGCCAGATGAATTCTGAAGTGTACCGGGATATACTTTCAGCCCAGATTCAGCCAAATGCTGCAAAGTTGATTGGACGGCGCTTCACAGTACAGATGGACAATGACCCCAAGCATACAGCCAAAGCTACCCAGGAGTTCATGAGTGCCAAAAAGTGGAACATTCTGCAATGGCCAAGTCAATCTCCAGATCTAAACCCAATTGAGCATGCATTTCACTTGCTCAAATCCAGACTTAAGACGGAAAGACCCACAAACAAGCAAGACCTGAAGGCTGCGGCTGTAAAGGCCTGGCAAAGCATTAAGAAGGAGGAAACCCAGCGTTTGGTGATGTCCATGGGTTCCAGACTTAAGGCAATGATTGCCTCCAAAGGATTTGCAACAAAATATTGAAACTAAAAATATTTTGTTTGGGTTATGTTTATTTGTCCAATTACTTTTGACCTCCTAAAATGTGGAGTGTTTGTAAAGAAATGTGTACAATTCCTACATTTTCTATCAGATATTTTTGTTCAACCCTTCAAATTAAACGTTACAATCTGCACTTGAATTCTGTTGTAGAGGTTTCATTTCAAATCCAATGTGGTGGCATGCAGAGCCCAACTCGCGAAAATTGTGTCACTGTCCAAATATTTCTGGCCCTAACTGTATATTCTTGTACATAGGGGGCAGTATTATAGTAGTTATATTCTTGTACATAGGAGCAGTATTATAGTAGTTATATTCTTGTGCATAGGAGCAGTATTATAGTAGTTCTATTCTTGTACATATAGGAGCAGTATTATAGTAGTTATATTCTTGTACATATAGGAGCAGTATTATAGTAGATATTATTGTATATAGGGAGCAGTATTATAGTAGTTATATTCTTGTACATAGGGGCAGTATTATAGTAGTTATATTCTTGTACATAGGAGCAGTATTATGGTAGGTATATTCTTGTACATAGGGTGCAGTATTATAGTAGGTATATTCTTGTACATAGGAGCAGTATTATAGTAGTTATATTCTTGTACATAGGAGCAGTATTATAGTAGTTATATTCTTGTACATAGGAGCAGTATTATAGTAGGTATATTCTTGTACATAGGGTGCAGTATTATAGTAGGTATATTCTTGTACATAGGAGCAGTATTATAGTAGTTATATTCTTGTACATAGGGTGCAGTATTATAGTAGTTATTTTCTTGTACATAGGGGCAGTATTATAGTAGTTATATTCTTGTACATAGGGGGCAGTATTATAGTAGTTATATTCTTGTACATAGGAGCAGTATTATAGTAGTTATATTCTTGTACATAGGAGCAGTATTATAGTAGTTATATTCTTGTACATAGGAGCAGTATTATAGTAGTTGTATTCTTGTACATAGGGGCAGTATTATAGTAGTTATATTCTTGTACATAGAAGCTGTATTATAGTAGTTATATTCTTGTACATAGGAGCAGTATTATAGTAGGTATATTCTTGTACATAGGGTGCAGTATTATAGTAGGTATATTCTTGTACATAGGAGCAGTATTATAGTAGTTATATTCTTGTACATAGGGTGCAGTATTATAGTAGTTATATTCTTGTACATAGGGGCAGTATTATAGTAGTTATATTCTTGTACATAGGGTGCAGTATTATAGTAGGTATATTCTTGTACATAGGAGCAGTATTATAGTAGTTATATTCTTGTACATAGGGGGCAGTATTATAGTAGTTATATTCTTGTACATAGGGGCAGTGTTATAGTAGTTATATTCTTGTACATAGAAGCTGTATTATAGTAGTTATATTCTTGTACATAGGAGCAGTATTATAGTAGTTATATTCTTGTACATAGGGGCAGTATTATAGTAGTTATATTCTTGTACATAGGAGCAGTATTATAGTAGTTATATTCTTGTACATAGAAGCTGTATTATAGTAGTTATATTCTTGTACATAGGAGCAGTATTATAGTAGTTATATTCTTGTACATAGGGGCAGTATTATAGTAGTTATATTCTTGTACATAGGAGCAGTATTATAGTAGTTATATTCTTGTACATAGGGGCAGTATTATAGTAGTTATATTCTTGTACATAGGAGCAGTATTATAGTAGTTATATTCTTGTACATAGGGACAGTATTATAGTAGTTATATTCTTGTACATAGGGACAGTATTATAGTAGTTATATTCTTGTACATAGAAGCTGTATTATAGTAGTTATATAGTTATATTCTTGTGCATAGGAGCAGTATTATAGTAGTTATATTCTTGTACATAGGAGCAGTATTATAGTAGTTATATTCTTGTACATAAGGGACAGTATTATAGTAGTTATATTCTTGTACATGGGGACCAGTATTATAGTAGTTATTTTCTTGTACATAGGGGCAGTATTATTATAGTTATTTTCTGGTACGTAGAAGGCAGTATTGTCTTCCTGTGATATAATCTGTGTGTGGTGAGCACTTTTGTGTGTCCTACCTTCTGGGCTTGTGGACAATACCTACCCAGATCCTCTACAATCGCCCCCGTATTCTTGCAGAATGGGTTACTTATGGCAGTCTGCTTGCTGTTCTGTAAGGTTTACGGTCAGTGCCCGGCAGAGAGATCATTAAACGCGATGAAGATCGGCGGGTTCATCTGCGGTGTGCTGGTGAACGGCTGCGCTCTCTGCCGCTTTATGGGCCCTTTATTACTGGCATTAAATATAACGCTGAGGTCTCTCTTATTTGTTTGGACGGGGATGTAAGCTGCACAGGATCAGGCTGCTGGGGATCTTCTCCACGCGTTTCCCCGGGGGTCTCTGCGCTTTCCTTGATATTCCTGCACCCCCTCCTCTCCAGTTTGCGGAGCCGTGTGACGTCCCCGTGTTGCACGTGACGGTTTTCTCTGGTGTTGACATGGCCGCTCCGATGTTTAGTGCTGTGTACACAGCGGGATCACGGCTCTAATGAGAATTTTGCTCTTCAATCTGTCAAGTCCTTGAGTTGTCACTCAGCTTTCTCAGTCTCCTGATGGACGGGTTGTCTAGTAGGGCAGCGTGAGGCACAGATCGCCCTATAACGAGCTGATTCTGCGTTTTTAATGACCGATTAGTGGCAGCGGTGACCATTTCTCTGGCCTTTTCTTCCCTATTAAGTAAAATGCATTGGGCGCAATGTACAAAACGTGTGGACCGAGGGTCTGCTATGTACGGAACCATAAACCCTCCAGATTTAATTGTCGTGTCCTAACGAGCAAGCTAAGAATTTTCTTGGCGCCTTCACAGGGTGGAAGCCTTTGCCATGGAGATGCTGTTATCTCCAAATAGCCCGCCATTTTATATGTTCACATCCAAGAAACAAGGCGGAAAGACGTGAGCAGAACTATGGAGGACCCGCCAGTGTCATGTCCTGGCCACCGCACATTACCACTGATTAGCCACATTCTTGCTATTTTTGGGCCATTATTTTGGAGCGGTTTTCTGCACGTCGACGCGTTTTAAGCCACATGTCTCAGTAAGTCTATAACAAGGCAAAAAAAAAAGCGCAATAATAGTCACGCACGCCAGTAATTACAGCCAGAACTCTTGACATGTTTAACTTGGTAAATCTCCCCCGTTGTTTTGCAGCGATCATCAGTTTTCGGATTACGACCTGCAGTGTAAAGAATGGCGGTGAGCTTTCTTGCAGTCACATACATGAACCATTACGAGCCGGTTTCATCAGTTGGAGGTTTTTTTTTTTTCTTTTTCGCATTTGTTGACTTCAGTCCATTTCTTCAAAATGGCGCACGTGGCTTATTAATTTTGCACAAATATATATATATATATATATATATATATATATATATATATATATATATATATATATATATATATATATATATAAATTTTTTTTTTATTATTATTATTATTATTTTATATAGCACCATTGATTCCATGGTGCTGTACATGAGAAGGGGTTACATACAAATTACAAATATCACATACAGTAAACAAACTAACAATGACAGACTGATACAGAGGGGCGAGGACCCTGCCCTTGCGGGCTTACATTCTACAGGATTATGGGGAAAGAGACAGTAGGTTGAGGGTTGCAGGAGCTCCGGTGTTGGTGAGGCGGTAGCTCCGGTGTTGGTGAGGCGGTAGCTCCGGTGTTGGTGAGGCAGCAGCGGTGTCAGTGCAGGCTGTAGGCTTTCCTGAAGAGATGAGTTTTCAGGTTCCGTCTGAAGGATCCGACTGTGGTTGATAGTCGGACGTATTGGGGCAGAGAGTTCCAGAGGATGGGGGATATTCGGGAGAAGTCTTGGAGGCGATTGGATGAGGAGCGAATAAGTGTGGAGGAGAGAAGGAGGTCTTGGGAGGACCGGAGATCACGTGAGGGAAGATATCGGGAGATTAGTTCAGAGATATATGGAGGAGACAGGTTGTGGATGGCTTTGTAGGTCAGTATTAGCAATTTGAACTGGATACGCTGAGGGAATGGGAGCCAGTGAAGAGATTTGCAGAGGGGGGAAGCGGAGGAGTAGCGAGGAGAGAGATGGATTAGTCGGGCAGCAGAGTTAAGGATGGACTGGAGAGGTGCAAGGGTGTTAGCAGGGAGGCCACAGAAAAGGATGTTGCAGTAGTCAAGGCGGGAAATGATGAGGGCGTGCACAAGCATTTTAGTAGATTGGGGGTTGAGGAAAGGACGGATCCTGGAGATATTTTTGAGCTGGAGGCGACAGGAGGTGGAAGGAGCTTGGATGTGTGGTTTGAAGGACAGGGCAGAGTCGAAGGTTACTCCGAGGCAGCGGACTTCGGGTACAGGGGAAAGCATGATGTCATTGACTGCGATAGATAGGTCAAGTAAGGAAGATTTGTGGGATGGAGGAAAGATGATGAGTTCAGATTTGTCCACATTGAGTTTGAGGAAGCGAGAGGAGAAGGAGGATATGGCTGATATGCACTCTGGGATTCTGGACAGCAGAGCGGTGATGTCTGGGCCAGAGAGGTAGATCTGAGTGTCATCAGCATAGAGGTGGTACTGGAATCCATGGGACTTTATGAGTTGTCCCAAGCCAAGTGTATAAATTGAGAAGAGTAGGGGTCCTATAACAGAGCCTTGGGGGACTCCGACAGAGAGAGGGTGGGATGAGGAGGTAGTATGGGAGTGGGAGACGCTGAATGTGCGGCTGGAAAGGTACGAGGCGATCCAGGATAGGGCGAGGTCTTTGATGCCAAAGGAGGAGAGCATCTGCAGTAGGAGGCAGTGGTCAACTGTGTCGAAAGCAGAGGACAGGTCTAGAAGGAGGAGTACAGAGTATTGTCCAGTAGCTTTGGCGGTAAGTAGGTCGTTAGTGATTTTGGTCAGGGCAGTCTCAGTTGAGTGATGGGGGCGGAAACCAGATTGTAGATTGTCGTACAACAAGTTAGATGAGAGGTGGGAGGAGAGTTCAGCATGGACGTGCTGCTCCAGGAGTTTGGAAGCGAATGGGAGCAGCGATATTGGGCGATAGCTGGACATAGCAGTTGGATCGAGGGTTGGCTTTTTAAGGATAGGCGTGATTGTGGCATGTTTGAACGCAGAGGGGAAGGTGCCAGAAGTTAGTGATAGGTTGAAGAGGTGGGTTAGGGATGGGATAAGTGTGGTGGTGAGGTTGGGGAGGAGGTGGGATGGGATGGGGTCGAGCGCACAGGTGGTGAGGTGGGATTTGGAGAGGAGACAATTAAGTCCCCCTTCAGTGATGTTGGATAGGGAGGTTATGGGGTTTGGGCATTGGTCTGGTATACAAAGTGGTTGTGGTGGTTGAACAATAAAGTCTTGCCTTGTCTGGTCGATCTTATTTTTAAAGTGTGTGGCAAAGTCCTCAGCAGAGATGAGGGAGGTTGGAGGGGGCAGTGGGGGGCGGAGGAGGGAGTTAAATGTTTTGAATAACTGTTTGGGGTTGTGGGATAGGGAAGATACGAGGGTTGTGAAGTAGGCCTGTTTAGCAGAGGTGAGTGCAGATTTAAAAGCGAGTGTTGCTTGTTTGAATACAGTGAAGTCGTCTTGCGAGTGTGTTCTCTTCCAACGCCGCTCCGCAACCCTGGACACTTGCCTTAGCTTTTTGGTGGTGTTATTATGCCAAGGTTGTCTAGTGATACGTCGCGCTCTGCCATGGACGAGAGGGGCAACTGTGTCAATAGCTGATGCGAGAGTGGCATTGTAGAAAGCAGCGGCACTGTCTGTGTCGTGGAGTGAGGATATGGATGCCAGTGGTAGGATGGAGTCAGAGAGTGTGTGGGTGTCTAGGTGTGCAAGGTTTCTGCGTGGGTGCGCATGTTGCTGGATATGGATGATTGGTGAGGAGGACAGGGATGAGAAGGTGAGCAGATGGTGGTCGGATAGAGGGAGAGGGGAGGTGGTGAAGTTAGATAGAGAGCAGAGACGGGTGAATACCAGGTCTAGTGTATGCCCATCCGTGTGGGTGGCTGCGGAGGACCACTGAGTAAGTCCAAAGGATGAGGTAAGGGACAGAAGTTTGGAGGCTGTTGACTGAAGGGTATCAATGGGGATGTTGAAGTCACCCATGATGATGGTGGGAGTGTCAGCAGAGAGAAAGTGAAGAAGCCAGGTGGAGAATTGGTCAATAAAGGCAGTGGTCGGGCCCGGAGGTCGGTATATGACGGCCACTTGGAGGTTGGAGGGAGAGTAGATGCGGACAGAATGGACTTCAAAAGAGGGGAGGATAAGGGAGGGAAGAGGGAGGGAAGATATATATATGAAGATATATATATATATATATATATATATATATATATACAGTGGGGCAAAAAAGTATTTAGTCAGTCAGCAATAGTGCAAGTTCCACCACTTAAAAAGATGAGAGGCGTCTGTAATTTACATCATAGGTAGACCTCAACTATGGGAGACAAACTGAGAAAAAAAAATCCAGAAAATCACATTGTCTGTTTTTTTAACATTTTATTTGCATATTATGATGGAAAATAAGTATTTGGTCAGAAACAAAATTTCATCTCAATACTTTGTAATATATCCTTTGTTGGCAATGACAGAGGTCAAACGTTTTCTGTAAGTCTTCACAAGGTTGCCACACACTGTTGTTGGTATGTTGGCCCATTCCTCCATGCAGATCTCCTCTAGAGCAGTGATGTTTTTGGCTTTTCGCTTGGCAACACGGACTTTCAACTCCCTCCAAAAGTTTTCTATAGGGTTGAGATCTGGAGACTGGCTAGGCTACTCCAGGACCTTGAAATGCTTCTTACGAAGCCACTCCTTCGTTGCCCTGGTGGTGTGCTTTGGATCATTGTCATGTTGAAAGACCCAGCCACGTTTCATCTTCAATGCCCTTGCTGATGGAAGGAGGTTTGCACTCAAAATCTCACGATACATGGCCCCATTCATTCTTTCATGTACCCGGATCAGTCGTCCTGGCCCCTTTGCAGAGAAACAGCCCCAAAGCATGATGTTTCCACCACCATGCTTTACAGTAGGTATGGTGTTTGATGGATGCAACTCAGTATTCTTTTTCCTCCAAACACGACAAGTTGTGTTTCTACCAAACAGTTCCAGTTTGGTTTCATCAGACCATAGGACATTCTCCCAAAACTCCTCTGGATCATCCAAATGCTCTCTAGCAAACTTCAGACGGGCCCGGACATGTACTGGCTTAAGCAGTGGGACACGTCTGGCACTGCAGGATCTGAGTCCATGGTGGCGTAGTGTGTTACTTATGGTAGACCTTGTTACATTGGTCCCAGCTCTCTGCAGTTCATTCACTAGGTCCCCCCGCGTGGTTCTGGGATTTTTGCTCACCGTTCTTGTGATCATTCTGACCCCACGGGGTGGGATTTTGCGTGGAGCCCCAGATCGAGGGACATTATCAGTGGTCTTGTATGTCTTCCATTTTCTAATTATTGCTCCCACTGTTGATTTCTTCACTCCAAGCTGGTTGGCTATTGCAGATTCAGTCTTCCCAGCCTGGTGCAGGGCTACAATTTTGTTTCTGGTGTCCTTTGACAGCTCTTTGGTCTTCACCATAGTGGAGTTTGGAGTCAGACTGTTTGAGGGTGTGCACAGGTGTCTTTTTATACTGATAACAAGTTTAAACAGGTGCCATTACTACAGGTAATGAGTGGAGGAAAGAGGAGACTCTTAAAGAAGAAGTTACAGGTCTGTGAGAGCCAGAAATCTTGATTGTTTGTTTCTGACCAAATACTTATTTTCCACCATAATATGCAAATAAAATGTTAAAAAAACAGACAATGTGATTTTCTGGATTTTTTTTTTCTCAGTTTGTCTCCCATAGTTGAGGTCTACCTATGATGTAAATTACAGACGCCTCTCATCTTTTTAAGTGGTGGAACTTGCACTATTGCTGACTGACTAAATACTTTTTTGCCCCACTGTATATATATATATATATATATAAATATATAATATAAATATATATATATATATATATATATATATATATATATATATATACATACATACATACATACATACATACATACATACATATACATATATATATATACATATATATATATATATATATATATATATATATATATATATATATATACATATATATATACATACTAGATGGCAGCCCGATTATACAGAATCGGGAGTCTAGAATCCATATATACTTTATTTATTCAAATGTAAGAATAATACAATTAATAAATAATAGTAAGAAAGAACAAAAATAATAGGCAGTATATGGAGAAAACACCAAACAAAAGTTCAAAATTGGTGTGAAAATGTCACTGAACCACTTCACAACTAAATATATATAGTTTTGGTAAATGGTATTATCATTTTTTTGACGAAATTCGGCAGGAGCTTGAAGAGCAACGTCACTGGGCCCACCTCCACGCAGTAGAAACTTGCTGTGAGGTAAAAATTCAAAAATCACACCAAAATGGCGGGCGGAGTGTGTCACAGTACGGCACGTTTCTGATTGGTCGCTCGCAGCAGGCGGCAACCAATCAGACACTGGACACTGTTGACGTCACTTATCTCCGGACATTAGCTCCGGACATTAGCTCCGGACATTAGCTCCGGACATTGCCACGGAAGTTGGCACAAATTGCAGGAAGTAGTATTCTAGGCAATTATATATTAGATATATATATATATATATATATATATATATATATATATATATATATACATACATACATACATACATACATACATACATACATACATACATATACATGTTCCAAAAGAAAAGGCTATATTTTATTTAATAAATCTGCAGGCTTACATAGAACGACACCATGAAAAAAGCGTTTTATCAGGTTGTTGTTTTTTTTTTTTTTTTTTAAAGTACGATGAAAATGTATAGAAATGCCAAACCACAATAGTGAAGTAATAATGAAAAAAAACAAACAAAGCAGGCGTACTTATATAAAATTGACTTTTAATTGAGAGCAAATTGGAAGAAGAATAAATAAAGTCCAGATTTAAAAATGCCAAAAATTAGACAAAAGTGCGAAGTTTGCAATGATTCTTGCTTTGTGGAGTAATTACCTTTTACGGACTATAGAAAGCTGTGCTTGGCCAACACAACACAAAAGCTCCATTCTTTACACTGCAGGCTGCACGGAGCAAACAAAGCGAGGTAGAAACCAGGTTTATCTTACAATGTAATTACCCTTGAACTCTCAGGTGATCGGTTACATGACGGGACATCTCAGGACATGGCGGCATGGCATCCTCCTGACATTGTGACCACCCGGAGGAGGTTCATGTCAGCGCCAATGTGATCACTGGTGCTCAGAGACATGGAGGATGCACAGCTGCTGCTGCGGATGATCGCTCCTCTCATTTTGCTGATTGGTCGATTTTCCTTATGGGAAATAATTACCGGCTGAGTGTGTGCTGGGCTCTGGGATATGTGTAAGAAGAACATGCGTGCTCAGTTGTGTTGTGTTAGTAGCAGCGTACATTGTACGGGGTCAGTGGGCGACATTGTGGATCATAGAGATGAAAATGTAAATATTTTGTTTTTATAAAGGTTATTTTGTAAACAACATGGATCATCCCAATGTGATTACTGAGCCCTGACCACTGGAACATAAGTCCCAAAGTTCTGAGTGGAGCCTCAGTGAGCATGTGCGACCACCAAGCCTACAGGCAGTGAATGGAACAGTCGTCGCACATGCTCAGTACTACTCGAATCACACAGGAGGGATCCAAGCGGTCAGATCCCCAGTAATCCTACATTTGTCACTTATCCTGCAGACGGTTGATTTACGCTTACAGGACAACCTAGAGATATATATTTAGATCTTTCTAGTGCCCCCTCGTTCTCGCGCCCTCTGTCGTTCTCTCGTTCTCGCGCCCTCTGTCGTTCTCTCGTTCTCGCGCCCTCTGTCGTTCTCTCGTTCTCGCGCCCTCTGTCGTTCTCTCGTTCTCGCGCCCTCTGTCGTTCTCTCGTTCTCGCGCCCTCTGTCGTTCTCTCGTTCTCGCGCCCTCTGTCGTTCTCTCGTTCTCGCGCCCTCTGTCGTTCTCTCGTTCTCGCGCCCTCTGTCGTTCTCTCGTTCTCGCGCCCTCTGTCGTTCTCTCGTTCTCGCGCCCTCTGTCGTTCTCTCGTTCTCGCGCCCTCTGTCGTTCTCTCGTTCTCGCGCCCTCTGTCGTACTCTCGTTCTCGCGCCCTCTGTCGTACTCTCGTTCTCGCGCCCTCTGTCGTTCTCGCGCCCTCTGTCGTTCTCTCGTTCTCGCGCCCTCTGTCGTTCTCTCGTTCTCGCGCCCTCTGTCGTTCTCTCGTTCTCGCGCCCTCTGTCGTTCTCTCGTTCTCGCGCCCTCTGTCGTTCTCTCGTTCTCGCGCCCTCTGTCGTTCTCTCGTTCTCGCGCCCTCTGTCGTTCTCTCGTTCTCGCGCCCTCTGTCGTTCTCTCGTTCTCGCGCCCTCTGTCGTTCTCTCGTTCTCGCGCCCTCTGTCGTTCTCTCGTTCTCGCGCCCTCTGTCGTTCTCTCGTTCTCGCGCCCTCTGTCGTTCTCTCGTTCTCGCGCCCTCTGTCGTTCTCTCGTTCTCGCGCCCTCTGTCGTTCTCTCGTTCTCGCGCCCTCTGTCGTTCTCTCGTTCTCGCGCCCTCTGTCGTTCTCTCGTTCTCGCGCCCTCTGTCGTTCTCTCGTTCTCGCGCCCTCTGTCGTTCTCTCGTTCTCGCGCCCTCTGTCGTTCTCTCGTTCTCGCGCCCTCTGTCGTTCTCTCGTTCTCGCGCCCTCTGTCG
The DNA here is from genome assembly GCF_032444005.1 of Ranitomeya imitator. Classification (NCBI taxonomy): domain Eukaryota; kingdom Metazoa; phylum Chordata; class Amphibia; order Anura; family Dendrobatidae; genus Ranitomeya; species Ranitomeya imitator. The sequence continues at coordinate 25,804,943 of NC_091290.1, forward strand.
TTCTCTCGTTCTCGCGCCCTCTGTCGTTCTCTCGTTCTCGCGCCCTCTGTCGTTCTCTCGTTCTCGCGCCCTCTGTCGTTCTCTCGTTCTCGCGCCCTCTGTCGTTCTCTCGTTCTCGCGCCCTCTGTCGTTCTCTCGTTCTCGCGCCCTCTGTCGTTCTCTCGTTCTCGCGCCCTCTGTCGTTCTCTCGTTCTCGCGCCCTCTGTCGTTCTCTCGTTCTCGCGCCCTCTGTCGTTCTCTCGTTCTCGCGCCCTCTCTCGTGACTGGATAATCACATTGAAACCCCCCCATTCTTTACACTGCAGGTTGCCTCCTTAATTGGAGAACGGTCCAATAGAAACCATATTCGTCGGACATACTTGGGGTGTGACCTGTTGGGTTTTATCTGGTTCTTGGGGCATCTGATGCCTAACAGATGATCACTTTTCTGTCTTACCATGAACACTGGATATTTGGGTTTTATTGCTCTGCTGGTGAGATCCCAGTTATGACGGCAGTGCTCATACTTATTAAATCTGATGGTAGCGGAGCCAATGCAAATCTCAGTGAAGATCCAGGACACTTGGTTACGGCACAGACATTGCATCCGGGCGCAGGAGCTTTCAATTCCTTCTCTTGACCCAAGGGATTACAATTTTATGTAAAATATGTGGCTCTGTAAATCTCTCAGACTCGGCTTCGCCTCTGAAGATCACAGCAAAAATCTCCTTTTATAGTGACTGCATCAAGGGAGGATGGGAAGAGCGTGGCAGGAAGCCCCCGACATTGTGCGAATGGATGCTTGCAGTATTGGCGGAGGCCGGGCTGGTTACTGCCTCCCACGGTCCAGGCTGCTAATTGTGACAAAGGTCTGCAGCGTCTCGGTGGAAGCGTTGATCTCGTTTACTCACACTGCAACTTTCCTTTCTACCCAACTGGGTCTGAGCACTTCTCTGATTAAACCGTAACAGGAGCGGGCAGCGCAGGACGAGCGAGACTCCAAGACAGAGAAACCAATCCAGCCATCCATCCATCCGTCCGTCTGTCCTGTGACTAGAGGATACAGAAATCAGTCACAGAAAATAGAGCCGTGGTGCACGTCCATTTCAGAGCCCCATTCTTGACATCGGTGGAGGTCACAGTGGTCTATTACCTGTCCATTAGTAAGGCGATAAATTTTAATACTGAGAATATCCATTCAGAATAAAATAATGATGTTTAGTGTTGACCACTAGGGGGCAGCTCCTTGTACACAGATTTATATGGTCGCCACTAGGGGGAGCTCCTTGTACACAGATTTATATGGCCGCCACTAGGGGGAGCTCCTTGTACACAGATTTATATGGCCGCCACTAGGGGGCAGCTCCTTGTACACAGATTTATATGGCCGCTACTAGGGGCAGATCCTTGTACACAGATTTATATGGCCGCCACTAGGGGGCAGCTCCTTTACACAGATTTATATGGCCGCCACTAGGGGCAGCTCCTTGTACACAGATTTATATGGCCGCCACTAGGGGCAGCTCCTTGTACACAGATTTATATGGCCGCCACTAGGGGGAGCTCCTTGTACACAAGATTTATATGGCCGCCACTAGGGGCAGCTCCTTGTACACAGATTTATATGGCCGCCACTAGGGGGAGCTCCTTGTACACAGATTTATATGGCCGCCACTAGGGGCAGCTCCTTGTACACAGATTTATATGGTCGCCACTAGGGGGAGCTCCTTGTACACAGATTTATATGGCCGCCACTAGGGGCAGCTCCTTGTACACAGATTTATATGGCCGCCACTAGGGGGCAGCTCCTTGTACACAGATTTATATGGCCGCTACTAGGGGCAGATCCTTGTACACAGATTTATATGGCCGCCACTAGGGGGCAGCTCCTTTACACAGATTTATATGGCCGCCACTAGGGGCAGCTCCTTGTACACAGATTTATATGGCCGCCACTAGGGGCAGCTCCTTGTACACAGATTTATATGGCCGCCACTAGGGGGAGCTCCTTGTACACAAGATTTATATGGCCGCCACTAGGGGCAGCTCCTTGTACACAGATTTATATCGCCGCCACTAGGTGGAGCTCCTTGTACACAGATTTATATGGCCGCCACTAGGGGCAGCTCCTTGTACACAGATTTATATCGCCGCCACTAGGTGGAGCTCCTTGTACACAGATTTATATGGCCGCCACTAAGGGGAGCTCCTTGTACACAGATTTATATGGCCGCCACTAGGGGGAGCTCCTTGTACACAGATTTATATGGCCGCCACTAGGGGGAGCTCCTTGTACACAGATTTATATCGCCGCCACTAGGGGGAGCTCCTTGTACACAGATTTATATGGCCGCCACTAGGGGCAGCTCCTTGTACACAGATTTATATGGCCGCCACTAGGGGGACCTCCTTGTACACAGATTTATATGGCCGCTACTAGTTAGAGCTCCTTGTACACAGATTTATATGGCCGCCACTAGGGGCAGCTCCTTGTACACAGATTTATATGGCCGCCACTAGGGGCAGCTCCTTGTACACAGATTTATATGGCCGCCACTAGGGGCAGCTCCTTGTACACAGATTTATATGGCCGCCACTAGGGGCAGCTCCTTTTTTTTAATGAAAACAGATTGCAAAAATCTTTACATCCAAGGTTAACAACCCCTTTAAGCAGTTGACCGCATTGGATTAATATAGATAGTTTAGAAATTGCCATTATTGAACTGTTCAGGATGAGAGGTTCGCAGCTGTAATCTCTGATGGAAGAGCCGGAGTCTCTGCTGATGAACGCGCGTCCCGGTCAGAGTCCTCAATCTGCTGGAAGAGACCCTCATATGTAGCTGGGCTGATTGGTTGTGAGCTGGGGGGGGGGGGACGCAGGACCAAAATATTGATTTCTTTTTATAGACCACCGCTGTCATTATGACTGCTTCAGGTCCACAGCGTGAGGCCTCGGCTACAAGATTGTATGGTAACTGCAGGGTTCCCTGTCCGGCTGCATGACCCCGGGGGGCTACACCGCCATCCATGGTCAGAGAGTGGCTGTTTTGCCATTCAGTGCACTATGGGGGGCTCCTGCAAAACCACAGCAGAGAATGGTGGCTGCCCCTGTAATACCTGGACACGGGGATAGTGTGTAACTTCATGTCACAGTGCGGAGATCGGCCGCCGCTTGTACAAAATCTGCCATTTTTTGAATGATCTTTTCTTCAGGGAAAAATGTGACCTACAAAATATTAATGTCAAAAAGTGACGAAATGTTCTACAGCGAAACTGCTCGTTACTGAGAAGGGAAATCTTCCCACACACCGCACAGTACCGCTCCTCCTGTATATACACACTGCACAGTACCACTCCTCCTGTATATACACACTGCACAGCACCGCTCCTCCTGTATATACACACCGCACAGTACCGCTCCTCCTGTATATACACACTGCACAGTACCGCTCCTCCTGTATATACACACCGCACAGTACCGCTCCTCCTGTATATACACACCGCACAGTACCACTCCTCCTGTATATACACACCGCACAGTACCGCTCCTCCTGTATATACACACTGCACAGTACCGCTCCTCCTGTATATATACTGCACAGTACCGCTCCTCCTGTATATACACACTGCACAGTACCTCTCCTATATATATACACTGCACAGTACCACTCCTATATACACACCGCACAGTACCGCTCCTCCTGTATATACACACTGCACAGTACCACTCCTCCTGTATATACACACTGCACAGTACCACTCCTCCTGTATATATACACTGCACAGTACCACTCCTCCTGTATATACACACTGCACAGTACCACTCCTCCTGTATATACACACTGCACAGTACCACTCCTCCTGTATATACACACTGCACAGTACCACTCCTCCTGTATATACACACTGCACAGTACCACTCCTCCTGTATATACACACTGCACAGTACCACTCCTCCTGTATATATACACTGCACAGTACCACTCCTCCTGTATATATACACTGCACAGTACCGCTCCTCCTGTATATATACACTGCACAGTACCGCTCCTCCTGTATATATACACTGCACAGTACCGCTCCTCCTGTATATATACACTGCACAGTACCGCTCCTCCTGTATATATACACTGCACAGTACCACTCCTGTCCTGTATACTGGGTGTAATCCTCAGTATCTGTATTATTCTGTATATATACACTGCACAGTACCACTCCTGTCCTGTATACTGGGTGTAATCCTCAGTATCTGTATTATTCTGTATATATACACTGCACAGTACCACTCCTGTCCTGTATACTGGGTGTAATCCTCAGTATCTGTATTATTCTGTATATATACACTGCACAGTACCACTCCTGTCCTGTATACTGGGTGTAATCCTCAGTATCTGTATTATACTGTATATATACACTGCACAGTACCGCTCCTCCTGTCCTGTATACTGGGTGTAATTCTCAGTATCTGTATTTTTCTGTATATATACACTGCACAGTACCGCTCCTCCTGTCCTGTATACTGGGTGTAATTCTCAGTATCTGTATTATTCTGTATATATACACTGCACAGTACCGCTCCTCCTGTCCTGTATACTGGGTGTAATTCTCAGTATCTGTATTATTCTATATATATATATATACACTGCACAGTACCACTCCTCCTGTCCTGTACACTGGGTGTAATCCTCAGTATCTGTATTATTCTGTATATATACACTGCACAGTACCACTCCTCCTGTCCTGTACACTGGGTGTAATCCTCAGTATCTGTATTATTCTGTATATACACTGCACAGTACCGCTCCTCCTGTCCTGTATACTGGGTGTAATGCTCAGTATCTGTATTATTCTGTATATATACACTGCACAGTACCCCTCCTCCTGTCCTGTATACTGGGTGTAATTCTCAGTATCTGTATTATTCTGTATATACACTGCACAGTACTGCTCCTCCTGTCCTGTATACTGGGTGTAATCCTCAGTATCTGTATTATTCTGTATATATACACTGCACAGTACCCCTCCTCCTGTCCTGTATACTGGGTGTAATTCTCAGTATCTGTATTATTCTGTATATACACTGCACAGTACCGCTCCTCCTGTCCTGTACACTGGGTGTAATTCTCAGTATCTGTATTATTCTGTATATATACACTGCACAGTACCGCTCCTCCTGTCCTGTACACTGGGTGTAATCCTCAGTATCTGTATTATTCTGTATATACACTGCACAGTACCGCTCCTCCTGTCCTGTACACTGGGTGTAGCTCTCTATTTTCGGGGCGGTGTATATGGACAGTGCCGCTTGTCTCGTGTGATGGATGTGCTGATACAATGTATCAATCCCGTTAGTTGAGTGAGACTGTAATACAGACAGTAGTGTGACCCCGGAGCCTCCTCTGTATAAATAATGTCCAGACAGATCGTTCTTGTTCTGGATTTAATGAGGCTCTTTTTTATTAACCTCCTGTTTTTTTCCACAGTTCATTAAAGTTGTTGGCTTACCCTACAGATAATAAAAGTATATGGCTTTATTATAAGAGTGGGCGGCCGCCCCCCACCCGCTCCCGATTACCGAGCACTACATTGTTACATTCCCAGCATATGGCCGAGACCTAGGGCTATAAACACTTAACATTCTCCGAATGTAGTGAGGCCATTAATAAAAGCTCCGACTTTATATCAAATCCAATTTATATTATCCTTAAATAACTTCTCTAATAATGTTAAAATAAATTTTAGCTTAAAACTAATAACGTTACAGCTTATTACATTGTCTGTTTGTAAAATAAAATATATTCTGTTATCGAGCAAAAGGATTAGGCTCAAAATTACCAGTAGGAAACTCTGAAACCCCATAGATTACACTGAGACACGGGAGGAAAGGAAGGAAACCAGGGGAATGATTAATACCGTTCTTTGTGCTTTATGGCACCTTACAGCGTCATGTACTGACAGCGGTGACTTCTGGTAGGACACTTCTTACAGCTGTGTATTAGGCCCTGAGGGCAAAGTTTAAGGCATTCATCAAGACTGGCATTCTGTACACCCACTCTCAGAAAGATGGTGGAGTTGGATGGAATTCTGGTAAAGCTGGATATATCAGGGGTAAGTTAAGTTTTATTCTTGTACACAGGAGCAGTATTATAGTAGTTATATTCTTGTACATAGGAGCAGTATTATAGTAGTTATATTCTTGTACATAGGAGCAGTATTATAGTAGTTGTATTCTTGTACATAGGAGCAGTATTATAGTAGTTATATTCTTGTGTATAGGGGCAGTATTATAGTAGTTATATTCTTGTACATAGGAGCAGTATTATAGTAGTTATATTCTTGTACATAGGAGCAGTATTATAGTAGTTGTATTCTTGTACATAGGAGCAGTATTATAGTAGTTATATTCTTGTACATAGGAGGCAGTATTATAGTAGTTATATTCTTGTACATAGGAGGCAGTATTATAGTAGTTATATTCTTGTACATAGGAGCAGTATTATAGTAGTTATATTCTTGTACATAGGAGCAGTATTATAGTAGTTGTATTCTTGTACATAGGAGCAGTATTATAGTAGTTATATTCTTGTACATAGGAGGCAGTATTATAGTAGTTATATTCTTGTACATAGGGGCAGTATTATAGTAGTTATATTCTTGTACATAGGAGCAGTATTATAGTAGTTATATTCTTGTACATAGGGGCAGTATTATAGTAGTTGTATTCTTGTACATAGGAGCAGTATTATAGTATATTCTTGTACATAGGGGCAGTATTATAGTAGTTATATTCTTGTATATAGGAGCAGTATTATAGTAGTTATATTCTTGTACACGGGAGCAATATTATAGTAGTTATATTCTTGTACATAGGGGCAATATTATAGTAGTTATATTCTTGTACACGGGAGCAGTATTATAGTAGTTATATTCTTGTACATAGGAGCAGTATTATAGTAGTTATATTCTTGTACTTAAGGGCAGTATTATAGTAGATATATTCTTGTACATAGGGGCAGTATTATAGTAGTTATATTCTTGTACATAGGGACAGTATTATAGTAGTTATATTCTTGTACATAGGGGCAGTATTATAGTAGTTATATTCTTGTACACGGGAGCAGTATTATAGTAGTTATATTCTTGTACATAGGGGCAGTATTATAGTAGTTATATTCTTGTACATAGGAGCAGTATTATAGTAGTTATATTCTTGTACATAGGAGCAGTATTATAGTAGTTATATTCTTGTACATAGGGAGCAGTATTATAGTAGTTATATTCTTGTACATAGGAGCAGTATTATAGTAGTTATATTCTTGTACTTAAGGGCAGTATTATAGTAGATATATTCTTGTACATAGGGGCAGTATTATAGTAGTTAGTCTTGTTTATAGGGGCAGTATTATGGTAAATATTTTCTTTTATGCTATGAAGAGAAACATTTCTGTTATTGATAGTTTATATGATATTTTTCAGGCAGTGTATCTGATCTAATGCAGTTGGTGTGCAGATTATATTCCAGTATTTGATTAGTAATTATGGGTTGGAGATGACGCTGTTATGTATGATGTTGGTGGAGACCTTTTCAGCTGCTGTCATCTGACACTTATTTTCTGGATCTGCTTATCGGATATATTATAGAGACCGCTGTAATATTATGTAGCTGGACTGCAGCTGTCATTTCTCCTGTATCCTGGCGTGCGGACGGGAAGCTTCTAATGTGGCCCCGATGGGGGTTATAACCTTTATAGGATACAGCTGAGGAAATGTCCTCATAAATGAGATGTCATCGCGGGGGCGAGATAACGCTCTACCATTCCCGCAGTAGGACCTTGTATACTTGTCGTGTGGTTGGAGGGAGGTGACTCTGCAGTCATTATTGGTCTTCAGAAGCCTCCAGAAAAAAATGTTCTCCAATCCTCTGCTTTATTTTAGGTCTGTATTCAAACACTGTGCTTGTTTTCATCAAATTTAAACATTTTTAAGGCTTGCAGCTCAAAAATGGCTAAATCTGCCTAATAAATGAGCAAAATTGTTCCCACGACCCTTCTCGGTGTCCTCAGCGGTGCTGTGGCCAAACCAGGACTGAGCAAAGTCTCTGGGCGGTCACTATAATGCCAGCACTTGACCTCACGCCACCACATGACGTCACGGGGCCCTAGGAATGGAAAGTGGCCCCCTGGATCCTGGCTGCTTGCCAGTCAAGGAAATTCGCTTTGCCCTCGTTTGCCCGCAACAAGGTGACCTGTAAGAGGGTAAAGTGAATCGTTCTCCTCCTGTTTTTCCTACTTTAGAGCTCTGCTCCATGCACTTCAGTGGGGCTGGGTTACAATACCAGACACAGTCCATGCTCAAGGGTGGCGCTGTTTCTGAAAGAAAGCGATGATGTTGTGGTCTTGGACTATCCCTTGAAATGGATTCTTATATGAATGACACCCACATGTCAGTCTACATCCGATATACAACAGGTGGCGACCATGGTGGGAAGTGCAACCGTCAGCAGCCGCGCTACGCTCTGCCAGTACAGGGCGAACCGACACGGCAGGAGGGCAGCCAACGGCTGTTGTCCTCTGTGCTGCCATGTAAAGCGATCCCCTCCTTCCTGTGCGCTGTGCCGGCTGCTAATTACCGTGCCCCCTTCCCTCTGTGCGCTGGCTGTAGATTATAATCATCTGTCATATAGAGAAGGAATTAATCACAGACATTGGTGAGACGTTTCCTGGCTCCTTGTCTTCCATCAGCAGGTAACTCCGGGTCATTACCTCCTAGAACATGGGGGTCATTGGTGGGCTCGCAGTGACCTACATGTCCCAGGTGTGGCGTCCTGCTCAGCCCCCTCCCTTATAATAAAAAAAATTAGAAGTGACCAGTGTTTGCTCTTGCTTTATTCCCTCTGCTTCCTTGAGTATTCTTCCTTTCTTTTTTTTTTTTTTTAATTAAATTCACCATACGGTTCCAGAGATGTGTGCCTTTTATTTAGTGGCAACATTCATGATCTTTTCATGAGGGCGTGGCTCACAGGATCCTCTGGGGCGTGTCTTTATACTGATCTGCATAATTACCCTGTAAGCCACACCTCCTTTGTGAAGACCGTGGGAACAGCACCAGAAAAATAAAAAAAAACACGTTTCTGAAACCGTATGGCGGATTTTAAAGAAACAAACAGCGGAAAAACCAGAGGAGCAGTATAAAATAAGGGCAAAAAGTGTCCATTATTGATCTGGTGACGGGTCCTCTTTAAATATTATTTTAGGTTTCTTGCTCAGCTTTTTTTCTATGTTTTTTTTTTTTTTTTTGCATTTGTTCTTCTTCATAGCCCACTGATTATGTTTCATACTCCAGTCACGTCCAAAGCTGCTTTCATAGTGTTTCCTTTTAGCAGCCAACCTGCATCTTCATCAGCCTCATTTATCTACATGGCCAGATATCGGTGATGAAGATTGTCGTGCAATATTGTATAGTGATGTCAAGCAGATCTGTACTCTAGTTGCATCAAGAGCTGCGTGTAACAAATAGGTTGCTGCGGTTTTCTAGAATTAGAAAATCATGGCTGCTTTCTTCCAGAAACCTTGTGCCTGGTATTACAGCGCTGCCCCTTTTGAAGTGAATAGGGCTGAAAAGGTGAAGGATTCTGTGTCGGACAAGAATAATGCGGCGCCGGCGTTTGTGTGTAATTACACAGCGTCAGCGGAAAGGCCACTGTAAGGGCGCAGCGAGCGGGCAGCCGTGTGCCGGCAGGGTGACAGTCATTAGGATCTCATGCATTATTTATAAAGGGACAGCACAGCCCTTCATATTCCAAAGACGAGAGTACAGCATGTTCCTGAAACCCGTGTATAGAGGGGCTGTCTGCGCGCGGCGACGGCCGCCGCCATAAGGCCCCGCGCGCGGCCACGGCCGCCGCCATAAGGCCCCGCGCGCGGCCACGGCCGCCGCCATAAGGCCCCGCGCGCGGCCACGGCCGCCGCCATAAGGCCCCGCGCGCGGCCACGGCCGCCGCCATGTCCCACCCAACACCCAATGTGCATGCAAAAGACGCTGAAAAGGTTTCTCTGCCTTGGACAAGCCCTACTTGTTGGTCCCTGTTCACACATCGAGTGCTCAATGTGCCCCTCTGCTGGGGTCTTCTGTGAGAAGATTATCAGGCTCTTATGATAATGCAACTTAGGTTACATTCACTTCAGTTGGAGCTGATCTGCAGTACCTGACAATGGCCACTACAGTGTGTGGCGCTGTGCTCTGCCAGCTCTGTACACGGTGTAGCTCTTGTTGCTGCAGGGCCTGGTAACCCCTGATCAGTGGAGGTTTTGGGTGTCAGGACCCCACTCATCATATTGAATACCTATCCAAAGAATAGTATTTTTCTGTAATCCCAGCAACCTCTGGCTTCACAGTGGCCATGTAACTTGGTCAGAAGACCCCTTTTTGACGGTGAAGTGTTGGTACCTGTTATGAACGGTTAAGTTTTTGTCATAGAAGAAAAATGAGAAAACCCCTTTTATGGTGGTCCGTGTTCTGGCTCCGGAGCAGTCTTCACGTTTCTGGGTTGTTTAGGCCCCCAGCCGTATTCCATATAGCAGCTTGTAGCCCCCTTTTGATGCATTGACCCAGTTCTCAGCCGGTTTCAACTTGCCCCCAGAATTGGGTTCATCCCACAGATGGAGCCATGGATGGTGCTCCTAACTTTACTGTGCACGCCCTGACGCCGCTGGAGGCTCCTGAACTCCTCGTCGGAAACAAAAAGTTTTAAGCTCTTCTATCCCTAATCTGGAGACCCCCGGGTTTGACAATGACACTTGTGGAACATTAATTGATGAAAAGAATATAACCGAAGACATTTCAACAGTCATTAAAAGTAGTGACAGATTCCCTTTATGCAGAAACTGTCAGTGGGTTTTTTCATGTAATCTGAGAGCAGCATGATGTAGGGGCAGAGACGCTGATTACAGCAATGTGTCACTTACTGGGCTGCTTGGTGCAGTTTTAATAGAAACCCTGATGTAGCAGTGGTCGGAATGCTGAGCTGTGTATAACCCCGCCCACACCCCCGATTGGTAGCTCACTGACAGTTTACAGTGTAAACAGCCAATCACTTTTGAGGGTTGCAAAGATTAGCTTGACTGGCTTGCATGTGAGACCTAGTCCAGCAGTGATAATCTCCTGATGATATTACACTGGTTGTATTGGAACTTCAAGAAACGGCCTAATAAGTGACACATCTCTGGAATCTGGCTCTCTGCCCCTATGTTATCCTGCAGCTCAGATCCTATTAAAGGGAAAGAGCTGACCTGTAGTACCAGATAACGGCCACTACAGCGTACGGCGCTGTTGTGTTCGTCAGTACTCTGTGCATCTGGGTGTCTTGGGAGCAGTAGTGGTGTGGGGGGTGTTGGACCCCCACTGGTTTGATAGATGGCCTATTCTAATGATAGCTCATTTAATATTGTAAGCTTGGAAAACCCCTTTAATTTCCCATAATGCAGTGCATTAATTGCTTTGCATTATGGGAGGTGCTGTATGTATAGTGTCGGACACCTGATCCTGCACAGAAACTTAAGACTTTTTGCTAACCCCTGAAAGCTAGCCACAATCCAGCAGTCATGTACATGCAGCTCTGGATGTGACTGGAGTAAAAGACAAGTCTTGCGTGTTTAGAAAAATTTTGATTTTTCTATCCAAATATTTAATTATAAATTTGAATGCACCAAGCTTAATAAAAAAAAAAGTGTTTGGGATAAACGCCTCTACCTTGCAAGTCAAACTTTTCCCAAGTCTCCCTGTGGCCCCTCGTCGCCCCGGGGAGCTCATTATTAGAGGCGAACAAAGCGACAACCTGTCCCTGATCTCTTATTTCAAAGGGAATGAAATTGGTGGCGTTCTGACACCCAATCCGCTGCGGAGACGTCGCCGCTGACCCTCCCCCCATTACCGATGAGCCCTGCACCTTGGGTGCACAGGAGGTTTGGAAAATCTACAAAGCGTCAGGGTGGATGGGGACGTCGCGCCGTCGTCACAAGATGTTCTAATGGGCAGGAAAAAGATAAAAACTGTAGTTATAGAAACACATCAGTCCGGCCATAATGAAACCCTTCTACACGAGCGAGATGGAGGAGGAACTGCTCATAACAGTCGCCCGATATGGCAGATTACCAAGCTCGAAATCGCTCAGATTATATAAGGAATTGTAATAATAGTGCAGTTATCGGGAATACACAATCCCTGCAGCTGCATAGGGCAAATATGGCTGCCTGCGCAGAGGCGAGGGGGCCGGCTCTGTGGCTGGCCGTGCGGAGGCGAGGGGGCCCACCCTGTGGCTGCCCACGAGGAGGCGAGGGGGCCGACCCTGTGGCTGCCCGCGAGGGGGCCAACCCTGTGGCTGCCCGCGAGGGGGCTGGCTCTGTGGCTGCCCGTGTGGAGGCGAGGGGGCCGGCCCTGTGGCTGCCTGCAAGGGGGCTGGCTCTGTGGCTGCCCGTGTGGAGGCGAGGGGGCCGGCCCTGTGGCTGCCCGAGAGGGGGCTGGCTCTGTGGCTGCCCGTGTGGAGGCGAGGGGGCCGGCCCTGTGGCTGCTCGCGACGGGGCCGACCCTGTGGCTGCCCGCGAGGGGGCCGGCTCTGTGGCTGCCCGTGCAGAGGCGAGGGGGCCCATCCTGTGGCTGCCCGCGAGGGGGCTGGCTCTGTGGTTGCCCGTGCGGAGGCGAAGGGGCCGACTCTGTGGCTGCCCGCAAGGGGGCCAACCCTGTGTCTGCCCGCAAGGGGGCTGGCTCCGTGGCTGCCCGCGAGGAGGCTGGCTCTGTGGCTGCCCCTGTGGCTTCCCGTAGGGAGGCGAGGGGGTCGGCTCTGTGGCTGCCCGCGAGGAGGCTTGCTCTGTGGCTGCCCCTGTGGCTGCCCGCGAGGGGGCTGGCCCTGTGGCTGCCCGTGCGGAGGCGAGGGGGCCGGCTCTGTGGCTGCCCTCGAGGGGGCCGGCCCTATGGCTGCCACTGTACACAGTACATAAAGGTCGGACAGAGCTGCCGTTTCTCATCCATAATGATTAATGGTCGGCTGTTATGAGGGATCATTAGTCGGACATCGGTGGAATCACGCAAATGTTCATTATCGTTCCGACACCCGATCAGGGCGTGTTGGAGTTTTATTTTTGGCCGATAAGACGCACTAGGGGCATCAACCGAAATAATCCAACTCTGCCGGGCGGTGTAAGATGCGCGAGTTTATTTCTTGGTCTCCAGGAGCGCACTGGGTTAGTAGTGCCATTGATATTTGTTACTTCCAGCAGAACCCGGGCGCGGGTTAATCAGGGCGTCTATTAGATTAGTACCCAGTACACGATATGGCGGCTGATTGATGATCTGCCACACACACTTTGCCCCGAAACCTACATGTGATGTGCGTGACGTCCTCCATTTTTTTTTTCCACCACATTGCACAACACCACAGACAATGATGGTGCTACATTGACCTCAAGGTACTAGAAGTCTGCAAGATGCCTGGAGGACTACAGGTCCCATCATGCTTGCATTCTTGACCGTCTAGATACATTTGTGAGAGTGGTTTGTCCCCGGCTGCACCGTATACATATGTATAGAATACAGCCTTCTGCCATGTTCCATATTGATATCTTTGCTCTTTTTTTTCCTCCATTTTTGAGCAGTTTTCGCCGCTTCTGATGAGCGTGAAGTGTCCGTGTCTTCCCGGCGTTCTGATTGGCAGCATGTCGGGGAAGATGACAACCTCTCCGAGGCCGTCTCTGATCTTGCGTCCCAAACAGTCACGCACAGCGTGGCGCCCGGCATGGGGGCAGATCCATCAGAATATTGACAACTCTGACAAGCGGCACGAAGCCAAGTCTCGGCTCCGCACCTCCTCGCTACTCCCCGTAAGGTTACACAATGTCGAGGAGCAGAAAATAAATCACCAGAAGCCAAAGTCCTTGAAGAAACAAGTGAACATCGAGGAGGCGGCCATTTATCTTCCTGGCTAATGTAATGGTTTTCTATCAATCCGCTTGGAATTGGGTGTTGGGTCGCGGTGTAAGGCGACCATTCCCTCCGCCGGTGGAATCCACGAAGGACGGACAGTCCGTGTTCAGTGTCTGCACCGACAATCTGGCATCTCTGCTCATCTGTTCCTGCATCCAGTAGGTTTGTGATGTGCAGCTCTTGATGTGACTGGAGTATAAGACACGGCGACTCGGGGGAAGTATAACATATGCAAAATGTTCCTGAAGACTCGCGCATTCTTGTGCATTGAGGTTGTGTTGCATTAATGCCGCGGTTTGGAAGCAATGAATGGCACAAGTCCCCCTTATGACCAAGTCCCTTTAATCAGAATGTGGCTTGTAAAAATGTTGAGCTGAAACCTGCTTCTTCCATGTCGGACGTTGCGATCATCATCCCCAATCTTGGGCTTTTCCCTATGGGTGTTTTTTTTTTTCCTGCAGATTCCTCCATGTCCCGTGTGGCTAATTACTTTGCCTTTACCACGGTTAAACCTGCAAACTCCACCGATGGGAGCAGCCGATGGCCCCAGACCTGGCACAATCCAGCTGACGTCATGCAGACATACGGACAGGCTGCACCACGGCGTAGGATCCATCGTATAGATGCTACGCGGATCGTGAAAGTCGGAACCGGTCGTACATGAATAAAGGGAGTATAGAAGACCACCCCAAGATCTCCCAACTGGCGCCATCCCATCCCTCATCCTCCGAGGGAACTCTTCCCCCAAACCATGCCTCAACCAATCCTGACGGAAGTGGCCATTTGGATCCGCCGCCTTTAAGGAACACTCCCCCCCCCATCTATCAGCCCCGGCAAAACGACAACACAACACCAAATTTTCAGCCCAATTTTGGAAGTCGGACAACTCTGAACACAACAGTGAGGAATATTTTTTTATTTTTAACTCTATACTTAGTAAGAATTGAGCAGCCTCCAAATCCTTTCTGAAAGTAGCGATGCTCCAATAGGACGTAACCAAAGCCATTAATAATGTCACGGCTGCTATTGATCAGGTGGACCAGATCGAGCAAAAGAACTTACCCGCTCCCAACTCTTATTGATCAAGATCAAACCGGCAGTCCCAGGAGATAGAAACCGCAAGAGTAATGTTAAATGGGTTATTTCCATCTTCATAAGTGAGTATTGTCGGATAGAGCTTGTAAATGCAAGCAATTTTGCAATTTAGTGCTTGTGAAAATTTCCAGCCGTTCTTGAGATATTGACTTTTTTTTTTGTTTATAGCTCGTTACTTTGGAAACCGACCGCCGCTGCTAGACAGCAGAACATGCACTGTGCTGACAAGCTCTCTTCTGTTGAGCTTGTAAGCACTGTTTTGAACCAGTATTGGAGTGCGATGTTACCTCCTGAATCCTGGACATCTGCAGCATGGTGCTTTAAAGGCTTGTCAGCAGCAGTGGTCGGTCTCCTTGGCAACGAGCTATAACTGTTAATATCTCTAGAACTGTTACAAATTTTAACAAGCCGTAAGTTGCAAAAGTGATTGTTTTTTACAAGCTCTATCCGAAACTATCCATCTGTGAATATGGGAATGTGTCTCGATGTCGGCGCTTTCTGCTTTACGTTCATCAGTTTATTAAAGCAGCTCTACCTCAATTCACAAATCAAGATCTGACTATTGACCGAGCCCATCGGCTTCCGAAACCAAAAGTCGCCAGATGCTCTTCCAGGAGGCTTAATGGCGCTTGTGACTGTTGCATAGATGGAGATGAATGACGAGGTCACTTAACCAGCAGAACAGTGAGCGCAGCTCTGGATGCGAATAGAATATATCTGGACAATATTTGTTTGGTGATTTGCAAAGCTGCACATTATCTTGTGAAGTGGAGCTGCGCTGTAAATCTCCGGGATTTCTAGGTTATAATGGACGTATTGGAAGACGCAGGATTTCTTTTATTTCTCAATCTGATTTTTTTTTTCTTCTTCTCTGTATTATTGATCAGGAGCCGCCTTGTGTGAGCGCGTCGGCTGCTGAGATCTTTTCTTCTGTTCTCGCCGCGCACAAGCCGCCATCATTAATACGGCCGCACAATGGGGAAACTGCGACGCTTCTTGGCTCATCCCTGGAATCCTCCTGGGTTATTTCTCACTTCTGGAAATCCGATTTTCTGCATTATCGGACAAATGAAAGTCGTTTTCAGAGTTGCATATAATTTTTTATTTTTTTTGCTAATAAAGCTTGAGTATTCCCATTAGTACAGGATGCTCCATACAGGAGGCCAGACAAGATGGGTGGGTTGCATGTCTCTCTGCATATTTATTTCCCAGAACCTCTCCGTTACCGGGACCCTGTTCACCTGATGGATGCAGGACCACTAGAGAATCCACAGCATCATAGATTTATGGGAATACCCCAATAATCATTGTATAAAGTACAAAAAAACACACCTTTATTTCCCATAATCTCTGCTTGCTGTCACTGAACTGTAACTGTGTTTGAAAACCTGAGCAAACCTAGCACTTCTCATTCCTGAGGGTTTGTTACAATGTGTCAGTCTAGAGACAACGCTCTGAGCTTCAGACCTTTCACCAATGCCGTAGCCTACGTTATTGTTATTCTCCATTGTGATACATCTCTTGTGGTCATTGGTGACTCATCCTGATGGTGGGGTGCACTATCCTGCACTGATACATTGTACCAAACCCAAAAGGACAGGAGATAAGATTTGTTGCTGCTCTCTTTTTGACCTTGGAGGATTGCCTATACTGATACATTGTAACAAACCCTCATCTGCATGATGGGTCAGGAAGGGTTTTCGGCCCCTGGATTCTGATTACGAGTCAGTTTTGTTTTTGTTTTTTTTTGCTCATTCATGAAGGGTTAACTGCCGTTCTATTTCGAGGAGGAACCGAAGGCAGGAGACAATAGTAATGGAGAGGAGGCCAATAACCAGCTCGTAATGAGGCGAGTACCGGCAGCGAGTCCAACGGCGGCAAAACCAGCGAGCGCTAATCGTCGTGTACGTAGCGCAACGTTGGGTATCTGGATTTTGTTCAAAGAGCTAAAATCCTCCAGAAGAACATGGGCAGAACGTCTCGTAACTGCTCCTCTTCCAGATTAGTTGCCAAACCCCTCTCTACCTGCCCCCCTCCTGTCTATATCCCCTTTTAGGCTACGTTCACATTTGCGTTGTGCGCCGCTGCGTCGGCGACACAACGCAAATAAAAACGCACCAAAACGCACGCAAAAACTCGTTTTGCGACACGTCCAAATTTCGGCAAAAAGCGACGCATGCAAGAAAAATGCAACTTGTTGCGTTTTCTGTGCCCGACGCTTGCGGCAAAAAAAAAACGCATGTGTCGCACAACGCAGCACAACGCATGTCCATGCTTCCCCAGACTCCAATAGACTGTGTAGCGGAACTGCAGTTCCTTATGAAAGCTGTGCTATTCTGCAACGTGCTGCAGGGTAAAGCATGGTGGAGCGTGGATATGAGAGTACCTCCGACTTCTGCAGGAGTCGCTGATCATGGCTGTGCCCTTATTCGTTGTGTATTACTGCATTGTATGGGGCTCGGAGCCTCACACCTTTTATGTTCTGCTTTTTATACAAGCGATAAATGGAGACGGTTGGAAGCACAATGGCGTCTAATTGAAGCTCTTCACGCAGCACCTGTAACCCCAGAGCCCTCCGTGTCGGCCAGATGTGTGGTCCACAAAGGCAAAACGCAGTCTCCCCGACCACCGCCGACACAGGATCCTTAACCCCTCTGTGACCTTAGACGTACTATCCCGTCGAGGTGCCCTGGGCTTATCTGACCCTGGACGGGATAGTACGTCATAGCCGATCGGCCGCGCTCACGGGGGGAGCGCGGCCGGGTGTCAGCTGCTTATCGCAGCTGACATCCGGCACTATGTGCCAGGAGCGGTCACGGACCGCCCCCGGCACATTAACCCCTGGCACACCGCGATCAAAGATGATCGCGATGTGCCGGCGGTGCAGGGAAGCACCGCGCAGGGAGGGGGCTCCCTGCGGGCTTCCCTGAGACCCCCGGAGCAACGCGATGTGATCGCATTGCTGCGAGGGTCTCACCTCCCTCCCTGCTCAGTCCAGCCCCGGATCCAAGATGGCCGCGGATCCGGGTCCTGCAGGGAGGGAGGTGGCTTCACAGAGCCTGCTCAGAGCAGGCACTGTGAAGGCTGCAGCGCTGCATGTCAGATCAGTGATCTGACAGAGTGCTGTGCAAACTGTCAGATCACTGATCTGTGATGTCCCCCCCTGGGACAAAGTAAAAAAGTAAAAAAAAAATTTTCCAAATGTGTAAAAAAAATAAAAAAAAATATTCCAAAATAATGAAAAAAAAAAAAAAATATTATTCCCATAAATACATTTCTTCATCTAAATAAAAAAAAAAACCAATAAAAGTACACATATTTAGTATCGCCGCGTCCGTAACGACCCGACCTATAAAACTGTCCCACTAGTTAACCCCTTCAGTAAACACCGTAAGAAAAAAAAAAAAAAAACGAGGCAAAAAACAACGCTTTATTATCATACCGCCGAACAAAAAGTGGAATAACACGCGATCAAAAGGACAGATATAAATAACCATGGTACCGCTGAAAGCGTCATATTGTCCCGCAAAAAAAGAGCCACCATACAGCATCATCAGCAAAAAAATAAAAAAGTTATAGTCCTGAGAATAAAGCGATGCAAAAATAATTATTTTTTCTGTAAAATAGTTTTTATCGTATAAAAGCACCAAACCATAAAAAAATGATATAAATGAGGTATCGCTGTAATCGTACTGACCCGAAGAATAAAACTGATTTATCAATTTTACCAAACGCGGAACGGTATAAACGCCTCCCCCAATAGAAATTCATGAATAGCTGGCTTTTGGTCATTCTTCCTCACAAAAATCGGAATAAAAAGCGATAAAAAAATGTCACGTGCCCAAAAATGTTTTCAATAAAAACGTCAACTCGTCCTGCAAAAAACAAGACCTCACATGACTCTGTGGACCAAAATATGGAAAAATTATAGCTCTCAAAATGTGGTATTGCAAAAAATATTTTTTGCAATAAAAAGGGTCTTTCAGTGTGTGACGGCTGCCAATCATAAAAATCCGCTAAAAAACTCGCTATAAAAGTAAATCAAACCCCCCTTCATCACCCCCTTAGTTAGGGAAAAATAAAAAAAAATGTATTTATTTCCATTTTCCCATTAGGGCTAGGGTTAGGGCTAGGGCTAGGGCTAGGGCTAGGGTTAGGGCTAGGGTTAGGGCTAGGGCTAGGGTTAGGGCTAGGGTTAGGGCTAGGGTTAGGGTTAGGGCTAGGGTAAGGGTTAGGGTTGGGGCTAAAGTTAGGGTTAGGGTTTAGATTACATTTACAGTTGGGAATAGGGTTGGGATTAGGGTTAGGGGTGTGTCAGGGTTAGAGGTGTGGTTAGGGTTACCGTTGGAATTAGGGTTAGGGGTGTGTTTTAGATTAGGGTTTCAGTTATAATTGGGGGGTTTCCACTGTTTCGGCACATCAGGGGCTCTCCAAACACGACATGGCGTCCGATCTCAATTCCAGCCAATTCTGCGTTGAAAAAGTAAAACAGTGCTCCTTCCCTTCCGAGCTCTCCTGTGTGCCCAAACAGGGGTTTACCCCAACATATGGGGTATCAGCGTACTCAGGACAAATTGGACAACAACTTTTGTGGACCAATTTCTCCTGTTACCCTTGGGAAAATACAAAACTGGGGGCTAAAAAATAATTTTTGTGGGAAAACAAAAAGATTTTTTATTTTCACGGCTCTGCGTTATAAACTGTAGTGAAACACTTGGGGGTTCAAAGTTCTCACAACACATCTAGATAAGTTCATTGAGGGGTCTAGTTTCCAATATGGGGTCACTTGTGGGGGGTTTCTACTGTTTAGGTACATTAGGGGCTCTGCAAACGCAATGTGTCGCCTGCAGACCAATCCATCTGTCTGCATTCCAAATGATGCTCCTTCCCTTCCGAGCCCTCCCATGCGCCCAAACGGTGGTTCCCCCCCACATATCGGGTATCAGCGTACTCAGGACAAATTGGACAACAACATTTAGGGTCCAATTTCTCCTGCTAACCTTGGAAAAATACAAAACTGGGGGCTAAAATATTTTTGTGGAAAAAAAAATATTATTTATTTGCATGGCTCTGCGTTATAAACTGTAGTGAAATACTTGGGGGTTCAAAGCTCTCACAACACATCAAGATGAGTTCCTTAGGGGGTCTACTTTCCAAAATGGTGTCACTTGTGGGGGGTTTCTACTGTTTAGGTACATTAGGGGCTCTGCAAACGCAATGTGACGCCTGCAGACCATTCCATCTAAGTCTGCATTCCAAATGGCGCTCCTTCCCTTCCGAACCCTCCCATGCGCCCAAACGGTGGTTCCCCCCCACATATGGGGTATCAGCGTACTCAGGACAAATTGGAAAACAACTTTTGTGGACCAATTTCTCCTGTTACCCTTGGGAAAATACAAAACTGGGGGCTAAAAAATAATTTTTGTGGGAAAACAAAAAGATTTTTTATTTTCACGGCTCTGCGTTATAAACTGTAGTGAAACACTTGGGGGTTCAAAGTTCTCACAACACATCTAGATAAGTTCATTGAGGGGTCTAGTTTCCAATATGGTGTCACTTGTGGGGGGTTTCTACTGTTTAGGTACATTAGGGGCTCTGCAAACGCAATGTGTCGCCTGCAGACCAATCCATCTAAGTCTGCATTCCAAATGATGCTCCTTCCCTTCCGAGCCCTCCCATGCGCCCAAACGGTGGTTCCCCCCCACATATCGGGTATCAGCGTACTCAGGACAAATTGGACAACAACATTTAGGGTCCAATTTCTCCTGCTAACCTTGGAAAAATACAAAACTGGGGGCTAAAATATTTTTGTGGAAAAAAAAAATATTTTTTATTTGCATGGCTCTGCGTTATAAACTGTAGTGAAATACTTGGGGGTTCAAAGCTCTCACAACACATCAAGATGAGTTCCTTAGGGGGTCTACTTTCCAAAATGGTGTCACTTGTGGGGGGTTTCTACTGTTTAGGTACATTAGGGGCTCTGCAAACGCAATGTGACGCCTGCAGACCATTCCATCTAAGTCTGCATTCCAAATGGCGCTCCTTCCCTTCCGAACCCTCCCATGCGCCCAAACGGTGGTTCCCCCCCACATATGAGGTATCAGCGTACTCAGGACAAATTGGACAACAACTTTTGGGGTCCAATTTCTCCTGTTACCCTAGGGAAAATACAAAACTGGGGGCTAAAAAATAATTTTTGTGGGAAAAAAATTTTGTTTTATTTTTATGGCTCTGCATTATAAACTTCTGTGAAGCCCTTGGTGGGTCAAAGTGCTCACCACACATCCAGATAAGTTCCTTAGGGGGTCTACTTTCCAAAATGGTGTCACTTGTGGGGGGTTTCAATGTTTAGGCACATCAGTGGCTCTCCAAACGCAACATGGCGTCCCATCTCAATTCCTGTCAATTTTGCATTGAAAAGTCAAACGGCGCTCCTTCCCTTCCGAGCTCTCCCATGCGCCCAAACAGTGGTTTACTGCCACATATGGGGTATCGGCGTACTCGGGACAAATTGGACAACAACTTTTGAGGTCCAATTTCTTCTCTTACCCTTGGAAAAATAAAAAATTGGGGGCAAAAATATAATTTTTGTGAAAAAATATGATTTTTTATTTTTACGGTTCTGCATTATAAACTTCTGTGAAGCACTTGGTGGGTCAAAGTGCTCACCACACCTCTAGATAAGTTCCTTAGGGGGTCTACTTTCCAAAATGGTGTCACTTGTGGGGGGTTTCAATGTTTAGGCACATCAGTGGCTCTCCAAACGCAACATGGCGTCCCATCTCAATTCCTGTCAATTTTGCATTGAAAAGTCAAATAGCGCTCCTTCCCTTCCGAGCTCTCCCATGCGCCCAAACAGTGGTTTACTGCCACATATGGGGTATCAGCGTACTCAGGACAAATTGGACAACAACTTTTTGGGTCCAATTTCTCCTGTTACCCTTGGTAAAATAAAACAAATTGGAGCTGAAGTAAATTTTTTGTGTAAAAAAAAGTTAAATGTTCATTTTTATTTAAACATTCCAAAAATTCCTATTAAACACCTGAAGGGTTAATAAACTTCTTGAATGTGGTTTTGAGCACCTTGAGGGGTGCAGTTTTTAGAATGGTGTCACACTTGGGCATTTTCTATCATATAGACCCCTCAAAATGACTTCAAATGAGACGTGGTCCCTAAAAAAAAATGGTGTTGTAAAAATGAGAAATTGCTGGTCAACTTTTAACCCTTATAACTCCCTAACAAAAAAAAAAAATTGGTTCCAAATTTATGCTGATGTAAAGGAGACATGTGGGAAATGTTACTTATTAAGTATTTTGTGTGACATATCTCTGTGATTTAATTGCATAAAAATTCAAAGTTTGAAAATTGCGAAATTTTCAAAATTTTCGCCAAATTTCCGTTTTTTTTCACAAATAAACGCAGGTACTATCAAAGAAATTTTACCACTATCATGAAGTACAATATGTCACGAGAAAACAATGTCAGAATCACCAGGATCCGTTGAAGCGTTTCGGAGTTATAACCTCATAAAGGGACAGAGGTCAGAATTGTAAAAATTGGCCTGGTCATTAACGTGCAAACCACCCTTGGGGGTAAAGGGGTTAATGTAATCTGTAGTAATACAAATATTCATGTATTGTCCCCGAGCACCTGCGCAGTACAAAGAAAGACCTCCATGCTGCGAGTCCTGGGATGGCGCAGGATTAGCATAAGATGACTTAAAGGGAATAAATCAGCAGGTTTTTACATATAGAAGTAGTAGTATGGCTGTGTAGGCGCTCGCCTCTCCGTAAAAATGACGCCTTTATTGTAGAGATCCGATGTGCCAGTCATGAGCAATTTAGTGTAGAAGCCGTATGTAAATCAGAGTGGAAGTGCACTGTGGGCGTGTCACTGCTCTTGGAAGAAGCCATCTAAGCACATTGACACGCCCCTAGTGCAGGTCTACAGTTGATTTCTCATGACTGGCATATCGGATCTCTACAATTAAGGTATCATTTTTATGGGGAGACTATCACCTACACAGCCATGATATTACTGCCGTACGTAAAAACGTGAGGACAGGCTCCCTCGAAGAGAGATCTCCCCTTTATTTAGGCCTTGCCTTCTCAATCTGTTGTAATGGGGCAAATATAAAAAAGCAAAATGTCTGATGCTTTAGTCCCGACGAGAGCTGCAGTTAGAATTTCGGAGGTCTCCTTTAATCCTAATGCAGTGCATTGTGGGAGTTAAGCTGTCAGCTACTCAGCTGTAAATGAGTCTGACTGCAAGAATGGGTTTAGTCCACAGAATTTTGATTGCAGCTCTGGATGTGACTGGAGAGCACTGGCAATGTTTGCTGTTGATACTACAGGTCACCGGGCAGTGCGCCTCGGCCTCTCCTTCCGCCGCTGTGGCTGCCGGTGATTTTGGCGCAGTTTTCTGTGATTTTTCTGCTGCACTGAGTCACTCTCATTGCTCGGATGCTCGTGCTTTGGGATGAGACGGCGGACAGATGGCTCCCGCGGTGCGTCCCCTCCGGCAGCGGAGACGAGCTGTACCAGCGGCTCAACTGCTCCATAAATATCCGCCAATGATTGCTCTGTGTCAGGACAAGTCCCAACCTTGTCTGTGCCTGGCGGGAAGTTTCCAGCACCTCCGGGGGCCAGGCGTGACGTTGGGACACCCTCCACCTCCTCAGCCGCAAATTATGGGACGCTGCTTCTTTTTCCGATCCGTTCTGCCAATTGCCAAAAGTATGTGCACCCCCTGACATCACATCAATATGTGCCAATGGGCATTAATGTTGGTGCCACTGCCGAATCTACTAGCTAGAAGTAGGGGACAAAAACTTACATGTGCCTTACATGAATATTAAAGGGGTTCTCTATTATATTTTATAAAGGGTCCTAGAATAAAAAAAAAAAACAACTAAACTTTATGCTCTCCCTCCGGTCTCCCACCATGCTGTTTCCTCCTCTAGTCATCTGATTTCCTTTTTCCGTCACATAGAGGCTTTTTATGACTGGTGCATCCAATCAGGGACTACCGATTGGCTGCAGCGGTGACCTTACAGTCTGCGCCGTCTCATACCTTTCTCTTCTGGCTCGGATGGATGGTCTCCACTGTAACTAATCGGTGGTCCTTTACTGGGCACATCAGTCATAAAATCAGGGCCACTGATCGGCTGCAGCGGTGACCTTACAGTCTGAGCCATCTCCTACCTTTCTCTTCTGGTTCAGATGGAACGTCTACACTGCAGCCAATCAGTATCTGCTGACTGTCTGCATCCTTGATGTAATGCAGAAGAATAAGCCCAGGAGACTTGGAGAGGGAGCATGGGCAGTGGGGCGTAGAAATAGTGGGGGTCTGGTAGTGAGCGTTTTTTTTTTTTTTTTTAAATTTTAGGGCCACCCTAACCTAAAATATAATAGTGGACAACCCCTTTAATATTTCCACAGGGGCTAAGCACAGGATCAGGGGGGCAAGAGATCCTTAATAGCCGACACAACAATTCTCTCCACCTTCTCTTTTCTGGACCTTCTTGTCTTTCCCGGTGGGATCTTTTCCGCTGTTACCTGCCGCTGGCGACTGTGCCGGACAAGTTCTCATATTGATTGCTGATGCTTTATCTTTAATTGTCTGCAGTGTCGTGGAGAAGCCACGAGAATAACAATGGAGGCTGTGAACTATGTGTGTAATAGGTCGGACCCCTGTAATGAACACAGGGGGCTCCCAAAATCCACAAAGGATAGTAATGTCAGGGGGTCCTGGTAAGGATTTTGCATTGGGCATGAAAGAGAACAGAACAGCCTCTTCTCGAATATTCGCTCTCGAAGGTCACGATGGGTAATCTTATCAGATGTAATGGATGCCATCTGTGGGGGCACTCTGATTGCATGGTGGGCTCCCCACCTCGGTGGATGTGTGGTATCTTTTTATTATAGTGCCAACATAGTCTGTACCACTGTAATCAGATGAATGATTGGGTCTTCATAGATAGACAAATGTTTGATAAACCTTTTAGCCTTTACCGAGCTTCCACCAAACTTTTTCTGCAGCCGCATATCCCCAGTTTGGCTCACTTGACGTTCAGGAGCCTGGGAAAGTTGGGTGTCCATCTGCTTGACAGCTGACTGACAACCCCTTGGCTGCTATCACAACTTTCCCTATGTTGTTGTCATTTGGGGGTTCCTAAATTCTGCACAGCAGCTTGAACTAGTTATATAGTGCCATGGCTGTGGGTCTACTACTGCCCTTCAGGATTTTCAGAAGGTAGCATGGGTATCGGTCACCCAGCTTTCCCAGGAACAGACGTGGAAGAAATGAGGCTTAGATTTATGGCAGGGGCTGAGTGCTGCTGTTGACCTGTACTGTTTGTTCCTTTCCGCCGTCCACCTCTGCATCCCTCGCCGCCTCTTCTCCGGAGCTGAGTGCACTTATTCTCTTGGCAACCAGTCAGCGCGACTATTCTGTACCTTAAGTGATCAATAAAGCCGGGCGCTCGGATCGCCCCCCCCTGACAGCCGCTGTCACCTGCGGATCCTCGCCGGAAACTTCCATCAATAGGGTGATGTGAGGGAACATTGCTCATTGCCTCTGATGCAATTTGTGTCATCGTTTCAGGGCTCATTCTAAAGGGGGTTGCCCAGAACGGAAATATTGGTGACCTATCTCTATATCTGATCGGTGGGGGTCCGACAACCCCCATAGGCTACAAGGACCATGAACGCCAGATGTATGCAATTAGCTGGTTGGGGGGTTGTTAGACCTTAACCAATCTGACTTGTTAATATTCTGGTCCCGGACACCCCCTTTAAAGAATATGGACACATTGGTGGTGGGGGAGCATTTTTTTTCCCTAAATGTTTTCTTGTAATAGAACTTAATATATTTGTCTTCTACGTCCTCTATTTATCATAGCGCATAGCTGACTGCAGAATGAGTTATCCGTGGATTAGTTGGCGAGCGCCTCTTTTACAGAAGATCTGCAACCCTTATCACTTTTCTCCTCAATGTCTCGAAGCTGATTTTATTACCAATGGAAAGTGGAATATTTTTTGCCTTGCGATTTACAGACCCTACGGTCAGAACCAGCTCACTAATGGATTCTCTGGAAACTAGATCTGCAGTCTATGTACTATGATTCATAGAGGATGCAGAGGCCCAAAACACACAATTTTTTTTTAACTTAAAACTATTGTAAAAATGATTTGTAGTAAAAAAAAAAAAATGCATTTAAGTAAAAGAAAAAATAGGGCAAGGAATCGTCCCTATTAATTAATGATTTTAAAGGGAATAGAATCAAGACCTGAACATAAAGCCCCTAGGAAAGACCAGTCTGTGAAGGTGCAACACGGACACTCGGGGGGCAACGGAGCTGAATCTGTACTGGAGCTCTGCCACCTACCATGTGCCGTCTGTAATGTAGCAGAGGGGCTTCCAGCAGCAGGGGCCGAGTGCAACTGTTACCTGCTACAACCCCGTGCAGTTTTCATGTTCTCTGCTTACTGCCATTTAATGGGAACATTCAATTTTTACTCCCAGAGATGAAGAATCTTTCCCGAGTCTTGTGAAGTCAGCAGCTCAACCACACATTAAATGGACATAGATTGGAAAGAGACGGCCTGATGACCCCCGAGGATGAAACGTGGCCCTTGTGTGATACACGGAGTGCTGGGGGTCTGTATGGGAGGGTCCACACAAGGGGTTTAGATGTGGCTTCTCTATGGCAATAGTGTTCGAAGAGAATTTGAAGAGGAGTTTGAAGCAGAAAACGCCACATCAATAAGTGTGTGAACATTCCCTGAAACAACTAGGATCACCCAAATGATAATAATAATAAAATAATATTATTATATTATTATTATTATATATATTTTTTTAGTGAATCTGCTTAAAAAAACCCCAAAAAATACGGATTTCTTTTTTTTTTTTTTTAATACTTAAAATGATTGATAACTCAAATATGGATGGGAATGCCTCAACCTGAATTTTTTTTTATTTTTATTTTTTTACAGTTAGTTAAAGAAGGCCCATATGCACTGTAGGCGTCTGTATCGTCGAAACCAATCACTGATGCAAATCGTGTGTGTGAAGCCGTTTTCATGCGGATATTAAGGCAAAACTTTCTTCCAAATCTGCATAAAGGAACAGTGTGAACATGCGCCAAGGATAAAATGATCTGGATAATGGGAAGGACGGTAACGAGCTGCGCTGCTGTGTGTCCGTCACAGGAGCCGGAGACTAGAGGTTCCTATTAAATGACAGCAAGCAGAGATCCTGAAAACCGCGAGGAATTGATAATGCAAAAGTGTCCTGGAAAATGGTAGAACTCTACATTGTATAGAAAAGAGCCCTCTGCCGTGTGGTGCTGTTATTGTTACTATTGTTTATTATTGTTTCTTTGTTTATTATTTATCACATTGTTACTTTGTTGCACAGATGTGGTTGGCGGAGCATTTGTTGCATAGACCAGGAGCAGGATTGCGTTTCATAACCTTTTGATATCGATTCTGGGGCCGGGGGGCCGTTACTGAGGGAGGGGGTACAGGGGAATTGCTGGGGGAGGTCGGATGCTACAGGCGCACAGGGCGAGCTATACTCCAAATTAAATGTCATGGTGGCAGCGAGTGGGAAGTGTTGAGCCGTCCGCTCATTATCCCGTTGGCCCCTAGGAACCTAGGACTGGGGGCCACATTCCTTCCAGGACCCCCTGTGATTATCTGCACATGTGCCCGGTGTACAGGACCGAGCTCCTACCGTTCAGTGGAAGCAAGCGACGAGCGGTACGGTCCAGTCCGGGTGCAGGGTCTCCTTATAGTGAGGGGCTTAGATGCAGCAGCTCTACAGTCACTGTCCGACATCATAGGATTAGATGCACCAGCTCTGTACACAGTATCACACATCATAGGCTTAGGTACATACTGTAGCTGGGCAGACTGTTTTATTTATAAGATTAGATACAGTATCTCAGCCAATATCACACTTGATAGAAATAGATAGGCTAGCTTGTCACACAGTACCACACAATTGTATTCGATACAGTAGATAGTTTCACACATCACAGACTTGGGTACTGTGGCTCAGTGGACATTTACCCACATCATATGCTTAGATACAATATAACACATAATTGGATTGGATACACAGCTCAGCAGCCAGATTTACACATGATAGATTTAGATACAGCAACTCATAATACTGTATCAAACATGATCTTAGTTATAATATTAGCTAACGGGCTGTATCTAAGACCATCATGTGTGATACGGTCTTATGAGTTGCTGTATCTAAATCTATTGTGTAATTCTGGCTATCCAATCCTGTCACGAGTTAGATACAGCAGACAGTATAACTGGCACATGAAATGATTGGATGCACAACTCAGTAGTGAGAACTGCACATGTGCTGAAATACGTAGCTCAGCAGACTTTCACACATGATCGGATTAGATACAGCAGCTCAGCCAATATCACACATAATAGGAAGAGTTTGCTTGCAGTATCACGCTAGAAGTTTAGCTACTAAGGATAGGCTTAGATACAGTGGCAGAGTAGACTGTATCACAGGATAGGCTTAGATGCAGTGGCAGAGCAGACGGTATGACAGGATAGGCTTAGATGCAGTGGCAGAGCAGACGGTATCACAGGATAGGCTTAGATGCAGTGGCAGAGCAGACGGTATCACAGGATAGGCTAGGATGCAGTGGCAGAGCAGACGGTATCACAGGATAGGCTTAGATGCAGTGGCAGAGCACAGTATCACAGGATAGGCTAGGATGCAGTGGCAGAGCAGACAGTATCACAGGATAAGCTTAGATGCAGTGGCAGAGCAGACGGTATCACAGGATAGGTTAGGATGCAGTGCAGAGCAGACGGTATCACAGGATAGGCTTAGATGCAGTTGCAGAGCACAGTATCACAGGATAGGCTAGGATGCAGTGGCAGAGCAGACGGTATCACAGGATAAGCTTAGATGCAGTGGCAGAGCAGACGGTATCACAGGATAGGCTTAGATGCAGTGGCAGAGCAGACGGTATCACAGGATAGGCTAGGATGCAGTGGCAGAGCAGACGGTATCACAGGATAGGCTAGGATGCAGTGGCAGAGCAGACGGTATTACAGGATAGGCTTAGATGCAGTGGCAGAGTAGACGGTATCACAGGATAGGCTAGGATGCAGTGGCAGAGCAGACGGTATTACAGGATAGGCTTAGATGCAGTGGCAGAGTAGACGGTATCACAGGATAGGCTTAGATGCAGTGGCAGAGCAGACGGTATCACAGGATAGGCTTAGATGCAGTGGCAGAGTAGACGGTATCACAGGATAGGCTAGGATGCAGTGGCAGAGCAGACGGTATCACAGGATAGGCTAGGATGCAGTGGCAGAGCAGACGGTATTACAGGATAGGCTTAGATGCAGTGGCAGAGTAGACGGTATCACAGGATAGGCTTAGATGCAGTGGCAGAGTAGACGGTATCACAGGATAGGCTTAGATGCAGTGGCAGAGTAGACCGTATCACACGATAGGCTTAGATGCAGTGGCAGAGTAGACCGTATCACACAATAGGCTTAGATGCAGTGGCAGAGTAGACAGTATTACAGGATAGGCTTAGATGCAGTGGTCAGCAGACAGTATCACACGATAGGCTTAGATGCAGTGGCAGAGCACAGTATCACACGATAGGCTTAGATGCAGTGGCAGAGCACAGTATCACACGATAGGCTTAGATGCAGTGGCAGAGCACAGTATCACACGATAGGCTTAGATGCAGCGTCTTCTGTATAATTTTGGCTCTTCTGAGGGTCACACTGTCCTTTACTAAATGAATCTGTAATCGGAGCGGGCGCTCGTCTGGGGGTCAGCGCCGGTCTCTCATGTTCCGATATTTTTAGCCGTTCTTGGCCGCCACCTTGTTCCACTGTTCTTAGAGGAGAGGAATTTAATCCCCGAAGACGAGGTGAGCGGCGGTCCACACGCAGAGCGCGACTTATATTACCGCAATATCTGACATCTACCATAGATAACGCAGCACAGCCGCGTGTGACCGTCACTCTACACTATCCGACCATCTACCAGGTCACAGCCGCACACAGGGGCCATTCACTGCGGGGAAAGGAAAGATCAGATTCTTAGTGTTTCATGAAAGCCGCAATCTGTTGGCAAAACAGTAAAAACACTGCAACGCCGCGCAGGAGCCACAGTGCCAACATCCCCCAACCCCGAGCTCCGCGGCTTGTAACCGAAGACCACCGCGGACTGAAGATACAGAAACCGCCGCTAATAACGAGGCAGTACAGAGGGGTTAGAAAAGGAAAGCCGAGCTCTGCTCCGGAGGATAATACAGCATGTAACATGGGATCAGTGCAGGATCAGTAATGTATGTACACAGTGACTGCACCAGCAGAATAGTGAGCACAGCTCTGGAGTATAATACAGGATGTAACTCAGGATCAGTAATGTAATGTATGTACACAGTGACTGCACCAGCAGAATAGTGAGCACAGCTCTGGAGTATAATACAGGATGTAACTCAGGATCAGTAATGTAATGTATGTACACAGTGACTGCACCAGCAGAATAGTGAGTGCAGCTCTGGAGTATAATACAGGATGTAACTCAGGATCAGTAATGTAATGTATGTACACAGTGACTGCACCAGCAGAATAGTGAGTGCAGCTCTGGGGTATAATACAGGAGGTAACTCAGGATCAGTAATGTATGTACACAGTGACTGCACCAGCAGAATAGTGAGTGCAGCTCTGGAGTATAATACAGGAGGTAACTCAGGATCAATAATGTAATGTATGTACACAGTGACTGCACCAGCAGAATAGTGAGTGCAGCTCTGGAGTATAATACAGGAGGTAACTCAGGATCAATAATGTATGTATGTACACAGTGACTGCACCAGCAGAATAGTGAGCGCAGCCCTGGAGGATAAAGAAAAATGTTGACAATAAAAGCTGATCATCCATTAAATCTCCAATATTCCGCTCTCCTCCATTGTTGGCGCCTCCTGCAGGGAGGAGATGTGGACCCCTCACTTGTGTATACGCCGATCTGTAATGAAGTGGTGGGGAGTTAGCGCTTCGGCTCGGTGGTGAAGGATGAAATGAGCCGTGTTTGTGTATCGGTTCCCGCGTCCTGCATTATACAGGCGGCTGCACCGAGGAACGAGTCCCGTCCCCTCACTCCAGATTTGCAGCTAATGACTCAGAAAACACAATGTTTTAATTGGTAAATGTTCCAAGTCCAGATCCGTGTGGCCGGAACGTTATCTGTGGGGACGGCGGCTGCACCAGATCCCGCACTGGGCAGCAGCTCCGACTTACCGCTGATAATCCATCATGTCTACCGGTGGCCTCCAGCGGGAAAAACCCCAGAAAGAAGAAGCCACATTGGTTTCACATTTTTGCCAATTTTCAGCCATTTCAGTGCGGTGTCTGGGAAAGCTGGGTGATGACGGTCATAGGAGGTGAGATGCAAGCCACCCAGCTTTCCTAGCACTCAAGAGTCTATTAGTCATTTCTTAGTTTCGACCAATACGGTGAATGTTCCAGCTCTCGAAAGGGCGAGTGAAAGGCATTCTACGACCCTAATGTGGGTCTGCTACCTACTCCCATAAATTGGGCCGATTTGGCAATGTGGATCCTATATTGGCCATCACCCAACTTTACCAGAAACAGATAACTGTTAATTTTGTTAAACTTAAAGTAAATATTATTTTTTCTCACATCTTCAAGGCAAAATGCGATTTTGCAGAAATCCTCACAAATTCGGCTCCCAGTAATTTGCGTCTTCTTTCATCCCACCACTTTAGAGAGATTTCATCTCTTTTAAATGCAAATTGAAGAAATAGAAAATGGGTCTTTAATGTGTAAATATGTCGCGGCATCAGAGGCCGAGCGCAGCCGAGGAGAAAAGGGAGCAAATGGTAAGCAAAAAAAAAAAAAGGCAACTCCACCCAACAAAAAGGGGTGAAATCGGGAAAAGTGATGAAGTCCTTAAAATCCAGGTCTCCTGCATCCTCCTATTTACAGCCACCGCCTTCCTCAAAGCGCAAGGAAAACTATTGTAATATGTACGGGGGTCTCCCAACTCCTCCCGGACAGATTATGGGGGGCAGAGAGGGATCACACCATTGGAATTTCACCAGCTGATCCTTTTGTTCTGCATGAAGATAAGAGGCTGCTGGAGGAGTCTCATGGGGGGTCAGAAGAGAAGCTGCAGGAGGTCACCTAATTACCGTAGCCTCATTCTGCAGATCAGAGAAGAAAAATGTAAAGGTACCTTCACACTGAACAACGTAACGATATCGCTAGCGATCCGTGACGTTGCAGCGTCCTGGCTAGCGATATCGTTGTGTTTGACACGCAGCAGCGTGACGTCACCGCTCTGCTTTACGGCCGGCCGGCGTTGACAGTGCAGGGAAGCTGAGGCCGGGGGACAGACATCGGAATGTAAGTATGTACTGTTTTTTTTTTTTTTTTACATTTACAATGGTAACCAGGGTAAACATCGGGTTACTAAGCGCGGCCCCGCGCTTAGTATCCCGATGTTTACCCTGGTTACCGGGGGACTTCGGCATCGTTGGTCGCTGGAGAGCTGTCTGTGTGACAGCTCTCCAGCGACCAAACAGCGACGCTGCAGCGATCGGCATTGTTGTCGGTATCGCTGCAGCGTCGCTTAGTGTGACGGTATCTTTATTCTACAGATCAGAGAAGAAAAATGTAAGTGTCGGAAATAAGCTTTTCTATTCTAAGTCAATTATTTTATCTTAATGTGAACTTCTCCTTTTAAATGTTGCTGTTCCCAATTAATCAGCGGTCTCCAAAATGTAAAAACCGGTTCAGGTTCCTGATTTACATCCTGTAATATACCCCAGAGCTGTACTCACTATTCTGCCGATGCAGTCACTGTGTACATACATTACATTACTGATCCTGTACGGGTCCTGAGTTACCTCTTGCATTATACCCCAGAGCTGCACTCACTATTCTGCTGGTGCAGTCATTGTGTACATACATTACATTACTGATCCTGAGTTATATCCGGTATTATACTCCAGAGCTGCACTCACTATTCTGCTGGTGCAGTCACTGTGTACATACATTACATTACTGATCCTATACTGATCCTGACTTGCATCCTGTATTATACCCCAGAGCTGCACTCACTATTCTGCTGATGCAGTCACTGTGTACATACATTACATTACTGATCCTATACTGATCCTGACTTGCATCCTGTATTATACCCCAGAGCTGCACTCACTATTCTGCCGATGCAGTCACTGTGTACACACATTACATTACTGATCCTGTACGGGTCCTGAGTTACCTCCTGCATTATACCCCAAAGCTGCACTCACTATTCTGCTGGTGCAGTCACTGTGTATATGCATTACATTACTGATCCTGAGTTACATCCTGTATTATACTCCAGAGCTGCACTCACTATCCTGCTGGTGCAGTCACTGTGTACATACATTACATTACTGATCCTGAGTTACATCCTGTATTATACTCCAGAGCTGCACTCACTAGTCTGCTGATGCAGTCACTGTGTACATACATTACATTACTGATCCTATACTGATCCTGACTTGCATCCTGTATTATACTCCAGAGCTGCACTCTCTATTCTGCTGGTTCAGTCACTGTGTACATACATTACATTAATGATCCTGAGTTACGTCCTGTATACTCCAGAGCTGCACTCATTATTCTACAAGTGGTGTTTCTATGTACAGATATTGCTCATCCTGTATTATACTCCAGAGCTGCGCTCACAGGTGACATAGGCCTTCCTTGCTGTACAATATATATTTTGTATCTAGCTGCAGATAATTTTCCGAGCACCAGACTTTGGTGGTTTGTTCTCGGGAAGGTGCACAGAGCAGGATTCCCACCTCTGCTCGTCTTCTCCTATAGTGATCACCCTGTATCTCTTCCATCCTCCCAGCCCCCGTCTAGATGTTTTAGAGATACACGCGTTCCCCTCTGCCCGGCGCTGCACATAGACGAGGTACAGCTCATTCCTATCATCAGAGAAGCTCAGCGCCGCCGCTCATCGTTTAACCCCCTTGGTCCGCGTTTCCATATTTTCATATGTATGAGGAGGTGCCGATGCCGGAGCTGTTTGAACAGTTTTTATTGAGTTGGCGGTGTACTGAGCGGGCTGGAAACTGCTCAGCGCCTGGAGGGTCCCCGACTATTCAGCTCCACTATCCGCTGATTTATGACTCGTCAGGATCTAAGATGAAACCCGCTTTTAGGTTAAAAAGGTAAAGAAAGGGAATTAAATGTCTCCAATATTTAGTCTGTGCGCGGTTTACAACGTGGCAGCGCACGTCACTGTAAAATCACTTATCCGCGCATCATGGCATATATATATATATATAGTTAACATGGAGACTTGGAAACAGTCAGGAATCCTGCAGCTGTCCATCACCGCCTCAACAAAGAATCTGCCAAAAGATTGTTGGGGAAACCACAGTAAAGGAGTCGCAGATTTATTATAGATGATTAGAACAAGAAAGTGGCTGCAAAATTTCCAGCTTTGCAAATTCTCTTCTGGAGTGATGTCTTTTCTTTTGGTAACGGCCCTCTGCTCTTCTTGGGTAACGGCCCCCTCGGCTCTTCTCTTCTTCTGGGGTAACGGCCCCCTCTGCTCTTCTTATGGGGTAATGGCCCCCTCTACTCTTCTTCTGGGGTAACGGCCCTCTGCTCCCCTGGGGTAACGTCCCTCTGCTCTTCTTCTGGGGTAACGGCCTTCTGCTCTTCTTCTGGGGTAACGGCCCTCTGCTCCCCTGGGGTAACGTCCCTCTGCTCTTCTTCTGGGGTAACGGCCTTCTGCTCTTCTTCTGGGGTAACGTCCCTCTGCTCTTCTTCTGGGGTAACGGCCCTCTGCTCTTCTTCTGGGGTAACGGCCCTCTGCTCTTCTTCTGGGGTAACGGCCTTCTGCTCTTCTTCTGGGGTAACGTCCCTCTGCTCTTCTTCTGGGGTAACGGCCTTCTGCTCTTCTTCTGGGGTAACGGCCCTCTGCTCTTCTTCTGGGGTAACGGCCCTCTGCTCTTCTTCTGGGGTAACGGCCCTCTGCTCTTCTTCTGGGGCAACGTCCCTCTGCTCTTCTTCTGGGGTAACGGCCTTATGCTCTTCTTCTGGGGTAACGGCCTTCTGCTCTTCTTCTTCTGGGGTAATGGCCCTCTGCTCTCCTGGGGTAACTGCCCTCTGCTTTTCTTCTTTTGGGGTAACGGCCCTCTGCTCTTCTTCTTCTGGGGTAACGGCCCTCTGCTCTCCTGGGGTAACGGCCCTCTGCTCTTCTTCTTTTGGGGTAACGGCCCTCTGCTCTTCTTCTTCTGGGGCAACGGCCCTCTGCTCTTCTTCTTCTGGGGTAACGGCCCTCTGCTCTTCTTCTGGGGCAACGGCCCTCTGCTCTCCTGGGGTAACAGTCCTCTGCTCTTCTTCTGGGGTAACGGCCCTCTGCTCTTCTTTTGGGATAATGGCCCTCTGCTCTTCTTCTGGGGTAACGGCCCTCTGCTCTTCTTCTGGGGTAACGGCCCTCTGCTTTTCTTCTGGGGTAACGGCCCTCTCTGCTCTCACATGTGATTAATTTCCCCCCCCTTGTAATAGTTCTTGGAACGTTTGCATTTGGAAAGAACGGAGACCTCACATTTTGGAGCATTTACCTCCTGCCCTGTTTGAGGCACGGGGTGACGCCTCCTCTTGAACCTGCGCCTGTCTGGTGCCTCTGGCCTCTTCTCTTAGTCTACGAGACAGTCTTGCACTTTTGCCACATATGCTGCTCCAGGCGACCAGTCGTGTTCATACTCATCAGTCGGGGCCGGGGGGCCGCTCTCTGTGCTCTCGTGTCATTTTTTGACAGCAGACAGACAGGAGGACGTTTCTAGGATTAGAGGACGCTCTGACTTTTGCCAGAAGCAAATACTCTGCAGCTGGTGCTGTGCCATCATGGGTCAGATCCTCATCCCGTCAGATGGGGCGGCATGAATCCGATCCTGGCCGCACATTTACAGCCGGGTATGTCTGGTGTTTCAGAGAAAATATAGCTAAGAAAGGTACGGATGTAGAGCAAAGTGGACTCGTCCGGCACAGCCCTTTGGCCGGCTCTTCACAGCACCTTTGCAGATGATTGACAGGACACTCCCATACTGGAGAGCCCCTTTAACAAGTTTGTTGGGGTGCAAAAAAATCTCCCCTAACATTCTTATATGGGGACTCCTGACCCTTTATGGAATAACTTTATTTCTCTTGAAAAAGTTTGTGTTTTTGTGCAGAGATGATGAACGTTTGGACGCTTCCGAACGGCAGCGACTACCGGTCTTTGTTTTATTCCTTTCTTATGAAATAATAAAAAAATGTAGCAGAGACCATAAGACACACGGTAATTTCCCTATTTCCCTGACATCGGCGGCTAGCGGTGGCCACAATCAGTCGCTGTATGTTTTATTACATAGAGATGAGGACTTTTCGGCCCGCTGTGATCTGCATAAAACAGCCCAAGATCAGCCGTTCCCCAGGATCTGTCCCTCTGGGGCTTTCTAGGCCATTTTTCTCGTTTTCGGCCTTCTCCCTTTAATCAAGTTGGCAAATCCAAACATCCTTAAGATGCATTGTTAATTTTCCCTGTGACAGCGATTTTTGTCAGCCATCCAATACCCGGAGATGGATGTGCAGCTGTTCACAGCTGCCGACAACATGTCCACCAGTTCTCCGTGCAGGGGGCTCGATGTTTGGGAAGGTCTCCAGCGACTACTCTGTCAATTAGACAACTTGTCCTGACCTGAAAAGTCTGCCGGCAACTTTCTAGGGGAGAAATAAAGATAATGGAGCTGCTGTCATGTCTGTTTGCTGCGCGAATCGTCTTCTGCCACCGTCTCATGCTGCATGCTAAGTAGGGTCCACCTTAAACAAGTCTGTGAAACGAGGAGAGGCATTCTCCTGTACAGCTGGCTTCATATAGGAAATCGAGTGGTTTCTAGCCAACCGCACTGCACAAATGACCCCCGAGATGTGGACCTAAAGGACGGAGATGAGAATATTCTTCATTTATGGAATGCTGTGTATAAAGGGTTATTAATAACGTTGATAACTTTGATTTCTGGGGGGCTGATTGTTTGGAAAAAGATTCCGTTTGGGGGTCTGATTGTTTGGACCCCTCAAACATCCTGGGAACAGGACTTTAAAACATCTTGGCCTCCTCTACAATCATTTTCTATGGGACTGCCAGAAGAAGCCTAGCGCTGTACCCGGCCACCTCCGGCAGTCCCGTAGAGGATGATGGTGTGCGTGCTTCATCACTGCTCCATTGTGATGGCAGAGCCCAATTCTCTGGATCAGTGGGGTCCTCTCTCATCCATTGGATAAACAATGTCAATGTTGCGAATAAACCCCTTTTAAAGGTTCTGATCAGAGATGAGCGGCTCAATCGCCGGACTGCGGTCCAAGTCGGTGGTGCCTGGCGGGTCCACAGGAGGACCATGGATCTCTTACCTTCCCGTGTATCTGGCACAGCCAGCCTGGACAAGTCAAATGCCAGGGACGCCGGAAGGATCGCAGGCCTCCCGTCTATCCGCCAGGTACCACCGGACTGGACGGAGTCCAATCAACCGCTCCTCTCGTCTCTAGTTCTGATAGTCCGGCACTTGGTTACAGAACCTCCCGGCGATGCAGAGATGCTGATGATCCCGAAAATGGCAGATTAATGCATTGGGGAAGTTATGCCGACTTACTACTTTCTGCTAGTCTCAGTAAGCAGCACTTGTATACGGGCCGTGGTTCCCCTTGAAGTGTCCGTATACTTCCTAAACGCGTTTTGATCTCCCGTCTCCTTTGTGAATAGATGAACCATTTACTTTCTTTTCGCTAGTCGCCAATTTTTTATATTTTCTTTTTATTTTGAAGAGTAGAAGAAAGGAGTTGCTGCTTCATCTGTGCCGAGAAAGCAAAACGCGAGTAACCGGGACGTCTGGGTTGGAGCATTGATCAAAGGGCTCTCCCCATTAGAAGGAGTTAGCGAGGCGCAGGCGGCCGACGCCAATAAACGCTTCCAATCAGAACTTTAAATGGAGAAGCAGAATTTCTGATTTATTCAAATAATCAGCAGAAAACGGCAGCGATGAAACCTGCGGGTGTCAAGACCGAGACGGAGCTAAATTATTAATGGTCCATCACCATGAGCGGGAGACGGAGCCCGAATCAGGAGGGGGGCGCATGGCGCGGCACCCAGGAACCAACCTCGCTATACAATGTACAGGCGTCATGCTGGGGGTTGTAGTCTTCTATACATAATAGCATTGTATGAAGGTCATGTCCAGGGGTCCGATCCTGCTGGGGGTTGTAATCTTCTATATATAATAGTATTGTATACTGGTCATGTCCAGGGGTCAGAACCTGTTGGGGGTTGTAGTCTTTTATATATAACTAGATGGTGGCCCGATTCTAACGCATCGGGTATTCTAGAATATGTATGCGTAGTGTATAGCGCAGTCCACGTTGTATATTGCGCAGCCCTCGTAGTATATTGCGCAGCCCACGTTGTATATTGCTCAGCCAGGTAGTACATTGCCCAGCCCATGAAGTATATTGCCCAGCCACGTAGTATTTTGCCGAGCCACGTAGTATATTGCCCAGCCCACGTAGTATATTGCCCAGCCCACGTAGTATATTGCTCAGTCACATAGTATATTGCTCAGCCACATAGTATATTGCACAGCCCACGTAGTATATTGCGCATCCCACGTAGTATATTGCTCAGTTACGTAGTATATTGCTCAGTCACATAGTATATTGCTCAGCCACATAGTATATTGCACAGCCCACGTAGTATATTGCGCATCCCACGTAGTATATTGCTCAGTTACGTAGTATATTGCCCAGCCCACGTAGTATATTGCTCAGTCACGTAGTATATTGCTCAGCCACATAGTATATTGCGCAGCCCACGTAGTATATTGCGCAGCCCGCGTAGTATATTGCGCAGCCACATAGTATATTGCACAGTCCATGTAGTATATTGCGCAGCCACATAGTATATTGCGCAGCCACATAGTATATTGCACAGCCACATAGTATATTGCACAGTCCATGTAGTATATTGCACAGCCTGCGTAGTGTATTGCGCAGCCACATAGTATATTGCACAGTCCATGTAGTATATTGCGCAGCCCGTGTTGTATATTGCGCAGCCACATAGTATATTGCACAGTCCATGTAGTATATTGCCCAGCCCGTGTTGTATATTGCGCAGCCCACGTAGTATATTGCGCAGCCCGTGTTGTATATTGCACAGCCTGCGTAGTATATTGCGCAGCCACATAGTATATTGCCCAGTCCATGTAGTATATTGCGCAGCCCACGCGGTCTATATCAATGTGGGCACCATATCCCTGTAAAAAAAAAAAAAAAAAGAATTAAAATAAAATAGTTATATACTCACCCTCCGGTAGCCCCCTGGATCGAAGCGGTTACCAATTCTCCTCGTGCGCTCCAGTCTGAAGATTGCATTGTGATCTCGCGAGAC
Source organism: Ranitomeya imitator (assembly GCF_032444005.1). Classification (NCBI taxonomy): domain Eukaryota; kingdom Metazoa; phylum Chordata; class Amphibia; order Anura; family Dendrobatidae; genus Ranitomeya; species Ranitomeya imitator. Next base: position 25,844,520 of record NC_091290.1, read on the forward strand.
CGCACGTCATCATCTCGCGAGACCGCTATGCGTGGAGCGGTCACCGGGGCGTCGCGAGGAGTGTCGATTCGGGGGGCCACCTGAGGGTGAGTATTTAACTATTTTTAATTTTTTTTAAAATAATTTTTAACATTAGATCTTTTTACTATTCATGCTGCATAGGCAGCATGAATAGTAAAAAGTTGGTCACACAGGGTTAATAGCAGCGTTAACAGAGTGCGTTACACCGCGGTCAACGCTGCCATTAACCCTGTGTGAGCGGTGACCAGAGGGGAGTATGCGGACGCTGGGCACTGACTGCGGGGAGTAAGGAGCGGCCATTTTCTTCTGGACTGTGCCCATCGCTGATTGGTTGTGGCTGTTTTGCCACGACCAATCAGCGACTTGGATTTCCATGACAGACAGAGGCCGCGATCAATGAATATCCGTGACAGACAGAAGGAAGTGACCCTTAGACAATTATATCGTAGATGGCATTGTATGATGGTCATGTCCAATGGTCAGATCCTTTTGGGAGTTGCAGGTTTTTTTTTTTTTTTTACATATTTTGTATAATAGGATTGTATGAAAGTCAAGTCCAGTACTTAGAACACTACAACCCCCAGCATCACTCAGACTGGACATGACCATCCTATAATACTGACATTGTCAGAACACTTAACACACAACATGACCTCATAACAGAATGATGCTATATGGTGGTCATGTTGGGGGTTGTAGTGTTCTATCGATTGGACTTGACCTTCATACAATCCTATTTTACTACATATGTAAAAGAACTACAACTCACAACATAACCTGATGACTGTATATAACATTCAAAACATGCAATTACACTATATGCATAGAAGAATACAACTCCCAACATGCCCAAACCAGAGCGATTGGACTTGACCTTAAATCAATTCTGTTATACTATACTATTATACAAAAAAACACTACAACTCCCAACATGGCATTCATAAACCGTTCTGTTATACTCCAAAAATGCAACACTGCAACTCTCAATATCACCATAATAAAACAGTGTAAATTTCTTTATATAGAACACTACAACTCCCAATATGGTCCGACCAAGAGTTATGGCCAACATACGCTTAAATTATTCTTCATACAAACAAAACTACAACCTCCAACATGACCCGACCTCTAGAAACAACCATCATGGAGTCCTATTATACTACATGCTTAGAATACGGCCATAATACAATTGCCTTTATTCGCTATGCATGGACAACAACCCCCAGTGGAATCCATCCCTTGAACATGATCACCAAACTGTTTTATTATAGGCCGCACATACAACACTACAACCCCCAACATGACAGGAGCCACCTGGAGCAGGGAACTATGGTGGTTTCTTGTATAGTGATACCTTTCAGTTTTTATATAACCGCCTTAGGATGCTGAGTGCGGCTCCGCTAATATGTCTCCCGTCTCTGGCAGTTGGGGCGTAAATATTTGGCAGCAGCGACTGTGATGGATAACGGGACCCAGATCTCCTCCCGGGATCCTCGGTGTAAACCAGTCATTTCCCTTCTGCTGACCTTTCTTCTCCCATCTCCTCCGGTTTCAGACTTATGATAACCTGTCTGTGCGTCGTAATTCACTCGTCCACCCTCATTCTGGCTCATGGCAAAAACACAAATATCACCCATCATTTACAGGAATATGAATAAAATCCTCAAACTGCGCCATGAAGTATAATTGTGGACGATGCATCATTAGCCGGAGAGTTCTACCAGCGCAGTTAAAAATTCATTAATCTCTACAGCAGAATCTGCTGCAGAAAATATTTAGTCCTGTTATTATGTAAGCACTAAAAAAAAGAAATTTGCACAGTAGAACTGCTGTAATGCGGCCCATATATAAAACTAGATGGTGGCCCGATTCTAACGCATCGGGTATTCTAGAATATGCATGTCCACGTAGTATATTGCCCAGCCACGTAGTATAATGCTCCATGCAGTTATGGCCCCATAGATGCCCCATATAATGCTCCATGCAGTTCATTATGGCCCCATAGATGCCCCATATAATGCTCCATGCAGTTCATTATGGCCCCATAGATGCCCCATATAATGCTCCATGCAGTTCATTATGGCCCCATAGATGCCCCATATAATGCTCCATGCAGTTCATTATGACCCCATAGATGCCCCATATAATGCTCCATGCAGTTCATTATGGCCCCATAGATGCCCCATATAATGCTCCATGCAGTTCATTATGGCCCCATAGATGCCCCATATAATGTTCCATGCAGTTCTTTATGGCCCCACAGATGTCCCATATAATGCTCCATGCAGTTCTTTGTGGCCCCATAGATGCCCCATATAATGCTCCATGCAGTTCTTTGTGGCCCCATAGATGCCCCATATAATGCTCCATGCAGTTATGGCCCCGTAGATGCCCCATATAATGCTCCATGCAGTTATGGCCCCATAGATGCCCCATATAATGCTCCATGCAGTTATGGCCCCATAGATGCCCCATATAATGCTCCATGCAGTTATGGCCCCATAGATGCCCCATATAATGCTCCATGCAGTTATGGCCCCATAGATGCCCCATATAATGCTCCATGCAGTTATGGCCCCATAGATAGTTACATAGTTACATAGTTATTAAGGTTGAAGGAAGACTTTAAGTCCATCTAGTTCAACCCATAGCCTAACCTAACTTGCCCTAACATGTTGATCCAGAGGAAGGCAAAAAAAAAACCATGTGGCAAAGAGTAAGCTCCACCTTGGGGGAAAAAATTCCTTCCCGACTCCACATACGGCAATCAGACTAGTTCCCTGGATCAACGCCCTATCAAGGAATCTAGTGTATATACCCTGTAACATTATATTTTTCCAGAAATGTATCCAGTCCCCTCTTAAATTTAAGTAATGAATCACTCATTACAACATCATACGGCAGAGAGTTCCATAGTCTCACTGCTGTTACAGTAAAGAATCCGCGTCTGTTATTATGCTTAAACCTTTTTTCCTCCAAACGTAGAGGATGCCCCCTTGTCCCTGTTTCAGGTCTATGATTAAAAAGATCATCAGAAAGGTCTTTGTACTGTCCCCTCATATATTTATACATTAACATAAGATCACCCCTTAGTCTTCGTTTTTCCAAACTAAATAGCCCCAAGTGTAATAACCTATCTTGGTATTGCAGACCCCCCAATCCTCTAATAACCTTGGTCGCTCTTCTCTGCACCCGCTCTAGTTCAGCTATGTCTTTCTTATACACCGGAGACCAGAACTGTGCACAGTATTCTAAGTGTGGTCGAACTAGTGACTTGTATAGAGGTAAAATTATATTCTCCTCATGAGCATCTATGCCTCTTTTAATGCATCCCATTATTGTATTTGCCTTTGTAGCAGCTGCCTGACACTGGCCACTGAATATGAGTTTGTCATCCACCCATACACCCAGGTCTTTTTCATTGACGGTTTTGCCCAGAGTTTTGGAATTAAGCACATAATTATACATCTTATTACTTCTACCCAAGTGCATGACCTTACATTTATCCCCATTAAAGCTCATTTGCCATTTATCAGCCCAAGCTTCTAGTTTACATAAATCATCCTGTAATATAAAATTGTCCTCCCCTGTATTGATTACCCTGCAGAGTTTAGTGTCATCTGCAAATATTGAAATTCTACTCTGAACGCCCCCTACAAGGTCATTAATAAATATGTTAAAAAGAAGAGGGCCCAATACTGACCCCTGTGGTACCCCACTGCTAACCGCTACCCAGTCCGAGTGTGCTCCATTACCCCATTTAATGCTCCATGCAGTTCTTTATGGCCCCATAGACGATCCATACAGCATTGTGCCACATGTAATGCTACTGCTGCTGCAATAAAAATAGAAAAAATCACATACTCACCTCTCGCCGCTGCTCCTCAGCCTCTCGTCTCTCCGCACTGACTGTTCAGGCAGAGGGCGGCGCGCACACTAATACTTCATCGCGCCCTCTGACCTGCACAGTCACTGCAAGAGGAGGGGAAGACGGAGCGGCGCCCGGCGGGTGGAATGCGGACAGGTGAATATTAAATACTCACCTGCTCCTGACGCTGTCCCTGCCTGTTCCATGGTACCGGAGCTTCTTCGCGCCTGCGCGAGAAGGACCTGCCATGACGTTACGGTCACATGACCATGACGTAATGACAGGTCCTAGGCGCGCAGGGCCTGTGATGACGTCGCGGTCACATGACCGTAACGTCATGGAAGGTCCTTGTCGTATACCATCCTTAGCACCGGAACATCGCGAAGAGCGGGAAAGGCGCCGGAGGGTGAGTATATGATGATTTTTTTTTTTATTTTTAACATTAGATCTTTTTACTATTGACGCTGCATAGGCAGCATCAATAGTAAAAACTTGGTCACACAGAGTTAATAGCGACGGTAACAGAGTAAGTTACCTGCGGCATAATGCGGTCCGTTACCGCTGGCATTAACCCTATGTGAGCGGTGACTGGAGGGGAGTATGCGGGCGCCGGGCAATGACTGCGGGGAGTAGGGAGCGGCCATTTACTTCCGGACTGTGCCCGTCGCTGATTGGTCGTGGCTGTTTTGCCGCGACCAATCAGTGACTTGGATTCCATGACAGACAGAGGCCGTGACCAATGAATATCTGTGACAGACAGAAGGACAGAAAGACGGAAGTGACCCTTTGACAATTATATAGTAGATAATACTGCTCCTATGTACAAGAATATAACTACTATAATACTGCCCCTATGTACAAGAATAACTACTATAATACTGCTCCTATGTGCAAGAATATAACTACTATAATACTGCTCCTATGTACAAGAATATAACTAATATAATACTGCTCCTATGTACAAGAATATAACTACTATAATACTGCCCCCTATGTGCAAGAATATAACTACTATAATACTGCTCCTATGTACAAGAATATAACTACTATAATACTGCCTGCTATGTACAAGAATATAACTACTATAATACTGCTCCTATGTACAAGAATATAACTAATATAATACTGCTCCTATGTACAAGAATATAACTACTATAATACTGCCCCCTATGTGCAAGAATATAACTACTATAATACTGTCCCTATGTACAAGAATATAACTACTATAATACTGCTCCTATGTACAAGAATATAACTAATATAATACTGCTCCTATGTACAAGAATATAACTACTATAATACTGCCCCCTATGTGCAAGAATATAACTACTATAATACTGTCCCTATGTACAAGAATATAACTACTATAATACTGCTCCTATGTACAAGAATATAACTAATATAATACTGCTCCTATGTACAAGAATATAACTACTATAATACTGCCTGCTATGTACAAGAATATAACTACTATAATACTGCTCCTATGTACAAGAATATAACTAATATAATACTGCTCCTATGTACAAGAATATAACTACTATAATACTGCCTCTATGTACAAGAATATAACTACTATAATACTGTCCCTATGTACAAGAATATAACTACTATAATACTGCCCCTATGTACAAGAATATAACTACTATAATACTGCCTCCTATTTATAAGAATATAACTACTATAATACTGCTCCTATGTACAAGAATATAACTACTATAATATAATTCCCTTACGTAGGTGTATGTGCCCTTTATATTATTATTAGTGCTGTCCTTTTCCTCCCTGGATATTCTGGAGATGTCATTTTTGTAATGTAGTTGATTTTTGCTCCGTTTATCCTCCTTAATTCTGCAGATTTTCCTCCTCTACTCGTATTGATTTTTCCCTTTTTCTGCCTGTAAACACACTTGACAGTAAACCTTTCTGACAGACACATCACAGAACTTTTTTCCAGGCCGGTTATGAATTTATGTAGTGGGAATATGGCCGCCCGGACGCGGTGATCCTAGAAGAATGGCTAATTAGCCCGAGTGTCGCTCTTTCCATTCTAATTGCATTTTTGCAGTCCTGACTCCAGTCTCCAGTAAATATATTGATGGCTTTCAGGCTTCTCCTTTTGTATCTGAGGAGCGACTCTCCAACTTAATTATTTATGTTTCTCGGTGTGCGATGTCATGAGGGTCCGAGCCAATATCTGCCAGTCATTAGCTGCTTGTATCATACAATATTCATCATTTGGTTTCTTGGTTAGATTGTTGTATTGATTGGTGCTGCCTTGGCTGTGGACACATGAGGATGAGCGCCAAATGGAATGGTGGGTGAGCGCCTCTATTTGGGTGGTGGCAGATATATACAGTTATATTAAAACGTTTGGGCACCCCTATTAATATTAAGCTTAATGTTTTATAAAAATTGGTTTTTTTGCAACAGCTATTTCAGTTTCATATATCTAATAACTGTTGGACACAGTAATGTTTCTGCCTTGAAATGAGGTTTATTGTACTAACAGAAAATGTGCAATCTGCATTCAAACAAAATTTGACAGGTGCATAAGTATGGGCACCCCACCAGAAAAGTGACATTAATATTTAGTAGATCCTCCTTTTGCAAAAATAGCAGCCTCTAGTCGCTTCCTGTAGCTTTTAATGAGTTCCTGGATCCTGGATGAAGGTATTTTTGACTATTCCTCTTTACAAAACAATTCCAGTTCAGATAAGTTTGATGGTCGCCGATCATGGACAGCCCTCTTCAAATGATCCCACAGATGTTCAATGATATTCAGGTCTGGCCAATCCAGAACAGTGTAATTGTTCCTCTGCATGAATGCCTGAGTAGATTTGGAGCCGTGTTTTGGATTATTGTCTTGCTGAAAGATCCATCGCCTGCGTAACTTCAACTTTGTCACTGATTCATGAACATTATTGTCAAGAATCTGCTGATACTGAGAGGAATCCATGCGTCCCTCAACTTTAACAAGATTCCCGGTGTCGGCATTGGCCACACAGCCCCAAAGCATGATGGAACCTCCACCAAATTTTATTGTGGGTAGCAAGTGTTTTTCTTGGAATGCTGTGTTTTTTGGCCGCCATGCATAACGCTTTTTGTATGACCAAACAACTCAATCTTGGTTTCATCAGTCCACGGGACCTTCTTCCAAAAAGAAATTGGCTTCTCCAAATGTGCTTTTGCATACCTCAGCCGACTGTGTTTATGGCGTGCTTGCAGAAACGGCTTCTTTCGCATCACTCTCCCATACAGCTTCCCCTTGTGCAAAGTGCGTTGTATAGTTGACCGATGCACAGTGACACCATCTGCAGCAAGTTGATGCTGCAGCTCTCTGGAGGTGGTCTGAGGATTGTCCTTGGCTGATCTCACCATTCTTCTTCTCTGCCTTTCTGATGTTTTTCTTGGCCTGCCACTTCTGGCCTTAAAAAGAACTGTACCTGTGTTCTTCCATTTCCTTACTATGTTCCTCACAGTGGAAATTGACAGGTTAAATCTCGGAGACAGCTTTTTGTATCCTTCCTGAACAACTATGTTGAATAATCTTTGTTTTCAGATCATTAGACAGCTGTTTTGAGGAGCTCATGATGCCACTCTTCAGAGGAGATTCAAACAGGAGAACAACTTGCAAGTGGCCACTTTAAGTAGCTTTTCTCATAATTGCATACACCTGGCTATGAAGTTCAAAGCTCAATGAGGTTAAAAAACCAAAAATGTGCTTTAGTAAGTCAGTAAAAAGGAGGTAGGAGTATTTAAAACAAGAAAATGATAAGGGTGCCCATATTTATGCACCTGTCAAATTTTGTTTGCAGATTGCACATTTTCTGTTAGTAAAATAAACCTCATTTCAAGGCAGAAACATTACTGTGTCAAACAATTATTAGATATATGAAACTGAAATAGCTGTTACAAAAAACATTTTTTATAAAACATTAAGCTTAAGATTAATAGAGGTGTCCAAACATTTTCATATAACTGTATATTGCTCAAAAATATAAACAGTAAAATCCCACATCCTAGATATCACTGAATGAAATATTGCAGTTGCAAATCTTTATTCATTACATAGTGGAATGTGTTGGGAACAATAAAACACAAAAATGATCAATGTAAATCACAAATAATATCCCATGGAAGTCTGGATTTAGAATGATACCCAAAATCAAAATGGAAAATCAGATAACAGGCAAATCCATCTTCAGTGGAAATGTCAGGACTAGATGATGCTCAGTAGTGTGTGTGGCCTCCACGTGCCTGTAGGACCTCCCTACAAAGCCTGGTAATGGTCTTGAGGAGGCGGTGGATAATCTCATAAGGGCTCTCCTGCCAGACCTGGATTAAAGCATCCGTCAACCCCTGGAAGTCTGTGGTGCAACGTGGCATTGGTGGATGGAGTGAGACATGATGTCCCAGATGTGCACGATTGGATGTAGATCTGGGGATTGGGCGGGCCAGTCCATAGCTTCAATGCCTTCATTTTGCAGGAACTAATGACACACTTCAGCCACATGGCCTAGCATTATCATGCATCAGAAGAAAGCCAGTTCACCTGCATAAGGTCTCACAAGGGGTCTGAGCAACTCATCTCGGTACCTAATCGCAGTCAGGCTACCTCTGGTGAGCACATGGAAGGCTGTGCGGCTTGCAAAGAAATGCCACCCCACACCATTACTGACCCACTGCCAAACCGGTCATGCTGGAGGATGTTGCAGCCAGCAGAACGTTCTCCACGGTGTCTCCAGACTCTGTCACGTCTGTCACATGTGCTCAGTGTGAATTTGCTCTCATCCGTGAATATCACAGGGCGTCAATGTTGAATCTGCAACTCTTGGTGTTCTCCGGCCAATGCCAATCACCCTGCACAGTGTTGAGCTGTAAGCACAACACCCACTTGTGGATGCCGAACCCTCATACCACCCTTTTGGAGTCTGTTTCTAACAGTTTGAGCAGACATATGGATGTTCGTGGCCTGCTGGAGGTAATTTTACCTCTGGCACTGCTCCTCCTGTTCCTCTTTGCACAAAGGAGTTGGTATTGAACCTCCTAAATGGATGTTGCCCTCCTGTAGCCCTCTCCATGTGTCCTGGTGTACTGGCCTGTCTCCTGGTATCTACTCCATGCTCTGGACACTGTGCTGACAGACACAGCTACCCTTCTTGCCACAGGTTGCATTGATGGGCCATCCTGGATGAGCTGCACTACCTGAGCCACTTCTGTGGGTTATAGACACCGCCTCTTGCTACTGTCTAGGGGTGAGAGCAATGGCAAAATGCAAAAGTGACCAAAACAGCCACAAAGGATGACAACAGAGAAATGGTCTGTGGTCACTCCCTGCAGAACCACTCCGGGTTTGTGTTGCCAATTGCCTTTTATTCATACCTGTTGTCTGTTCCATTTATACAACAGAAGGAAACATTGATTCACAATTGGGGTTTCTTCAGAACTGGAAAGGTTTATTTCACAGAAGGGTCAGTGACTTGGAGTTATAATATTTTGTTTGTGTTCTTTTTTTTTTTTTTTAAGCGGCACGTGTGATTTTTTTTTTTTAATATTTTTATGGGTTTTTTTTAAGCTAAACTTACGTCTTTGCATCTAATTTGATATTGGATCCAAGTTTCTGCTTTATTTATTTCATTTAATCTAATTTAATGTAACTTTATAGTTTTAAGTTTTTCTCATACAGAGCTCCAAATTTCCTGCTGTCATTAATTCGGACAAAAAGTTATTTGCTAGAATGCTACCTCCGGCCACCACTAGAGGGAGCTCTCTGAAGACAGAATATATATGGACTTCAATGGGAGGTTTAGATATCTGTACTTGGCGGGGGCTGCAGGTGGGCACGTGAGGCTGCATGACAGCAGTCAGGGGACAGGCATACCTATAACCGCATGTCCTCTCCTTTTTACCAAGCTCTCTGCTTGCTGTAAGTGTATTCTAAACTTTTAGATTTAGACGCTCTAAAGCAGAATTCGGGTTACAGCACCGAGAGACGGTAAAGCATGGAGAAAGTCCTGTGTCTCCAGCAGGTTCTCAGCAGGTTGTAGGATCATAACTGGATATGTCTGACTTTCTCCTCTTGTCTCTCACATCTTGGCAGAAGCCAAACAATCCTATCGGTCTGGGGTGATGGATTTTATCAGCAATAAACCTGATACAAGACGTTTGCAGCTGCCAACATGGCTGATAGCGAGGGTTGTAAGCGCACGTGATGCCAGCGATTGGTCGGAGGCTGCAGTCAGGCTGGATGTGCCCCTCCGCTATATGACGCCGTTGGGATAAGCCGACGACAGACGATCAATTATTTCTCGGCTGGATGTGGCGTTCCTCTGTTAGTTTCTCATATATATTATATATGTAGTCTGCTTGTTCCTAGTGATTAGAGTTACCCCGAGTAAGCTTGCGCCCTACTTTTCTGTATTCACCAATGCTCAGTCTCTAGATACTGTATGTAGTGACCCGCTGCCTTCATACTGCTGCTAAAGTAGACCAATAGCGAATTATTATTATTTTTTTTCATCCTGTCACTAGTTCCTCACTTAATATAATTAATCTAGAATTCCCTTATTGGTTCCTTTCTATCTAGAAATTTATTGTATCCTTCTCTTCAGTTAGGTCTTTTGATCTCCTGTATGAAGCGATTGCATGGACTGTGCCCATGAAGTTCTCCAAAGGGAGAATAGTGAATCTCCTATCACAGGTGATCATGATGACTGCACAGCTCCTGTCATACAGTTATCATGTAGATATCTCTGCATCTTTCTGGTCTGTATATGTAGAATATATTAGATTATTTAGGAGATTATATAGTAGGGGATAGTCGCGCTGGTACCACCTATGTGCTGATGCAACAGGGATTGATAGCAGAGCGTGGAGGAAAAACGGCAAGATGAAAAATAGTAATCAAGATTGGAAATACGGTAAGTGCACTATATAGGAGTGGGGTGCAGTTCTAGAAGAAAACTTGGATGCTTCTTTATTTCTAGATTATCTTGGTCACAGCTGTGTTGGCAGTCATATTTAAAGTATCACCCATCTTTCCCAGAAACAGACAGGACTGTGCAGTGGCCTCCTAGCTTCAGTCATTGCACCTACAGGCGACTTTATAAAAACGCTGAAAATCTGAGATTCTCTCGAGCTTAATTGAAGATGTCAGGCGAGCAGAGCGCGGAGCAGTCGGCTTTTCATTCCTTATCTGTCACGGCCCTGTTTTCTTCTCTGTTCCGCCAGCTCATGTTATCGCGTCCTTGCCATTTGTGTTGCGCATGGATGGATGCCCATTGGGCATCCTGTGCCCCCAGGTCCGAGGGACAAGAACTTCTTAGTCTTCTGACTTGTTACATTGTTTCCATTGTGCCAGCAGCGGGATCTTCTTCTTTTTCTTACATTGTTTGCTTCCTTTGAGCAGTAAACATCCTTCATATTTCTGCTGAGCTGGTGCCTCTAGGTGTCAAAGAAGCTGCCCCTGGCCTTACTATTGGGTTCTCTAGGGGAGAAAAGCCTCTGTTTACTCTGAAAAGTCAGATATTCCCCTGCTGCTCCTTCACACTTCTCACACAATGACACTAGCAGAGACACGGAGGCTGAGGGACCTCCTGAATAAGAACGCACGTCTGCACTATTAAAGATGGTGCTACACAGCAACAGGTTCCGGAGCTTAACTTTTGGGATCAGTAACTTATTCCTAAGATATGGTCAGGGGATCTGGGAGGTGAGAACACAACACTGGTTTTTTCTCTGACTTTGTGTGGGGTAAGTCTACATGGGACTGATGCGCTGCCCACGGGACTGATGCGCTGCCCACGGGACTGATGCGCTGCCCACGGGAGTGATGCGCTGCCCATGGGAGTGATGCGCTGCCCATGGGAGTGATGCGCTGCCCATGGGAGTGATGCGCTGCCCATGGGAGTGATGCGCTGCCCATGGGAGTGATGCGCAAACATTGTTTGGGAGATTTTACACAATCTGTGAAACTGTGTAGCAAAAAATCGACCAGTGCTTGGAATTTGAAACCTGCAATATGTAATTTTATTTTGTGGATTAACTCTTCACAGTGCAAAGGGTGAAATCTGCAGCCAATCCACATAATTTCCACAAGAAAATAAGCAGTGGCTTTTGCCCCTGAGGATTTTGTTGCAGATTTTCATAGTGACAAAGTCCAGGAACCTATGAGGACAGTCCCATTGTGGCTGTAGTGAGCGGTTGGATAAGGTGGTGTTGAGATCTCATCATAATATGGCAATACCACAATCTACAAACGAGCTCCACTAATGTTGGGTCACAAAAGCTTCTGTGTTATCTCATCCCAACAAATCCCATGAGAGCCGCAGCTTAATGGAGCATTAATGTGTAATACATCAGGACCATGGAGAGACCTCGCGTCTCTACAGGAGAAGTTCTTGCAATTACATTTACTACTTTACTGCTAATATCAGCACAACATGTGGACGCCGAGCACATTACTGTATAATCCCGTGCGCTTATCTTCATGTTCACATTAATATTGATCTGTGCTGCAATTTCTGCTAAAATGTTCTGCCGATAAAACATCAGTAAGAGGTGAGAGACGAAGATACACAATGTCCCCCGGGACCGGGAAAGGGGCTGAGGGTACAATGATCGTCCACAGCAGGTCCTCCTCCTACCTGGATTACATGTGTCTAATGGAAAATAGATCAGAAAATGCCTATGGTGCTGACAATGCCCATAATCCCCATAACAAAGTGTATGACTACTATAATACTGCCCCTATGTACAGGAATATAACTACTATAATACTGCCCTCTATGTACAAGAATACAATTACTATAATACTGCCCCTATGTACATGAATATAATTACTATAATACTGCCGCCTATGTACAAGAATATAACTACTATAATACTGCCCCCTATGTATAGGAATATAACTACTATAATACTGCTCCTGTGTGCAAGAATATAGCTGCTATAATACTGCTCCTATGTACAGGAATATAACTACTATAATACTGCTCCTATGTACAAGAATATAACTACTATAATACTACTCCTATGTACAGGAATATAACAACTATAATACTGCTCCTATATACAAGAACATAACTACTATAATACTGCTCCTATGTACAGGAATAGAACTACTATAATACTGCTCCTATATACAAGAATATAACTACTATAACACTGCTCCTATGTACAAGAATATAACTACTATAATACTGCCCCTATGTACAGGAATATAACTACTATAATACTGCTCATATATACAAGAATATAACTACTATAATACTGCTCATATATACAAGAACATAACTACTATAACACTGCTCCTATGTACAAGAATATAACTACTATAATACTGCCCTCTATGTACAAGAATATAACTACTATAATACTGCCCCTATATACAAGAATATAATACTATAATACTGCTCCTATGTACAACAATTTAACTACTATAATACTGCCCCCTATGTACAAGAATATAACTACTATAATACTGCTCCTATGTACAAGAATATAACTACTATAATACTGCCCCTATATACAAGAATATAATACTATAATACTGCTCCTATGTACAACAATTTAACTACTATAATACTGCCCCTATGTACAAGAATGCAGTAAATGATCTGTAATGACCCCTGCATTTCATTCCTCAGTGTCCTTTTCAATCCCAGATGTCAGTACAATGGTTGTTATCTTGCGCAGACCTGCAGCTATATGGGTGGAATATACCGTAATATAACGTGCACAGTTTGTGACTCTTGTACGTCATTAGGACGAGTTCATTTCAAAATCTAATTTACTCATTTAGTTTTGTTTTTTTTTGCTCATTTTAGGTGAACATCTATAATTGTTCTCTTTTGCATGTTATTATAATTTTCTGATAGTAAGGCTATTAATTAATTTTGTGCAGGTAACAAAGGCTTCGGGGGAAGGGGTGTACGTGTGAGATAGATGTCAGTCGTGCCGTTACATGCGGATTTATCTCTTCAAGGGCGTTTGTTGCACTTTTTAAGTTTATTTTCAAGCGTCTGAGTGAGAATAATCTGCATCCTGAGCGGAGCATTTGTATGCCGGGACGCAGAGCGCGCTCGCTCCCCGGGGTAAATGGGTTTTTTACCGTTGTGTTGCGCGGTGGGTTTTCTTTCTGTTGTCTAGTCAGCGCCGTCTCCTAGCAGGTGGCAGAACGAGGAGACGCTGCTGCTATTACTGTGATCTAAGGCGGTTTCCTCCAGTCCTGATGGTGAGCAACATGAATAAGAGATGGAGTCGGGTTTAGATGTGATCTTTATTTTTTTATATATATATATATATATATATATATATATATATATTTTTGCCATCCCCAAGTCCTGCTTCACCATTGAATTTGTGCTTTTATTTTGCCTACTTTTTTTTTTTGTTGCCTGTTTTTTTATTTGGCGCCTGTTTTACATTCTCTTTTGTATTTGTTAATGTTGTTTCTTTATGTTTTCCATTGGGAGCAGGGTTTTGGGTTATCCAGATGTTGTCGGATTGATCAGTTGCGTCTCTTTAAAAGTTGCTAAATTGTTGCTGAAATTTTACTCTTGTCCCTCTTAGTGATTTTATGTGCGCCTGAAATGTTTTATGCGCGTTTTTAGAACATCCAAGTGCAGAGATATATACACCTTTTATATCATTCTTTTATTTTTTCTTACGTTTTGCCATAAAATCAATTTCTGATTCAATAACCCCGTTTTCACACCTCGGCCTTTCTGACCTAAAAGGTGTCAAGAATGCGGAACAAAAAGACCCTTGTGGCCGATTTATGGAATTGCCTCCATGTTTAGTGCGGAGTCGCCGGCGTTCGGAGGCTGGGGGTCGCTCTTTTGATTACTTAGCGCCACCGCTGCTGGGCATGTATGGACGGCTATGATATTGCTGCCTCTCTGATCTTGGGGCGTCCTTGAAGAATAATCCCTGCTGATTTTCGCTCTGTGACTTCTCCGTTAAGCAGATGAAATATGGCGCAGCTTTTGCTTTACTGCTTTACCTGCCCTTAATTTTATTATTGCTGTATAACTGCTATTGATCCAGTCCATATAACCGGTGACAAGGCGATTAGCTTCTCAGTAACGGACGAGGCGCGGGTGAACTTTATGGTCTGAGTGTCATAAACCCCGATTGGCGATTTATTGAAAGGGTTTTACAAGAGGAACGGAGTAAATCCAAAACTTTTAATACAGCACTGTTCACATTTGATGCTTCTTTTCTCCATCTTTGGGCAGTGACTGATGCTGCACTAACTGTGCCCTTTCATGGGACTTCCATTAGTATGCAAAAACCTTTTAAAAAGTTCTACAGCAGCTGTTAATGGTTTTGGGGTGTTCTGCAGCAGCTGTGGCATTTATCTTCACATATCCAGTGGGGGAAATAAGTATTTGATCCCTTGCTGATTTGGTAAGTTTGCCCACTGACAAAGACATGAACAGTCTATAATTTGAAGGGTAGGTTAATTTTACCATTGAGAGATAGAATATCAAAAATGAAATCCAGAAAATTACATTGTATAAATTAAATTACCGTATATAGATTTATTTGCAATTTGCACTGAGAAATAAGTATTTGATCCCCTACCAACCAATATGAGTTCAGGCTCCTACAGACCAGTTAGACGCTCCTAATCAACTCATTACCTGCATTAAAGACAGCTGTCTTACATCACCTTTATAAAAGACTCATGTCCACAGACTCAATTAATCAGTCAGACTCTAACCTCTACAACATGGGCAAGACCAAAGAGCTTTATAAGGATGTCGGGGGACAAGATCATAGACCTGCACAAAACTGGAATAGGCTACAAAACCAAAAGTAAGACCCTGGGTGAGAAAACGACAACTGTTGGTGCAATAGTAAGAAAATGGAAGAAATACAAAATGACTGTGAATCAACATCGATCTGGGGCACCATGCAAAATCTCACCTCATGGGGTATAGTTGATCATGAGGAAGGTGAGAGATCAGCCTAAAAGTACACAGGGAGAACGTGTTAATGATCTCAAGGCAGCTGGGACCACAGTCACCAAGAAAACCATTGGTAACACGTTACGCTGTCATGGATTAAAATCCTGCAATGCCCGCAAGGTCCCCCTGCTCAGAAGGCACATGTGCACAAGTTTGCCAATGAACACCTGGATGATTGTGTGAGTGATTGGGAGAAGGTACTGTGGTCAGATGAGACAAAAATTGAGGTCTTTGGCATTAACTGAACTCGTCGTGTTTGGAGGAAGAGAAATGCTGCCTATGACCCAAATAACACCTTCCCCACTGTCAAGCATGGAGGTGGAAACATTATGCTTTGGAGGCGTTTCTCTGCTAAGGGCACATGACTACTTCACCTCATCAATGGGAGAATGGATGGAGCCATGTACCATAAAATCCTGAGTAATAACCACCTTCCCTCTGCCAGGACATGAAAAATGGGTCGTGGCTGTGTCGCCCAGCAAGACAATAACCCAAATCATACAGCCAAGGCAACAAAGGAGTGGCTCAAATAGAAGCACATTGAGGTCATGGAGTGGCCTAGCCAGTCTCCAGACCTTAATCCCATAGAAAACTTATGGAGGGAGTTGAAGCTCCGAGTTGCCAAGCAACAGCCTCAAAATCTTAATGATTCAGAGATTATCTGCAAAGAGGAGTGGAGCAAAATTCCTCCTGACATGTGCGCAAACCTCATCATCAACTACACAAAGAGTCTGACTGCTGGGCTTACCAACAAGGGTTTTGCCACCAAGTATTACATCTTGTATGCCAGAGGGATCAAATACTTATTTCTCACTGCAAAATGCTAATTTATATATTTTATACAATGTGATTTTCTGGATTTTATTTTTGATATTCTATCTCTCAATGTTAGGTTAATTTTATCATTAAGATTATAGGCTGCTCATGTCTTTGTCAGTGGGCAAACTTAGAAAATCAGCACGGGATCAAATAATAACTTCCACCACTGTATGGCATCATTAGTTTGCTAGTTAGACTATCAGTCGTCTTCTCTTTTTTTTTTACGACCATAGCACACAGAAAGGGTTAATTCATAGACCTCATAATGGATGACATGATTATAGGTAACATATCTCATCAACAAGTCAAATATTTAAAAGAAGGGGAGTACTTTATTCTTAAAAATGTACCGTGTAAGTCTGAGCATGGCTACTATGAATGACCACTTCCCCAGAGCATGTGGCTCGTCCATTGATTTAAATCCGATGTGTGTAATGCATGTTTCTTCCTGTGGTGGCGCTGCAGGAGCTCAGCATATGCTGCTTCCAGGCTGCTGTGTAAATCACAGCTGATTGCAAGGAGTTTCTAAAGTTCAGCACCACGTGATCAACTTACGGTATTTAAGAGGGTATTTCCCAGCAACATTAAAGTGAATGTTATGTGATTGATTGAAGACATTTATAGAAAAGCCGAATCTAAATTGCTGTCCCTCAGAAGACGAGATCTCCCTCCCCTGCTGTCCTTTCACCCGGCCGCGCTGAATTGGCAGAAAAGCTGTTCTGCAATTTTACTTGTTGTGTATCAAAAGCATCAGCATCAGCTCGCCTGATCCGCGAGGAGACGGAGATCGATGCTGCCGATGACACTCAGTATGTGATGACCCAGGGAAAAAAGCAACCAGAAAATCACTGTACTGATATATACTGATCATGGTTTGGTGGATTTCCAGACCTGACTGCTCTGGAGCTATATGTGAAGGTCCAAATTACAGATTACATACATTAATTATATGTCAAATTGTGTACAATCTGCATAATGAGATAAGTCATGGTGTACATACATAGCTGATCCTGAGTTACATCCTGCATTATACTCCAGAGCTGCACTCACTATTCTGCTGGTGCAGTCACTGTGTACATACATTACATTACTGATCCTGAGTTACATCCTGTATTATACTCCAGAGCTGCACTCACTATTCTGCTGGTGCAGTCACTGTGTACATACATTACATTACTGATCCTGAGTTACATCCTGTATTGTACTCCAGAGCTGTACTCACTATTCTGCTGGTGCAGTCACTGTGTACATACATTACATTACTGATCCTGAGTTACATCCTGTATTATACTCCAGAGCTGCACTCACTATTCTGCTGGTGCAGTCACTGTGTACATACATTACATTACTGATCCTGAGTTACATCCTGTATTGTACTCCAGAGCTGTACTCACTATTCTGCTGGTGCAGTCACTGTGTACAGTCATGGCCAAAAGTTTTGAGAATGACACCAAAATTATATTTTCACATGATCTGCTGGCCTCTGGTTTTTATTAGTGTTTGTCTGATGTTTATATCACATACAGAAATATAAGTGCAATCATATTATGAGTACCAATAGGTTATATTGACAGTTAGAATGAGTTAATGCAGCAAGTCAATATTTGCAGTGTTGACCCTTCTTCTTCAAGACCTCTGCAATTCTCCCTGGCATGCTCTCAATCAACTTCTGGACCAAATCCTGACTGATAGCCGTCCATTCTTGCATAATCAATGCTTGCATTTTGCCAGAATTTGTTGGTTTTTGTTTGTCCACCCGTCTCTTGATGATTGACCACAAGTTCTCAATGGGATTAAGATCTGGGGAGTTTCCAGGCCATGGACCCAAAATCTCTGTTTTGTTCCATGAGCCATTTAGTTATCACCTTTGCTTTATGGCAAGGTGCTCCATCATGCTGGAAAAGGCATTATTGGGCGCCAAACTGCTCTTGGACAGTTGGGAGAAGTTGCTCTTGGAGGACATTCTGGTACCATTCTTTATTCATGGCTGTGTTTTTAGGCAAGACTGTGAGTGAGCCGATTCCCTTGGCTGAGAAGCAACCCCACACATGAATGGTTTCAGGATGCTTTACAGTTGGCATGAGACAAGACTGGTGGGAGCGCTCACCTCTTCTTCTCCGAATAAGCTGTTTTCCAGATGTCCCAGACAATCGAAAAGGGGATTCATCAGAGAAAATGGCTTTGCCCCAGTCCTCAGCAGTCCACTCCCTGTACCTTTTGCAGAATATCAGTCGGTCCCTGATGTTTTTTCTGGAGAGAAGTGGCTTCTTTGCTGCCCCCCTTGAAACCAGGCCTTGCTCAAAGAGTCTCCGCCTCACAGTGCATGCAGAAGCACTCACACCAGCCTGCTGCCATTCCTGAGCAAGCTCGGCACTGCTGCTAGTCCGATCCCGCAGCTGAAACAGTTTTAAGATACGGTCCTGGCGCTTGCTGGTCTTTCTTGGGCGCCCTGGAGCCTTTTTGACAACAATGGAAGCTCTCTCCTTGAAGTTCTTGATGATGCGATAGATTGTTGACTGAGGTGCAATCTTTGTAGCTGCGATACTTTTCCCTGTTAGGCCATTTTTGTGCAGTGCAATGATGGCTGCACGTGTTTCTTTAGAGATAACCATGGTTAACTGAAGAGAAACAATGATACCAAGCACCAGCCTCCTTTTACAGTGTCCAGTGATGTCATTCTTACTTTATCATGACTGATTGATCGCCAGCCCTGTCCTCATCAACACCCACACCTGTGTTAATGGATCAATCACTAAAACGATGTTAGCTGCTCCTTTTAAGGCAGGACTGCAATGATGTTGAAATGTGTTTTGGGGGTTAAAGTTCATTTTCTGGGCAAATATTGACTTTGCAAGTACAGTAATTGCTGTTAAGCTGATCACTCTGACATTCAGGAGTATATGCAAATTGCCATTAGAAAAAATGAAGCAGTAGACTTTGGAAAAATTACTATTTGTCTCATTCTCAATAGTTTTGGCCATGACTGTACATTACATTACATTACTGATCCTG
This sequence comes from Ranitomeya imitator, assembly GCF_032444005.1. Taxonomy (NCBI): domain Eukaryota; kingdom Metazoa; phylum Chordata; class Amphibia; order Anura; family Dendrobatidae; genus Ranitomeya; species Ranitomeya imitator. Next base: position 25,864,218 of record NC_091290.1, read on the forward strand.
AGTTACATCCTGTATTATACCCCAGAGCTGCACTCACTATTCTGCTGGTGCAGTCACTGTGTACATACATTACATTACTGATCCTGAATTACATCCTGTATTATACTCCAGAGCTGCACTCACTATTCTGCTGGTGCAGTCACTGTGTACATACATTACATTACTGATCCTGAGTTACATCCTGTGTTAATCTCCAGAGCTGCACTCGCTATGTAGTTTATCTGAACTGCTGTAATGAAGGGGGTGAAGGGCAGATGACTATAAATCTGTAAAACTGACTCTTCCCAGAATGATAATCTCAGGGCTCTGTGCACCCGCTGATTAAGCAGGGAATGCTGAGAGATTTTTTTCCTTTGCTGCCTGTTAAAACATGTTAGTTCTACACTGTTCAAGCCAGTTATCATGGATGATGTCCTGTATCTACAGTCATGGCCAAAAGTATTGACACCCCTGCAATTCTGTCAGATAATACTCAGTTTCTTCCTGAAAATGATTGCAAACACAAATTATTTGGTATTATTATCTTCATTTAATTTGTCTTAAATGAAAAAACACAAAAAGAATTGTCCTAAAGCCAAATTGGATATAATTCCACACCAAACATAAAAAAGGGGGTGGACAAAAGTATTGGCACTGTTCGAAAAATCATGTGATGCTTCTCTAATTTGTGTAATTAACAGCACCTGTAACTTACCTGTGGCACCTAACAGGTGTTGGCAATAACTAAATCACACTTGCAGCCAGTTGTCATGGATTAAAGTTGACTCAACCTCTGTCCTGTGTCCTTGTGTGTACCACATTGAGCATGGAGAAAAGAAAGAAGACCAAAGAACTGTCTGAGGACTTGAGAAACCAAATTGTGAGGAAGCATGAGCAATCTCAAGGCTACAAGTCCATCTCCAAAGACCTGAATGTTCCTGTGTCTACCGTGTGCAGTGTCATCAAGAAGTTTAAAGTCCATGGGACTGTGGCTAACCTCCCTAGATGTGGACGGAAAAGAAAAATTGACAAGAGATTTCAACGCAAGATTGTGCGGATGTTGGATAAAGAACCTCGACTAACAACCAAACAAGTTCAAGCTGCCCTGCAGTCCGAGGATACAACAGTGTCAACCCGTATTATCCATCGGCGTCTGAATGAAAAGGGACTGTATGGTAGGAGACCCAGGAAGACCCCACTTCTTACTGTCACGATATGGTATGAAATATCATAAGTAGGTCTCTTGCTAGCCTGAGTGGGCTAAGCCCCCTTCTTGGAGAACAGTTTGTAGCTGCAAATTCCTGGCTTTCCTTCTCTGAGAGTATGGGGGAAGAGAGGTTTTATTGCCGAACGGAATTTACGACTAGCATTTCCTGTGTAAGCTCTTGTCCAGCTAGAACAGGAAAAATGGCTCCAAAAATTCATGAAAGATTCTTTGTTTAGTTTTTGTTAGATATTAGGCAAACGATTTAAGCTAGAAATACGAAAATATATATTCGTAGTCCCACTCGGTGTAGCTACACATCTCATGACACTCGGGTTTCTAACTCCATCTGGTAAAGAAGTAGGGTTTTCTCTGTAAATATGTATCCCAGATAGGACATATTTGATCTCATTAGAATGCTCACGTTAATCCGAGATGAATTATGGGTTTGGTATGACTCTGTCATGTTTTGTAGTGAAGTTATAGAAATTAGAGAGAATAGTTTAAAGTTTAGGCAGAATGTAGAGAGAGGAGGGTCTGGATAAGCCAGCCTTTCTGTGATGTCACAGCCTTAATGTTTTAAGTGTCTGGCAGGCTCTGAGGAGTCACTTTTTGCTGATTTCTCCTTCTGGACTGCTTTGTCCTATTGTCCTGGAAGAGCTGGTACATCCCATGGACTGGGATGTATGGAAACTGCACTAGCCTGGATGCCTGCAATGCTTTTAATATGTGAGTGTTATCTTTTCTCATTTATTCCCTTTATGTTATAATTACCCTTGTACATATTTGCAATTGTCTCATGTATAACATCTTTATAAACTATTTTTGATAACGCACTGCCTAGTTATTTTGAATGGGATATACTATTATATATTAGTTCGTTCTCCCGCTCTAAACCGTACCCTAAGTCTCTTGAAGGGAAAATACGCTACTGTTACTGTTGTGTTGGGTTAGCTTCGGACCCGTTTAATCGAAGCTGGTGGCAGCGAAAGTGTGCTGACGGTTGGATTATGCTGAAGCAACTGCGGGTTTGATAATTATTGTTCCTGCCTGTGTGGGAGTAGTTATCGCGTCGCTGCAGCGTGCCCAATAGCCAGTACATAGCAGGCAGCCTTTCTGGCGACTAATTACCCAGGGTGCAGTACCTAATCTGACCTGAGAGTAAGGGGGCGCCAGAGAGCTGCAAGTGTTAAGTGGAACTGTAAGCGGGATATACATAAATCCCTGCAGTTCGTGGTATATAGAAAAGCAGTGGGATACCTAGAATAAGCCCCTGCTGTAAACTAAGAGGTCAATAGCCTTGTGTGTGGTTTTTCATCACATTGTTAGCAGTGGAGGGATAACTAAGATAAGCCCCCCTGCACACGTGATGGCCGTCTGTTGGCCTAAAGTCACCCTGATCCGTGACGTAGGGGTGACGGTCACGGTGTGAATCCTGACCCAGTGGTGACAGCGGTCAGGGGAATCGTGACAATTGGTGGCAAGGCGGTGGGATATCTTAGAGCATTAGTGATTTGGTTTGAGTAATCATTCCTCTCACTAAAAACTTGCAGAAAGTTCTTGCGAGGACTCTGCGCAAATAAGTTTGGAGAACGAACTCAGTGCTTTTTAGTTGTGAGACAATTGCGTACTGGTAATTATCCCCTCCCTTTCTCTTCGTTTTTCTATCCTATCTTTTATTTGGCAACCATGGTTGTGCTGGGAGAAACCTTCTATGAGCAGCAGACCAGAGACACCCTTGTCGCCTTATGCAAGTCACAGCACATTGACTCTGCAAGCAAAAACAAAGCCCAACTGGTCGCAGATCTGGTGCAATGGGAAGCCGCTCGAGACCAATCTCAGAGCTCAGAGGCCGCAGAAGCCAGCACCAGCGAACATGGTGCTGCAGCAGAGGTCCAACCACTGAATGCTGGCCCTGTTAGCAATCCGGGCGAATTGGACCCCCACCTGCAGGCGGCCTTGAAAGAATTCCCCACTGACGACCATGAGGGACGTCGGCAGCTGATTCAGCAATACCGGCAAGAGGCCCGAGCCGAGCGGCAAGCTGAGCGGGAGTACCAGCTGCAGATGGCCCGGCTGCAAATGCAGGGGTCGTCCCAGTCCAGCCGTGAGCACAGCAGCGCTCAGATACCTAAACCCCGACCCGATCACTTTCCTGTTATGGAGAAGGACGGAGATTTGGACACTTTTCTGCGGGCCTTTGAGAAAGCCTGCAGACAGTACCGGCTGCCTACAGATGAATGGGCCCGATACCTGACACCAGGGCTGAAAGGTAAAGCTCTGGAGGCGTTTGCTGCCCTCCCTCAAGAACAAGATGGAGACTATGAGGCCATCAAGCAGGCTCTGATAGCCAAGTACCAGCTTACACCCGAGGTGTACCGTAGAAAGTTCCGGACCCTCCAACGTGGCCCACACGACAGTTACAGTGATGTGGTGCATGGACTGGGGACCCACTTTGACCAGTGGACCCAAGGACTGTCAGTGACCACCTTTGCACAGCTGCGAGACCTGATGATCAAAGACCAGTTTTTTCATCTTTGCCCAGCTGAGGTGCGACAGTTCGTGATGGACAGAGAACCCAAAGACGTGACGAAAGCAGCGCAGATTGCCGATGCTTATGAGGCCAACCGTAGATCGGAAGCGCGGAAGCCAGTCACCACCAGCTGGAGAGGGGGTAAGCCTGCAACCAACGCCAGTACCCCTGCCAGCCAACACACCAGAGGTCCTGTCCCTGTGGCCAACAACACCAGACCTACCACCGAACCTCGCCAGTGTTACTACTGCAAGCGGCCTGGGCATATCAGTACCTTCTGTCCAGACAGGCCGAAGAACCCCCCAGCCAAGGCCCCAGGGCCTAATGCAGCAGTTCTTTTTGTGGGTGGTGTGGTTGGGAGGGTGTGTGACAACGTACAGCCCGTCACTGTGGGAGGCCATGTTGCTACAGGCCTCAAGGACACCGGGGCTGAACGAACCCTCATCCGACCCGAACTGGCGGCCCCTGAAGAAATCATTCCGGGGAAAACCCTAACTGTCACTGGGATTGGGGGCATCAGCTGTCCCTTACCAATGGCCCGGGTTTTTATTGATTGGGGTGCTGGGAGCGGGGTGAAGGAAGTGGGGCTGTCTGATAATTTGCCCACTGATGTTTTGTTGGGGACTGATTTGGGGAGGATGTATGCATACTACGTTCCTGACACCCCTCCCCAATCTACTAATGAGGGTAAAGTTAACCCTGATGATGATGATGATGGGAAATCGCATGTGTTACCTGACCATGCTTTATCTTGTGTTGATGCATCTACTAATGATTTTTTCCCTAGGATTGATGGTGAAAATGTTGTACCTGTGCCAGCTGAACCTGATAATGATTTTTCTGTGAAGGTTAATGTGTCCATAGGTACAGGTGTGCCCAGCCACGTCGCTCTGCGGAGTGAGACGGCTGAGGAACCCCTAACAGGGGCAAGTGTCGGTGCTACAGGAAATGGGGAGATGCATGGGAACCGTGAGGAAGGTGACGCCATGAAAGTGACCAGTGCCACCGAGGAAGGTAACTGGCCCATAAGTAGCCCAGCCCCTGGGGTGTTGGGGGTGGATGGGGAGGTAGAGCCCATAGCAGCGCCGGCTGATGGGCCTGTAGAAATCCCCGGGGAGACAGCCTACGTAGCTGCTGTCACCCGCAGTCAGAGTGCCCGGAACGCAGATAACTGTCTGCCTTCCGGACCCTCCTCAGTCCCCACTGTGACTGAACCAGAGGTGGACCCAGAGCAGGTCCAAGAGGGTTCCCGTGGGGAAGGGACCCTGACGTCGCTTTTGGCTTCCCCTAGCCAGGAGTTTCAGGCCGCTCTGCACACAGATGCGAGCCTAGAGAGTTTGAGACAACTCGCCGAGACGCCCACCTCCGTGACTGATAAGGAGAGGGTGTTCTGGGAACAAGGAAGGTTATACCGGGAGACAGTACCCGGAGAATCACAAAAGGAGTGGTTGAGGGAAAGACAGCTGGTCGTCCCGCAGCAATTCCGGGGTGAGTTGTTGCGGATTGCCCATGAGATCCCGCTAGCTGGACACTTGGGGATCAGCAAAACTAAGGCCCGGCTGTCTCAACACTTCTATTGGCCTAAGATGGGGACAGATGTGTCAAACTACTGCCGCTCCTGTGTCACCTGTCAAAGAGTGGGGAAGGCAGGGCCTGCTCTTAAGGCTCCCCTGATCCCTTTGCCAGTGATAGAAGAGCCTTTCCAGAGGATCGCGGTGGACATTGTGGGCCCGCTGGCCGTCCCCAGCAGCTCTGGAAAGCAATACATCCTTACTGTGGTAGACTATGCTACCCGGTACCCAGAGGCAGTAGCTCTGTCGTCAACTAGGGCAGATAAGGTGGCGGATGCCCTGTTGGCCATCTTTTCATGTGTAGGATTTCCCAGGGAAATGCTTACTGATCAAGGGACCCAATTTATGTCTCGCCTAATGGAGGCTCTCTGTAAGAAAATGCAGGTGAAGCACCTGGTATCGAGTGCGTACCACCCACAGACCAATGGCTTGTGTGAACGCTTCAATGGTACCCTCAAACAGATGCTACGCATGCTGGTTGAGACTCAAGGGCGCGACTGGGAGCGGTACCTCCCACACCTGCTGTTCGCTTACCGAGAGGTTCCACAGGCCTCGACGGGGTTCTCCCCCTTCGAGCTCCTGTACGGCAGGCGAGTCCGGGGACCCCTTGGGTTGGTAAGAGAATCCTGGGAAGAGGAGCCGAACCCTTCTGAAGTGTCCATAGTGGAGTATGTCATGCGCTTCCGTGACAAGATGCAGACCTTGACGCAGTTGGTGCATGACAACATGACGCAGGCTCAGGCTGACCAGAAGCACTGGTACGACCAGAACGCCCGGGAGCGGACCTACCACGTGGGTCAAAAGGTGTGGGTGCTGGTCCCCGTACCAACGGATAAGCTTCAGGCAGCCTGGGAGGGCCCGTACGTCGTCCACCAACAGCTCAACCCGGTCACGTACGTGGTCACGCTTGACCACGCTCGGGGTAGGCGAAAGGCCTTTCACGTCAACATGATGAAGGCTCATCACGAACGTGAACCTTTCGTCCTACCGGTCTGCAGCTTGCCCGAAGACGGTGAGGAAGACACCCTCCTGGACTTGCTGGCCCAAGCCAAGGCCAATGGGTCCATCGAGGATGTGGAGGTAAGCGCCTCGTTAACTGAACCCCAGCGGGTGCAGTTGCAAACCACACTGGAACCCTTCCGGGTCGTATTCTCCAACCGACCTGGGAGGACTGAGTTAGCCGTCCACGAGGTGGACACCGGGAATCACGCCCCACTACGGCGAACACCCTATCGAATCTCTGACCAGGTGCAGCAGACTATGCGCCAAGAGATCGATGAGATGTTACTGCTGGGGGTGATTCGACGGTCAAAGAGCGCGTGGGCATCGCCTGTAGTTCTCGTGCCAAAGAAGGACCGGACCACACGGTTCTGCGTGGACTACAGGGGGCTCAACGCCATCACAGCCTCGGATGCGCACCCAATGCCGCGCATCGAGGAGCTGCTTGAGAAGTTAGCTGGCGCAAAATACCTGACAATAATGGATTTGAGTAGAGGATACTGGCAGATTCCCCTGAGCCCGGAGGCGCAGGAGAAGTCCGCCTTTATCACACCCTTTGGACTGTACGAGTCCACGGTCATGCCCTTCGGCATGAAGAATGCCCCTGCCACTTTCCAGCGGATGGTCAACCGCCTGCTTCAGGGACTGGAGACGTACGCCGTGGCGTACTTGGATGACATTGCCATCTTCAGTTCCTCCTGGGAGGAACACCTGCAGCATCTCGAGGAGGTGCTCAGGCGAATTCACCAAGCAGGACTGACTATCAAGCCGGGAAAGTGTCAGATGGGCATGAGGGAGGTTCACTACCTGGGAAACCGGGTAGGCGAAGGCACCATGGAACCAGATCATGGCAATGGTGATGGGTTGGCCCACCAGGGTGAACCTGCTGAGGTGCGCATGGAGGAGGACCATCAGGTCCTGCCTCCCTAGCGCACACCAAAAGGGGGAGGTGTCACGATATGGTATGAAATATCATAAGTAGGTCTCTTGCTAGCCTGAGTGGGCTAAGCCCCCTTCTTGGAGAACAGTTTGTAGCTGCAAATTCCTGGCTTTCCTTCTCTGAGAGTATGGGGGAAGAGAGGTTTTATTGCCGAACGGAATTTACGACTAGCATTTCCTGTGTAAGCTCTTGTCCAGCTAGAACAGGAAAAATGGCTCCAAAAATTCATGAAAGATTCTTTGTTTAGTTTTTGTTAGATATTAGGCAAACGATTTAAGCTAGAAATACGAAAATATATATTCGTAGTCCCACTCGGTGTAGCTACACATCTCATGACACTCGGGTTTCTAACTCCATCTGGTAAAGAAGTAGGGTTTTCTCTGTAAATATGTATCCCAGATAGGACATATTTGATCTCATTAGAATGCTCACGTTAATCCGAGATGAATTATGGGTTTGGTATGACTCTGTCATGTTTTGTAGTGAAGTTATAGAAATTAGAGAGAATAGTTTAAAGTTTAGGCAGAATGTAGAGAGAGGAGGGTCTGGATAAGCCAGCCTTTCTGTGATGTCACAGCCTTAATGTTTTAAGTGTCTGGCAGGCTCTGAGGAGTCACTTTTTGCTGATTTCTCCTTCTGGACTGCTTTGTCCTATTGTCCTGGAAGAGCTGGTACATCCCATGGACTGGGATGTATGGAAACTGCACTAGCCTGGATGCCTGCAATGCTTTTAATATGTGAGTGTTATCTTTTCTCATTTATTCCCTTTATGTTATAATTACCCTTGTACATATTTGCAATTGTCTCATGTATAACATCTTTATAAACTATTTTTGATAACGCACTGCCTAGTTATTTTGAATGGGATATACTATTATATATTAGTTCGTTCTCCCGCTCTAAACCGTACCCTAAGTCTCTTGAAGGGAAAATACGCTACTGTTACTGTTGTGTTGGGTTAGCTTCGGACCCGTTTAATCGAAGCTGGTGGCAGCGAAAGTGTGCTGACGGTTGGATTATGCTGAAGCAACTGCGGGTTTGATAATTATTGTTCCTGCCTGTGTGGGAGTAGTTATCGCGTCGCTGCAGCGTGCCCAATAGCCAGTACATAGCAGGCAGCCTTTCTGGCGACTAATTACCCAGGGTGCAGTACCTAATCTGACCTGAGAGTAAGGGGGCGCCAGAGAGCTGCAAGTGTTAAGTGGAACTGTAAGCGGGATATACATAAATCCCTGCAGTTCGTGGTATATAGAAAAGCAGTGGGATACCTAGAATAAGCCCCTGCTGTAAACTAAGAGGTCAATAGCCTTGTGTGTGGTTTTTCATCACATTGTTAGCAGTGGAGGGATAACTAAGATAAGCCCCCCTGCACACGTGATAGCCGTCTGTTGGCCTAAAGTCACCCTGATCCGTGACGTAGGGGTGACGGTCACGGTGTGAATCCTGACCCAGTGGTGACAGCGGTCAGGGGAATCGTGACACTTACCCCAAGACATAAAAAAGCCAGGCTGGAGTTTGCCAAAACTTACCTGAAAAAGCCTAAAACGTTTTGGAAGAATGTTCTCTGGTCAGATGAGACAAAAGTAGAGCTTTTTGGGCAAAGGCATCAACATAGAGTTTACAGGAGAAAAAAAGAGGCATTCAAAGAAAAGAACACGGTCCCTACAGTCAAACATGGCGGAGGTTCCCTGATGTTTTGGGGTTGCTTTGCTGCCTCTGGCACTGGACTGCTTGACCGTGTGCATGGCATTATGAAGTGTGAAGACTACCAATAAATTTTGCAGCATAATGTAGGGCCCAGTGTGAGAAAGCTGGGTCTCCCTCAGAGATCATGGGTCTTCCAGCAGGACAATGACCCAAAACACACTTCAAAAAGCACTAGAAAATGGTTTGAGAGAAAGCTCTGGAGACTTCTAAGGTGGCCAGCAATGAGTCCAGACCTGAATCCCGTAGAACACCTGTGGAGAGATCTAAAAATGGCAGTTTGGAGAAGGCGCCCTTCAAGTATCAGGGACCTGGAGCAGTTTGCCAAAGAAGAATGGTCTAAAATTCCAGCAGAGCATTGTAAGAAACTCATTGATGGTTACCGGAAGCGGTTGGTCGCAGTTATTTTGGCTAAAGGTTGTGCAACCAAGTATTAGGCTGAGGGTGCCAATACTTTTGTCTGGCCCATTTTTGGAGTTTTGTGTGAAATGATCAATGTTTTGCTTTTTTCTTCATTCTCTTTTGTGTTTTTTTCATTTAAGACAAATTAAATGAAGATAATAATACCAAATAATTTGTGTTTGCAATCATTTTCAGGAAGAAACTAAGTATTATCTGACAGAATTGCAGGGGTGTCAATACTTTTGACCATGACTGTGTGTATATATGTGTATATATATATATATATATATATATATATATATATAATTGTCTAAGGGGTACTTCCGTCCATCTGTCTGCAACTTCCGTCACGGAAATGCCACGTCGCTGATTGGTCTCGCCAGCTGCATCAGCTGCCTGTCCTGGCAGCTGCCTATGCAGCATCAATAGTAAAAAAGATATAATGTTAAAAATGATTAAAAAAAAAACCCAAAAAGCCTGCTATTCTCACCTTTCGTCGTCCGCTGAGGTGCACGCGGGTGCCGCGAGCTTCTGTTCCCAGAGATGCATTGCGAAATTACCCAGAAGACTTAGCGGTCTCGCGAGACCGCTTAGTCATTGGGTAATTTCACTTTGCATCCTGGGAACGGAAGCTGGCGGCAGCCGCGCGCACATCGACACAGCTATGCTGGACGCCGGTGGGTGAGTATAGATCTATTTTTTATTTTAATAATTTTTTTAACAGGGATATGGTGCCCACACTGCTTTATACTACGTGGTCTGTTATATACTGCTTGGCTACTATATACTACGTGGCCAGTGTTATCTACTGCGTGGGCTGTGTTATATCATGCGTGGCCTGTGTTATATACTATTTGGGCTATGTTACATGCTGCGTGGGCTGTGTTATATGCTGTGTGAGCTGTGTTATATATTGAGTGGGCTGTGTTGTATACTGCGTGGGCTGTGTTATATACTGCGTGGGCTGTGTTATATACTGCGTGGGCTGTGTTGTATACTGCGTGGCCTGTGTTGTATACTATGTGGGCTGTGTTATATACTGTGTGGGCTGTGCTTTATACTGCGTGGGCTGTGCTTTATACTGCGTGGGCTGTGCTATATACTGCGTGGCTGCTATATACTACGTGGGCAATGTTATATATTGCGTAGGCTGTGTTACATACAGTTTGGTACGTGGCCTGTGCTATATACTATGTGGCTGCTATATACATACATATTCTAGAATACCCGATGCGTTAGAATCGGGCCACCATTTAGTTCTAATATAATAATAATTTTATTTCTATAGCGCCGACATATTTTGCTGCACTTTACATTTTAGAGTGGACTTGTACAGACAATAAAAGACATTACAGCATAACAATAAACACATAAACAACAGATACCAAGAGGAGTGTGCGTCCTGCTCAAAACCTGCAATTTATGATGAAAAGAGGAGACACAAGAGGTGGATGGTAACAATTGCTTTCGTTGTTCGGACCGGCCATAATGTAATAAATCGAGTGTTCATGTAAAGTTGCAGGAACCTGTTAACAGCCTAAATATGTACCTAACAGTACAGACACAGAGGACTATTAACTGAATATAGCGTGTGAGTATTCTGATAATAAAAATCTTCAGAATTGTGAGTGCAGCTTTGGATGTGACTGGAGTATAAGGTTAATCTTCAGCTGCCGACTTAAGATGTACAGGACGCTCTGCATTAGAGGTCACTGAGCGGCTTTGAATGTTTTTTCCGTGTGTCACATAATGTCCACTTTTCAATCGTGAATTCCTCTTGGAACACTTGGAAGTGGAGTGTTCTAGAATGGCGCTATTCATACTGCCGGAGTCTGCTGGGAAATTGGAAGTTTGTAATGACGTCTGAGCGGTTTATTTACAAGTAGAGGAGGCCAATTTCCCCTCCTGTGAGTGGAGGATGAGGGTCCTTGAGAGAAGTATTAATCTCTGGGGTCTTTCAGGACATTCCACAGTGCCGCGTCTATCCTATATACTGGGTGTAATTCTCAGTATCTGTATTATTCTGTGTATATATACTGCACAGTACCTCTCCTCCTGTCCTATATACTGGGTGTAATTCTCAGTATCTGTATTATTCTGTGTATATATACTGCACAGTACCGCTCCTCCTGTCCTGTATACTGGGTGTAATCCTCAGTATCTGTATTATTCTGTATATATACACTGCACAGTACCGCTCCTCCTGTCCTGTATACTGGGTGTAATCCTCAGTATCTGTATTATTCTGTATATATACACTGCACAGTACCACTCCTCCTGTCCTGTATACTGGGTGTAATCCTCAGTATCTGTATTATTCTGTATATATATACACTGCACAGTACCACTCCTCCTGTCCTGTATACTGGGTGTAATTCTCTGTATTATTCTGTATTATTCTGTATATATACACTGCACAGTACCCCTCCTCCTGTCCTGTATACTGGGTGTAATCCTCAGTATCTGTATTATTCTGTGTATATACACTGCACAGTACCGCTCCTCCTGTCCTGTATACTGGGTGTAAACCTCAGTATCTGTATTATTCTGTATATATACACTGCACAGTACCGCTCCTCCTGTCCTGTATACTGGGTGTAATTCTCAGTATCTGTATTATTCTGTATATATACACTGCACAGTACCACTCCTCCTGTCCTGTATACTGGGTGTAATCCTCAGTACCTGTATTATTCTGTGTATATACACTGCACAGTACCGCTCCTCCTGTCCTGTATACTGGGTGTAATCCTCAGTATCTGTATTATTCTGTATATATACACTGCACAGTACCGCTCCTCCTGTCCTGTATACTGGGTGTAATTCTCAGTATCTGTATTATTCTGTATATATACACTGCACAGTACCACTCCTCCTGTCCTGTATACTGGGTGTAATCCTCAGTATCTGTATTATTCTGTGTATATACACTGCACAGTACCACTCCTCCTGTCCTGTATACTGGGTGTAATCCTCAGTATCTGTATTATTCTATATATATATACACTGCACAGTACCGCTCCTCCTGTCCTGTATACTGGGTGTAATCCTCAGTATCTGTATTATTCTGTATATATACACTGCACAGTACCACTCCTCCTGTCCTGTATACTGGGTGTAATCCTCAGTATCTGTATTATCCTGTATATATACACTGGACAGTACCACTCCTCCTGTCCTGTATACTGGGTGTAATTCTCAGTATCTGTATTATTCTGTATATATACACTGCACAGTACCACTCCTCCTGTCCTGTATACTGGGTGTAATTCTCAGTATCTGTATTATTCTGTATATATACACTGCACAGTACCACTCCTCCTGTCCTGTATACTGGGTGTAATTCTCAGTATCTGTATTATTCTGTATATATACACTGCACAGTACCACTCCTCCTGTCCTGTATACTGGGTGTAATTCTCAGTATCTGTATTATTCTGTATATATACACTGCACAGTACCACTCCTCCTGTCCTGTATACTGGGTGTAATTCTCAGTATCTGTATTATTCTGTATATATACACTGCACAGTACCACTCCTCCTGTCCTGTATACTGGGTGTAATTCTCAGTATCTGTATTATTCTGTATATATACACTGCACAGTACCACTCCTCCTGTCCTGTATACTGGGTGTAATTCTCAGTATCTGTATTATTCTGTATATATACACTGCACAGTACCACTCCTCCTGTCCTGTATACTGGGTGTAATTCTCAGTATCTGTATTATTCTGTATATATACACTGCACAGTACCACTCCTCCTGTCCTGTATACTGGGTGTAATTCTCAGTATCTGTATTATTCTGTATATATACACTGCACAGTACCACTACTCCTGTCCTGTATACTGGGTGTAATCCTCAGTATCTGTATTATTCTGTATATATACACTGCACAGTACCGCTCCTCCTGTCCTGTATACTGGGTGTAATTCTCAGTATCTGTATTATTCTGTATATATACACTGCACAGTACCGCTCCTCCTGTCCTGTATACTGGGTGTAATTCTCAGTATCTGTATTATTCTGTATATATACACTGCACAGTACCGCTCCTCCTGTCCTGTATACTGGGTGTAATTCTCAGTATCTGTATTATTCTGTATATATACACTGCACAGTACCGCTCCTCCTGTCCTGTATACTGGGTGTAATTCTCAGTATCTGTATTATTCTGTATATATATACTGCACAGTACCACTCCTCCTGTCCTGTATACTGGGTGTAATTCTCAGTATCTGTATTATTCTGTATATATACACTGCACAGTACCGCTCCTCCTGTCCTGTATACTGGGTGTAATTCTCAGTATCTGTATTATTCTGTATATATACACTGCACAGTACCACTCCTCCTGTCCTGTATACTGGGTGTAATTCTCAGTATCTGTATTATTCTGTATATATACACTGCACAGTACCGCTCCTCCTGTCCTGTATACTGGGTGTAATTCTCAGTATCTGTATTATTCTGTATATATATACTGCACAGTACCGCTCCTCCTGTCCTGTATACTGGGTGTAATTCTCAGTATCTGTATTATTCTGTATATATACACTGCACAGTACCGCTCCTCCTGTCCTGTATACTGGGTGTAATTCTCAGTATCTGTATTATTCTGTATATATACACTGCACAGTACCGCTCCTCCTGTCCTGTATACTGGGTGTAATTCTCAGTATCTGTATTATTCTGTATATATATACTGCACAGTACCGCTCCTCCTGTCCTGTATACTGGGTGTAATTCTCAGTATCTGTATTATTCTGTATATATACACTGCACAGTACCTCTCCTCCTGTCCTGTATACTGGGTGTAATTCTCAGTATATGTATTATTCTGTATATATACACTGCACAGTACCGCTCCTCCTGTCCTGTATACTGGGTGTAATTCTCAGTATCTGCATTATTCTGTATATATACACTGCACAGTACCGCTCCTCCTGTCCTGTATACTGGGTGTAATTCTCAGTATCTGTATTATTCTGTATATATACACTGCACAGTACCACTCCTCCTGTCCTGTATACTGGGTGTAATCCTCAGTATCTGTATATATACACTGCACAGTACTGCTCCTCCTGTCCTGTATACTGGGTGTAATCCTCAGTATCTGTATTATTCTGTGTATATGCACTGCACAGTACCGCTCCTCCTGTCCTGTATACTGGGTGTAATTCTCAGTATCTGTATTATTCTGTATATATACGCTGCACAGTAACCCCTCCTCCTGTCCTGTATACTGGGTGTAATTCTCAGTATCTGTATTATTCTGTATATATACACTGCACAGTACCCCTCCTCCTGTCCTGTATACTGGGTGTAATTCTCAGTATCTGTATTATTCTGTATATATACACTGCACAGTACCGCTCCTCCTGTCCTGTATACTGGGTGTAATTCTCAGTATCTGTATTATTCTGTATATATACGCTGCACAGTAACCCCTCCTCCTGTCCTGTATACTGGGTGTAATTCTCAGTATCTGTATTATTCTGTATATATACACTGCACAGTACCGCTCCTCCTGTCCTGTATACTGGGTGTAATTCTCAGTATCTGTATTATTCTGTATATATACACTGCACAGTACCACTCCTCCTGTCCTGTATACTGGGTGTAATTCTCAGTATCTGTATTATTCTGTATATATATACACTGCACAGTACCGCTCCTCCTGTCCTGTATACTGGGTGTAATCCTCAGTATCTGTATTATTCTGTATATATACACTGCACAGTACCTCTCCTCCTGTGCTGTATACTGGGTGTAATTCTCAGTATCTGTATTATTCTGTATATATACACTGCACAGTACCGCTCCTCCTGTCCTGTATACTGGGTGTAATTCTCAGCATCTGTATTATTCTGTATATATACACTGCACAGTACCACTCCCCCTGTCCTGTATACTGGGTGTAATTCTCAGTATCTGTATTATTCTGTATATATACTGCACAGTACCGCTCCTCCTGTCCTGTATACTGGGTGTAATTCTCAGTATCTGTATTATTCTGTATATATTCACTGCACAGTACCGCTCCTCCTGTCCTGTATACTGGGTGTAATCCTCAGTATCTGTATTATTCTGTATATATACACTGCACAGTACCTCTCCTCCTGTCCTGTATACTGGGTGTAATTCTCAGTATCTGTATTATTCTGTATATATACACTGCACAGTACCGCTCCTCCTGTCCTGTATACTGGGTGTAATTCTCAGTATCTGTATTATTCTGTATATATACACTGCACAGTACCGCTCCTCCTGTCCTGTATACTGGGTGTAATTCTCAGTATCTGTATTATTCTGTATATATACACTGCACAGTACCACTCCCCCTGTCCTGTATACTGGGTGTAATTCTCAGTATCTGTATTATTCTGTATATAAACTGCACAGTACCGCTCCTCCTGTCCTGTATACTGGGTGTAATTCTCAGTATCTGTATTATTCTGTATATATTCACTGCACAGTACCGCTACTCCTGTCCTGTATACTGGGTGTAATTCTCAGTATCTGTATTATTCTGTATATATACACTGCACAGTACCTCTCCTCCTGTCCTGTATACTGGGTGTAATCCTCAGTATCTGTATTATTCTGTATATATACACTGCACAGTACCTCTCCTCCTGTCCTGTATACTAGGTGTAATCCTCAGTATCTGTATTATTCTGTATATATACACTGCACAGTACCGCTCCTCCTGTCCTGTATACTGGGTGTAATTCTCAGTATCTGTATTATTCTGTATACAGTGGGGCAAAAAAGTATTTAGTCAGTCAGCAATAGTGCAAGTTCCACCACTTAAAAAGATGAGAGGCGTCTGTAATTTACATCATAGGTAGACCTCAACTATAGGAGACAAACTGAGAAAAAAAAATCCAGAAAATCACATTGTCTGTTTTTTTAACATTTTATTTGCATATTATGGTGGAAAATAAGTATTTGGTCAGAAACAAACAATCAAGATTTCTGGCTCTCACAGACCTGTAACTTCTTCTTTAAGAGTCTCCTCTTTCCTCCACTCATTACCTGTAGTAATGGCACCTGTTTAAACTTGTTATCAGTATAAAAAGACACCTGTGCACACCCTCAAACAGTCTGACTCCAAACTCCACTATGGTGAAGACCAAAGAGCTGTCAAAGGACACCAGAAACAAAATTGTAGCCCTGCACCAGGCTGGGAAGACTGAATCTGCAATAGCCAACCAGCTTGGAGTGAAGAAATCAACAGTGGGAGCAATAATTAGAAAATGGAAGACATACAAGACCACTGATAATCTCCCTCGATCTGGGTCTCCACGCAAAATCCCACCCCGTGGGGTCAGAATGATCACAAGAACGGTGAGCAAAAATCCCAGAACCACGCGGGGGGACCTAGTGAATGAACTGCAGAGAGCTGGGACCAATGTAACAAGGCCTACCATAAGTAACACACTACGCCACCATGGACTCAGATCCTGCAGTGCCACACGTGTCCCACTGCTTAAGCCAGTACATGTCCGGGCCCGTCTGAAGTTTGCTAGAGAGCATTTGGATGATCCAGAGGAGTTTTGGGAGAATGTCCTATGGTCTGATGAAACCAAACTGGAACTGTTTGGTAGAAACACAACTTGTCGTGTTTGGAGGAAAAAGAATACTGAGTTGCATCCATCAAACACCATACCTACTGTAAAGCATGGTGGTGGAAACATCATGCTTTGGGGCTGTTTCTCTGCAAAGGGGCCAGGACGACTGATCCGGGTACATGAAAGAATGAATGGGGCCATGTATCGTGAGATTTTGAGTGCAAACCTCCTTCCATCAGCAAGGGCATTGAAGATGAAACGTGGCTGGGTCTTTCAACATGACAATGATCCAAAGCACACCGCCAGGGCAACGGAGTGGCTTCGTAAGAAGCATTTCAAGGTCCTGGAGTGGCCTAGCCAGTCTCCAGATCTCAACCCTATAGAAAACCTTTGGAGGGAGTTGAAAGTCCGTGTTGCCAAGCGAAAAGCCAAAAACATCACTGCTCTAGAGGAGATCTGCATGGAGGAATGGGCCAACATACCAACAACAGTGTGTGGCAACCTTGTGAAGACTTACAGAAAACGTTTGACCTCTGTCATTGCCAACAAAGAATATATTACAAAGTATTGAGATGAAATTTTGTTTCTGACCAAATACTTATTTTCCACCATAATATGCAAATAAAATGATAAAAAAACAGACAATGTGATTTTCTGGATTTTTTTTTTCTCAGTTTGTCTCCCATAGTTGAGGTCTACCTATGATGTAAATTACAGACGCCTCTCATCTTTTTAAGTGGTGGAACTTGCACTATTGCTGACTGACTAAATACTTTTTTGCCCCACTGTATATACACTGCACAGTACCACTCCTCCTGTCCTGTACACTGGGTGTAATTCTCAGTATCTGTATTATTCTGTATATATACACTGCACAGTAACCACTCCTCCTGTCCTGTACACTGGGTGTAATTCTCAGTATCTGTATTATTCTGTATATATACGCTGCACAGTAACCACTCCTCCTGTCCTGTACACTGGGTGTAATTCTCAGTATCTGTATTATTCTGTATATATACACTGCACAGTACCACTCCTCCTGTCCTGTATACTGGGTGTAATTCTCAGTATCTGTATTATTCTGTATATATACCCTGCACAGTACCACTCCTCCTGTCCTGTATACTGGGTGTAATTCTCAGTATCTGTATTATTCTGTATATATACACTGCACAGTACCGCTCCTCCTGTCCTGTATACTGGGTGTAATCCTCAGTATCTGTATTATTCTGTATATATACACTGCACAGTACCGCTCCTCCTGTCCTGTATACTGGGTGTAATCCTCAGTATCTGTATTATTCTGTATATATACACTGCACAGTACCTCTCCTCCTGTCCTGTATACTGGGTGTAATTCTCTGTAATATTCTGTATTATTCTGTATATATACACTGCACAGTACCACTCCTGTCCTGTATACTGGGTGTAATTCTCTGTATTATTCTGTATTTATACACTGCACAGTACCACTCCTCCTGTCCTGTATACTGGGTGTAATCCTCAGTATCTGTATTATTCTGTATATATACTGCACAGTACCACTCCTCCTGTCCTGTATACTGGGTGTAATTCTCAGTATCTGTATTATTCTGTATATATACACTGCACAGTACCGCTCCTCCTGTCCTGTATACTGGGTGTAATTCTCAGTATCTGTATTATTCTGTATATATACACTGCACAGTACCTCTCCTCCTGTCCTGTATACTGGGTGTAATTCTCGGTATCTGTATTATTCTGTATATACACTGCATAGTACCACTCCTCCTGTCCTGTATACTGGGTGTAATCCTCAGTATCTGTATTATTCTGTATATATACACTGCACAGTACCACTCCTCCTGTCCTGTATACTGGGTGTAATCCTCAGTATCTGTATTATTCTGTATATATACACTGCACAGTACCGCTCCTCCTGTCCTGTATACTGGGTGTAATCCTCAGTATCTGTATTATTCTGTATATATACACTGCACAGTACCTCTCCTCCTGTCCTGTATACTGGGTGTAATTCTCTGTATTATTCTGTATTATTCTGTATATATACACTGCACAGTACCACTCCTCCTGTCCTGTACACTGGGTGTAATTCTCAGTATCTGTATTATTCTGTATATATACACTGCACAGTACCGCTCCTCCTGTCCTGTATACTGGGTGAAATCCTCAGTATATGTATTATTCTGTATATATACACTGCACAGTACCTCTCCTCCTGTCCTGTATACTGGGTGTAATTCTCAGTGTCTGTATTATTCTGTATATATACACTGCACAGTACCACTCCTCCTGTCCTGTATACTGGGTGTAATTCTCAGTATCTGTATTATTCTGTATATATACACTGCACAGTACCACTCCTCCTGTGCTGTATACTGGGTGTAATTCTCAGTATCTGTATTATTCTGTGTATATACACTGCACAGTACCACTCCTCCTGTGCTGTATACTGGGTGTAATTCTCAGTATCTGTATTATTCTGTATATATACACTGCACAGTACCACTCCTCCTGTCCTGTATACTGGGTGTAATCCTCAGTATCTGTATTATTCTGTATATACACTGCACAGTACCACTCCTCCTGTCCTGTATACTGGGTGTAATTCTCAGTATCTGTATTATTCTGTATATATACACTGCACAGTACCACTCCTCCTGTCCTGTATACTGGGTGTAATCCTCAGTATCTGTATTATTCTGTATATACACTGCACAGTACCGCTCCTCCTGTCCTGTATACTGGGTGTAATCCTCAGTATCTGTATTATTCTGTATATATACACTGCACAGTACCGCTCCTCCTGTCCTGTATACTGGGTGTAATCCTCAGTATCTGTATTATTCTGTATATATACACTGCACAGTACCACTCCTCCTGTCCTGTATACTGGGTGTAATTCTCAGTATCTGTATTATTCTGTATATATACACTGCACAGTACCGCTCCTCCTGTCCTGTATACTGGGTGTAATCCTCACTATCTGTATTATTCTGTATATATACTCTGCACAGTACCGCTCCTCCTGTCCTGTATACTGGGTGTAATTCTCAGTATCTGTATTATTCTGTATATATACACTGCACAGTACCGCTCCTCCTGTCCTGTATACTGGGTGTAATTCTCAGTATCTGTATTATTCTGTGTATATACACTGCACAGTACCTCTCCTCCTGTCCTGTATACTGGGTGTAATTCTCAGTATCTGTATTATTCTGTATATATACACTGCACAGTACCACTCCTCCTGTCCTGTATACTGGGTGTAATTCTCAGTATCTGTATTATTCTGTGTATATACACTGCACAGTACCGCTACTCCTGTCCTGTATACTGGGTGTAATTCTCAGTATCTGTATTATTCTGTATATATACACTGCACAGTACCGCTACTCCTGTCCTGTATACTGGGTGTAATTCTCAGTATCTGTATTATTCTGTATATATACAGGTCCTTCTCAAAAAATTAGCATATAGTGTTAAATTTCATTATTTACCATAATGTAATGATTACAATTAAACTTTCATATATTATAGATTCATTATCCACCAACTGAAATTTGTCAGGTCTTTTATTGTTTTAATACTGATGATTTTGGCATACAACTCCTGATAACCCAAAAAACCTGTCTCAATAAATTAGCATATTTCACCCATCCAATCAAATAAAAGTGTTTTTTAATAACAAACAAAAAAACCAACAAATAATAATGTTCAGTTATGCACTCAATACTTGGTCGGGAATCATTTGGCAGAAATGACTGCTTCAATGCGGCGTGGCATGGAGGCAATCAGCCTGTGACACTGCTGAGATGTTATGGAGGCCCAGGATGCTTCAATAGCGGCCTTAAGCTCATCCAGAGTGTTGGGTCTTGCGTCTCTCAACTTTCTCTTCACAATATCCCACAGATTCTCTATGGGGTTCAGGTCAGGAGAGTTGGCAGGCCAATTGAGCACAGTAATACCATGGTCAGTAAACCATTTACCAGTGGTTTTGGCACTGTGAGCAGGTGCCAGGTCGTGCTGAAAAATGAAATCTTCATCTCCATAAAGCATTTCAGCCGATGGAAGCATGAAGTGCTCCAAAATCTCCTGATAGCTAGCTGCATTGACCCTGCCCTTGATGAAACACAGTGGACCAACACCAGCAGCTGACATGGCACCCCACACCATCACTGACTGTGGGTACTTGACACTGGACTTCAGGCATTTTGGCATTTCCTTCTCCCCAGTCTTCCTCCAGACTCTGGCACCTTGATTTCCGAATGACATGCAAAATTTGCTTTCATCAGAAAAAAGTACTTGGGACCACTTAGCAACAGTCCAGTGCTGCTTCTCTGTAGCCCAGGTCAGGCGCCTCTGCCGCTGTTTATGGTTCAAAAGTGGCTTTACCTGGGGAATGCGGCACCTGTAGCCCATTTCCTGCACACGCCTGTGCACGGTGGCTCTGGATGTTTCCACACCAGACTCAGTCCACTGCTTCCTCAGGTTCCCCAAGGTCTGGAATCGGTCCTTCTCCACAATCTTCCTCAGGGTCCGGTCTCCTCTTCTCGTTGTACAGCGTTTTCTGCCACATTGTTTCCTTCCAACAGACTTACCATTGAGGTGCCTTGATACAGCACTCTGGGAACAGCCTATTTGTTGAGAAATTTCTTTCTGGGTCTTACCCTCTTGCTTGAGGGTGTCAATGATGGCCTTCTTGACATCTGTCAGGTCGCTAGTCTTACCCATGATGGGGGTTTTGAGTAATGAACCAGGCAGGGAGTTTATAAAAGCCTCAGGTATCTTTTGCATGTGTTTAGAGTTAATTAGTTGATTCAGAAGATTAGGGTAATAGGTCGTTTAGAGAACCTTTTCTTGATATGCTAATTTATTGAGACAGGTTTTTTGGGTTATCAGGAGTTGTATGCCAAAATCATCAGTATTAAAACAATAAAAGACCTGACAAATTTCAGTTGGTGGATAATGAATCTATAATATATGAAAGTTTAATTGTAATCATTACATTATGGTAAATAATGAAATTTAACACTATATGCTAATTTTTTGAGAAGGACCTGTACACTGCACAGTACCACTCCTCCTGTCCTGTATACTGGGTGTAATTCTCAGTATCTGTATTATTCTGTATATATACACTGCACAGTACCGCTCCTCCTGTCCTGTATACTGGGTGTAATTCTCAGTATCTGTATTATTATGTATATATACACTGCACAGTACCTCTCCTCCTGTCCTGTATACTGGGTGTAATTCTCAGTATCTGTATTATTCTGTATATATACACTGCACAGTACCACTCCTCCTGTCCTGTATACTGGGTGTAATTCTCAGTATCTGTATTATTCTGTATATATACACTGCACAGTACCGCTCCTCCTGTCCTGTATACTGGGTGTAATTCTCAGTATCTGTATTATACTGTATATATACACTGCACAGTACCGCTCCTCCTGTCCTGTATACTGGGTGTAATCCTCAGTATCTGTATTATTCTGTATATATACACTGCACAGTACCGCTCCTCCTGTCCTGTATACTGGGTGTAATTCTCAGTATCTGTATTATTCTGTATATATACACTGCACAGTACCACTCCTCCTGTCCTGTGTACTGGGTGTAATACTCAGTATCTGTATTATTCTGTGTATATACACTGCACAGTACCGCTCCTCCTGTCCTGTATACTGGGTGTAATTCTCAGTATCTGTATTATTCTGTATATACACTGCACAGTACCACTCCTCCTGTCCTGTATACTGGGTGTAATCCTCAGTATCTGTATTATTCTGTATATATACACTGCACAGTACCACTCCTCCTGTCCTGTACACTGGGTGTAATTCTCAGTATCTGTATTATTCTGTATATATACACTGCACAGTACCACTCCTCCTGTCCTGTATACTGGGTGTAATTCTCTGTATCTGTATTATTCTGTATATATACACTGCACAGTACCGCTCCTCCTGTCCTGTATACTGGGTGTAATCATCAGTATCTGTATTATTCTGTATATATACACTGCACAGTACCGCTCCTCCTGTCCTGTATACTGGGTGTAATCCTCAGTATCTGTATTATTCTGTATATATACACTGCACAGTACCACTCCTCCTGTCCTGTATACTGGGTGTAATTCTCAGTATCTGTATTATTCTGTGTATATACACTGCACAGTACCGCTCCTCCTGTCCTGTATACTGGGTGTAATTCTCAGTATCTGTATTATTCTGTATATACACTGCACAGTACCACTCCTCCTGTCCTGTATACTGGGTGTAATGCTCAGTATCTGTATTATTCTGTATATATACACTGCACAGTACCACTCCTCCTGTCCTGTACACTGGGTGTAATTCTCAGTATCTGTATTATTCTGTATATATACACTGCACAGTACCACTCCTCCTGTCCTGTACACTGGGTGTAATTCTCTGTATCTGTATTATTCTGTATATACACTGCACAGTACCGCTCCTCCTGTCCTGTATACTGGGTGTAATTCTCAGTATCTGTATTATTCTGTATATATACCCTGCACAGTACCACTCCTCCTGTCCTGTATACTGGGTGTAATTCTCAGTATCTGTATTATTCTGTATATATACACTGCACAGTACCGCTCCTCCTGTCCTGTATACTGGGTGTAATCCTCAGTATCTGTATTATTCTGTATATATACACTGCACAGTACCGCTCCTACTGTCCTGTATACTGGGTGTAATTCTCTGTATTATTCTGTATTATTCTGTATATATACACTGCACAGTACCACTCCTGTCCTGTATACTGGGTGTAATTCTCTGTATTATTCTGTATTTATACACTGCACAGTACCACTCCTCCTGTCCTGTATACTGTGTGTAATCCTCAGTATCTGTATTATTCTGTATATATACACTGCACAGTACCGCTCCTCCTGTCCTGTATACTGGGTGTAATTCTCAGTATCTGTATTATTCTGTATATACAC
Organism: Ranitomeya imitator; assembly: GCF_032444005.1. NCBI lineage: Eukaryota > Metazoa > Chordata > Amphibia > Anura > Dendrobatidae > Ranitomeya > Ranitomeya imitator. The sequence continues at coordinate 25,888,109 of NC_091290.1, forward strand.
TGCACAGTACCACTTCTCCAGTCCTGTATACTGGGTGTAATTCTCAGTATCTGTATTATTCTGTATATATACACTGCACAGTACCGCTCCTCCTGTCCTGTATACTGGGTGTAATTCTCAGTATCTGTATTATTCTGTATATATACACTGCACAGTACCGCTCCTCCTGTCCTGTATACTGGGTGTAATTCTCAGTATCTGTATTATTCTGTATATATACACTGCACAGTACCTCTCCTCCTGTCCTGTATACTGGGTGTAATTCTCGGTATCTGTATTATTCTGTATATACACTGCATAGTACCACTCCTCCTGTCCTGTATACTGGGTGTAATCCTCAGTATCTGTATTATTCTGTATATATACACTGCACAGTACCACTCCTCCTGTCCTGTATACTGGGTGTAATCCTCAGTATCTGTATTATTCTGTATATATACACTGCACAGTACCTCTCCTCCTGTCCTGTATACTGGGTGTAATTCTCTGTATTATTCTGTATTATTCTGTATATATACGCTGCACAGTAACCCCTCCTCCTGTCCTGTATACTGGGTGTAATTCTCAGTATCTGTATTATTCTGTATATATACACTGCACAGTACCACTCCTCCTGTCCTGTACACTGGGTGTAATTCTCTGTATTATTCTGTATTATTCTGTATATATACGCTGCACAGTAACCCCTCCTCCTGTCCTGTATACTGGGTGTAATTCTCAGTATCTGTATTATTCTGTATATATACACTGCACAGTACCTCTCCTCCTGTCCTGTATACTGGGTGTAATTCTCAGTATCTGTATTATTCTGTATATATACACTGCACAGTACCGCTCCTCCTGTCCTGTATACTGGGTGTAATTCTCAGTATCTGTATTATTCTGTATATATACACTGCACAGTACTGCTCCTCCTGTCCTGTATACTGGGTGTAATCCTCAGTATCTGTATTATTCTGTATATATACACTACACAGTACCTCTCCTCCTGTCCTGTATACTGGGTGTAATCCTCAGTATCTGTATTATTCTGTATATATACACTGCACAGTACCACTCCTCCTGTCCTGTATACTGGGTGTAATTCTCTGTATCTGTATTATTCTGTATATACACTGCACAGTACCGCTCCTCCTGTCCTGTATACTGGGTGTAATTCTCAGTATCTGTATTATTCTGTATATATACACTGCACAGTACCGCTCCTCCTGTCCTGTATACTTGGTGTAATTCTCAGTATCTGTATTATTCTGTATATATACACTGCACAGTACCACTCCTCCTGTCCTGTATACTGGGTGTAATCCTCAGTATCTGTATTATTCTGTATATATACACTGCACAGTACCTCTCCTCCTGTCCTGTATACTGGGTGTAATTCTCTGTATTATTCTGTATTATTCTGTATATATACGCTGCACAGTAACCCCTCCTCCTGTCCTGTATACTGGGTGTAATTCTCAGTATCTGTATTATTCTGTATATATACACTGCACAGTACCACTCCTCCTGTCCTGTACACTGGGTGTAATTCTCTGTATTATTCTGTATTATTCTGTATATATACGCTGCACAGTAACCCCTCCTCCTGTCCTGTATACTGGGTGTAATTCTCAGTATCTGTATTATTCTGTATATATACACTGCACAGTACCTCTCCTCCTGTCCTGTATACTGGGTGTAATTCTCAGTATCTGTATTATTCTGTATATATACACTGCACAGTACCGCTCCTCCTGTCCTGTATACTGGGTGTAATTCTCAGTATCTGTATTATTCTGTATATATACACTGCACAGTACCGCTCCTCCTGTCCTGTATACTGGGTGTAATCCTCAGTATATGTATTATTCTGTATATATACACTGCACAGTACCTCTCCTCCTGTGCTGTATACTGGGTGTAATTCTCAGTATCTGTATTATTCTGTATATATACACTGCACAGTATCGCTCCTCCTGTCCTGTATACTGGGTGTAATTCTCAGTATCTGTATTATTCTGTGTATATACTGCACAGTACCACTCCTCCTGTCCTGTATACTGGGTGTAATTCTCAGTATCTGTATTATTCTGTATATATATACACTGCACAGTACCGCTCCTCCTGTCCTGTATACTGGGTGTAATTCTCAGTATCTGTATTATTCTGTATATATACACTGCACAGTACCGCTCCTCCTGTCCTGTATACTGGGTGTAATCCTCAGTATCTGTATTATTCTGTGTATATACACTGCACAGTACCGCTCCTCCTGTCCTGTATACTGGGTGTAATCCTCAGTATCTGTATTATTCTGTATATATACACTGCACAGTACCTCTCCTCCTGTCCTGTATACTGGGTGTAATTCTCTGTATTATTCTGTATTATTCTGTATATATACACTGCACAGTACCACTCCTCCTGTCCTGTATACTGGGTGTAATCCTCAGTATCTGTATTATTCTGTATATATACACTGCACAGTACCACTCCTCCTGTCCTGTACACTGGGTGTAATTCTCTGTATTATTCTGTATTATTCTGTATATATACACTGCACAGTACCACTCCTCCTGTCCTGTATACTGGGTGTAATCCTCAGTATCTGTATTATTCTGTATATATACACTGCACAGTACCACTCCTCCTGTCCTGTATACTGGGTGTAATTCTCAGTATCTGTATTATTCTGTATATATACACTGCACAGTACCGCTCCTCCTGTCCTGTATACTGGGTGTAATTCTCAGTATCTGTATTATTCTGTATATATACACTGCACAGTACCACTCCTCCTGTGCTGTATACTGGGTGTAATTCTCAGTATCTGTATTATTCTGTGTATATACACTGCACAGTACCTCTCCTCCTGTGCTGTATACTGGGTGTAATTCTCAGTATCTGTATTATTCTGTATATATACACTGCACAGTACCACTCCTCCTGTCCTGTATACTGGGTGTAATTCTCAGTATCTGTATTATTCTGTGTATATACACTGCACAGTACCACTCCTCCTGTCTTGTACACTGGGTGTAATTCTCAGTATCTGTATTATTCTGTATATATATACACTGCACAGTACCGCTCCTCCTGTCCTGTATACTGGGTGTAATTCTCAGTATCTGTATTATTCTGTATATATACACTGCACAGTACCACTCCTCCTGTCCTGTATACTGGGTGTAATCCTCAGTATCTGCATTATTCTGTGTATATACACTGCACAGTACCGCTCCTCCTGTCCTGTATACTGGGTGTAATTCTCTGTATCTGTATTATTCTGTATATATACACTGCACAGTACCACTCCTCCTGTCCTGTACACTGGGTGTAATTCTCTGTATTATTCTGTATTATTCTGTATATATACACTGCACAGTACCACTCCTCCTGTCCTGTATACTGGGTGTAATTCTCAGTATCTGTATTATTCTGTATATATACACTGCACAGTAACCACTCCTCCTGTCCTGTATACTGGGTGTAATTCTCAGTATCTGTATTATTCTGTGTATATACACTGCACAGTACCGCTCCTCCTGTCCTGTATACTGGGTGTAATCCTCAGTATCTGTATTATTCTGTATATATACACTGCACAGTACCACTCCTCCTGTCTTGTACACTGGGTGTAATCCTCAGTATCTGTATTATTCTGTATATATACACTGCACAGTACCGCTCCTCCTGTCCTGTATACTGGGTGTAATTCTCAGTATCTGTATTATTCTGTATATATACACTGCACAGTACCGCTCCTCCTGTCCTGTATACTGGGTGTAATTCTCAGTATCTGTATTATTCTGTGTATATACAGGTCCTTCTCAAAAAATTAGCATATAGTGTTAAATTTCATTATTTACCATAATGTAATGATTACAATTAAACTTTCATATATTATAGATTCATTATCCACCAACTGAAATTTGTCAGGTCTTTTATTGTTTTAATACTGATGATTTTGGCATACAACTCCTGATAACCCAAAAAACCTGTCTCAATAAATTAGCATATTTCACCCATCCAATCAAATAAAAGTGTTTTTTAATAACAAACAAAAAAAAACAACAAATAATAATGTTCAGTTATGCACTCAATACTTGGTCGGGAATCCTTTGGCAGAAATGACTGCTTCAATGCGGCGTGGCATGGAGGCAATCAGCCTGTGACACTGCTGAGATGTTATGGAGGCCCAGGATGCTTCAATAGCGGCCTTAAGCTCATCCAGAGTGTTGGGTCTTGCGTCTCTCAACTTTCTCTTCACAATATCCCACAGATTCTCTATGGGGTTCAGGTCAGGAGAGTTGGCAGGCCAATTGAGCACAGTAATACCATGGTCAGTAAACCATTTACCAGTGGTTTTGGCACTGTGAGCAGGTGCCAGGTCGTGCTGAAAAATGAAATCTTCATCTCCATAAAGCATTTCAGCCGATGGAAGCATGAAGTGGTCCAAAATCTCCTGATAGCTAGCTGCATTGACCCTGCCCTTGATGAAACACAGTGGACCAACACCAGCAGCTGACATGGCACCCCACACCATCACTGACTGTGGGTACTTGACACTGGACTTCAGGCATTTTGGCATTTCCTTCTCCCCAGTCTTCCTCCAGACTGGCACCTTGATTTCCGAATGACATGCAAAATTTGCTTTCATCAGAAAAAAGTACTTGGGACCACTTAGCAACAGTCCAGTGCTGCTTCTCTGTAGCCCAGGTCAGGCGCCTCTGCCGCTGTTTATGGTTCAAAAGTGGCTTTACCTGGGGAATGCGGCACCTGTAGCCCATTTCCTGCACACGCCTGTGCACGGTTGCTCTGGATGTTTCCACACCAGACTCAGTCCACTGCTTCCTCAGGTTCCCCAAGGTCTGGAATCGGTCCTTCTCCACAATCTTCCTCAGGGTCCGGTCTCCTCTTCTCGTTGTACAGCGTTTTCTGCCACATTGTTTCCTTCCAACAGACTTACCATTGAGGTGCCTTGATACAGCACTCTGGGAACAGCCTATTTGTTGAGAAATTTCTTTCTGGGTCTTACCCTCTTGCTTGAGGGTGTCAATGATGGCCTTCTTGACATCTGTCAGGTCGCTAGTCTTACCCATGATGGGGGTTTTGAGTAATGAACCAGGCAGGGAGTTTATAAAAGCCTCAGGTATCTTTTGCATGTGTTTAGAGTTAATTAGTTGATTCAGAAGATTAGGGTAATAGGTCGTTTAGAGAACCTTTTCTTGATATGCTAATTTATTGAGACAGGTTTTTTGGGTTATCAGGAGTTGTATGCCAAAATCATCAGTATTAAACAATAAAAGACCTGACAAATTTCAGTTGGTGGATAATGAATCTATAATATATGAAAGTTTAATTGTAATCATTACATTATGGTAAATAATGAAATTTAACACTATATGCTAATTTTTTGAGAAGGACCTGTACACTGCACAGTACCACTCCTCCTGTCTTGTATACTGGGTGTAATTCTCAGTATCTGTATTATTCTGTATGTATACACTGCACAGTACCGCTCCTCCTGTCCTGTATACTGGGTGTAATCCTCAGTATCTGTATTATTATGTATATATACACTGCACAGTACCGCTCCTCCTGTCCTGTATACTGGGTGTAATCCTCAGTATCTGTATTATGTATATATACACTGCACAGTACCTCTCCTCCTGTCCTGTATACTGGGTGTAATTCTCAGTATCTGTATTATTCTGTATATATACACTGCACAGTACCACTCCTCCTGTCCTGTATACTGGGTGTAATCCTCAGTATCTGTATTATTCTGTATATATACACTGCACAGTACCGCTCCTCCTGTCCTGTATACTGGGTGTAATTCTCAGTATCTGTATTATTCTGTATATATACACTGCACAGTACCGCTCCTCCTGTCCTGTATACTGGGTGTAATTCTCAGTATCTGTATTATTCTGTATATATACACTGCACAGTACCGCTCCTCCTGTCCTGTATACTGGGTGTAATTCTCAGTATCTGTATTATTCTGTGTATATACACTGCACAGTACCGCTCCTCCTGTCCTGTATACTGGGTGTAATTCTCAGTATCTGTATTATTCTGTGTATATACACTGCACAGTACCACTCCTCCTGTCCTGTATACTGGGTGTAATTCTCAGTATCTGTATTATTCTGTGTATATACACTGCACAGTACCGCTCCTCCTGTCCTGTAAACTGGGTGTAATTCTCAGTATCTGTATTATTCTGTATATATACACTGCACAGTACCGCTCCTCCTGTCCTGTATACTGGGTGTAATCCTCAGTATCTGTATTATTCTGTGTATATATACTGCACAGTACCGCTCCTCCTGTCCTGTATACTGGGTGTAATCCTCAGTATCTGTATTATTCTGTATATATACACTGCACAGTACCGCTCCTCCTGTCCTGTATACTGGGTGTAATTCTCAGTATCTGTATTATTCTGTGTATATACACTGCACAGTACCGCTCCTCCTGTCCTGTATACTGGGTGTAATTCTCAGTATCTGTATTATTCTGTGTATATACACTGCACAGTACCACTCCTCCTGTCCTGTATACTGGGTGTAATTCTCAGTATCTGTATTATTCTGTGTATATACACTGCACAGTACCGCTCCTCCTGTCCTGTATACTGGGTGTAATTCTCAGTATCTGTATTATTATGTATATATACACTGCACAGTACCGCTCCTCCTGTCCTGTATACTGGGTGTAATTCTCAGTATCTGTATTATTCTGTATATATACACTGCACAGTACCACTCCTCCTGTCCTGTATACTGGGTGTAATTCTCAGTATCTGTATTATTCTGTATATATACACTGCACAGTACCGCTCCTCCTGTCCTGTATACTGGGTGTAATCCTCAGTATCTGTATTATTCTGTATATATACACTGCACAGTACCACTCCTCCTGTCCTGTATACTGGGTGTAATTCTCAGTATCTGTATTATTCTGTATATACACTGCACAGTACCACTCCTCCTGTCCTGTATACTGGGTGTAATTCTCAGTATCTGTATTATTCTGTATATATACGCTGCACAGTACCACTCCTCCTGTCCTGTATACTGGGTGTAATTCTCAGTATCTGTATTATTCTGTATATATATACGCTGCACAGTACCACTCCTCCTGTCCTGTATACTGGGTGTAATTCTCAGTATCTGTATTATTCTGTATATATACACTGCACAGTACCACTCCTCCTGTCCTGTATACTGGGTGTAATTCTCAGTATCTGTATTATTCTGTATATACACTGCACAGTACCCCTCCTCCTGTCCTGTATACTGGGTGTAATTCTCAGTATCTGTATTATTATGTATATATACACTGCACAGTACCTCTCCTCCTGTCCTGTATACTGGGTGTAATTCTCAGTATCTGTATTATTCTGTATATATACACTGCACAGTACCGCTCCTCCTGTCCTGTATACTGGGTGTAATTCTCAGTATCTGTATTATTCTGTATATATACACTGCACAGTACCACTCCTCCTGTGCTGTATACTGGGTGTAATTCTCAGTATCTGTATTATTCTGTGTATATACACTGCACAGTACCGCTCCTCCTGTCCTGTATACTATGTGTAATCCTCAGTATATGTATTATTCTGTATATATACACTGCACAGTACCTCTCCTCCTGTGCTGTATACTGGGTGTAATTCTCAGTATCTGTATTATTCTGTATATATACACTGCACAGTACCGCTCCTCCTGTCCTGTATACTGGGTGTAATTCTCAGTATCTGTATTATTCTGTATATATACACTGCACAGTACCACTCCTCCTGTGCTGTATACTGGGTGTAATTCTCAGTATCTGTATTATTCTGTGTATATACACTGCACAGTACCGCTCCTCCTGTCCTGTATACTATGTGTAATCCTCAGTATATGTATTATTCTGTATATATACACTGCACAGTACCTCTCCTCCTGTGCTGTATACTGGGTGTAATTCTCAGTATCTGTATTATTCTGTATATATACACTGCACAGTACCACTCCTCCTGTCCTGTATACTGGGTGTAATTCTCAGTATCTGTATTATTCTGTGTATATACTGCACAGTACCGCTCCTCCTGTCCTGTATACTGGGTGTAATTCTCAGTATCTGTATTATTCTGTATATATACACTGCACAGTACCACTCCTCCTGTCCTGTATACTGGGTGTAATTCTCAGTATCTGTATTATTCTGTATATATACACTGCACAGTACCGCTCCTCCTGTCCTGTATACTGGGTGTAATCCTCAGTATCTGTATTATTCTGTGTATATACACTGCACAGTACCGCTCCTCCTGTCCTGTATACTGGGTGTAATCCTCAGTATCTGTATTATTCTGTATATATACACTGCACAGTACCTCTCCTCCTGTCCTGTATACTGGGTGTAATTCTCTGTATTATTCTGTATATATACACTGCACAGTACCACTCCTCCTGTCCTGTATACTGGGTGTAATCCTCAGTATCTGTATTATTCTGTATATATACACTGCACAGTACCACTCCTCCTGTCCTGTACACTGGGTGTAATTCTCTGTATTATTCTGTATTATTCTGTATATATACGCTGCACAGTAACCCCTCCTCCTGTCCTGTATACTGGGTGTAATTCTCAGTATCTGTATTATTCTGTATATATACACTGCACAGTACCGCTCCTCCTGTCCTGTATACTGGGTGTAATTCTCAGTATCTGTATTATTCTGTATATATACACTGCACAGTACTGCTCCTCCTGTCCTGTATACTGGGTGTAATTCTCAGTATCTGTATTATTCTGTATATACACTGCACAGTACCGCTCCTCCTGTCCTGTATACTGGGTGTAATTCTCAGTATCTGTATTATTCTGTATATATACACTGCACAGTACCGCTCCTCCTGTCCTGTATACTTGGTGTAATCCTCAGTATCTGTAATATTCTGTATATATACACTGCACAGTACCACTCCTCCTGTCCTGTACACTGGGTGTAATTCTCAGTATCTGTATTATTCTGTATATATACACTGCACAGTACCGCTCCTCCTGTCCTGTATACTGGGTGTAATCCTCAGTATCTGTATTATTCTGTATATATACACTGCACAGTACCACTCCTCCTGTCCTGTATACTGGGTGTAATTCTCAGTATCTGTATTATTCTGTATATATACACTGCACAGTACCGCTCCTCCTGTCCTGTATACTGGGTGTAATTCTCAGTATCTGTATTATTCTGTATATATACACTGCACAGTACCACTCCTCCTGTGCTGTATACTGGGTGTAATTCTCAGTATCTGTATTATTCTGTGTATATACACTGTACAGTACCTCTCCTCTTGTGCTGTATACTGGGTGTAATTCTCAGTATCTGTATTATTCTGTATATATACACTGCACAGTACCACTCCTCCTGTCCTGTATACTGGGTGTAATTCTCAGTATCTGTATTATTCTGTATATATACACTGCACAGTACCACTCCTCCTGTCCTGTATACTGGGTGTAATTCTCAGTATCTGTATTATTCTGTATATATACACTGCACAGTACTGCTCCTCCTGTCCTGTATACTGGGTGTAATCCTCAGTATCTGCATTATTCTGTGTATATACACTGCTCAGTACCGCTCCTCCTGTCCTGTATACTGGGTGTAATTCTCTGTATCTGTATTATTCTGTATATATACACTGCACAGTAACCACTCCTCCTGTCCTGTATACTGGGTGTAATTCTCTGTATCTGCATTATTCTGTGTATATACACTGCACAGTACCGCTCCTCCTGTCCTGTATACTGGGTGTAATTCTCTGTATCTGTATTATTCTGTGTATATACACTGCACAGTACCACTCCTCCTGTCCTGTACACTGGGTGTAATTCTCTGTATTATTCTGTATTATTCTGTATATATACACTGCACAGTAACCCCTCCTCCTGTCCTGTATACTGGGTGTAATTCTCAGTATCTGTATTATTCTGTATATATACACTGCACAGTAACCACTCCTCCTGTCCTGTATACTGGGTGTAATTCTCAGTATCTGTATTATTCTGTATATATACACTGCACAGTAACCACTCCTCCTGTCCTGTATACTGGGTGTAATTCTCAGTATCTGTATTATTCTGTGTATATACACTGCACAGTACCACTCCTCCTGTCTTGTACACTGGGTGTAATCCTCAGTATCTGTATTATTCTGTATATATACACTGCACAGTACCGCTCCTCCTGTCCTGTATACTGGGTGTAATTCTCAGTATCTGTATTATTCTGTATATATACACTGCACAGTACCGCTCCTCCTGTCCTGTATACTGGGTGTAATTCTCAGTATCTGTATTATTCTGTGTATATACAGGTCCTTCTCAAAAAATTAGCATATAGTGTTAAATTTCATTATTTACCATAATGTAATGATTACAATTAAACTTTCATATATTATAGATTCATTATCCACCAACTGAAATTTGTCAGGTCTTTTATTGTTTTAATACTGATGATTTTGGCATACAACTCCTGATAACCCAAAAAACCTGTCTCAATAAATTAGCATATTTCACCCATCCAATCAAATAAAAGTGTTTTTTAATAACAAACAAAAAAAACAACAAATAATAATGTTCAGTTATGCACTCAATACTTGGTCGGGAATCCTTTGGCAGAAATGACTGCTTCAATGCGGCGTGGCATGGAGGCAATCAGCCTGTGACACTGCTGAGATGTTATGGAGGCCCAGGATGCTTCAATAGCGGCCTTAAGCTCATCCAGAGTGTTGGGTCTTGCGTCTCTCAACTTTCTCTTCACAATATCCCACAGATTCTCTATGGGGTTCAGGTCAGGAGAGTTGGCAGGCCAATTGAGCACAGTAATACCATGGTCAGTAAACCATTTACCAGTGGTTTTGGCACTGTGAGCAGGTGCCAGGTCGTGCTGAAAAATGAAATCTTCATCTCCATAAAGCATTTCAGCCGATGGAAGCATGAAGTGGTCCAAAATCTCCTGATAGCTAGCTGCATTGACCCTGCCCTTGATGAAACACAGTGGACCAACACCAGCAGCTGACATGGCACCCCACACCATCACTGACTGTGGGTACTTGACACTGGACTTCAGGCATTTTGGCATTTCCTTCTCCCCAGTCTTCCTCCAGACTCTGGCACCTTGATTTCCGAATGACATGCAAAATTTGCTTTCATCAGAAAAAAGTACTTGGGACCACTTAGCAACAGTCCAGTGCTGCTTCTCTGTAGCCCAGGTCAGGCGCCTCTGCCGCTGTTTATGGTTCAAAAGTGGCTTTACCTGGGGAATGCGGCACCTGTAGCCCATTTCCTGCACACGCCTGTGCACGGTGGCTCTGGATGTTTCCACACCAGACTCAGTCCACTGCTTCCTCAGGTTCCCCAAGGTCTGGAATCGGTCCTTCTCCACAATCTTCCTCAGGGTCCGGTCTCCTCTTCTCGTTGTACAGCGTTTTCTGCCACATTGTTTCCTTCCAACAGACTTACCATTGAGGTGCCTTGATACAGCACTCTGGGAACAGCCTATTTGTTGAGAAATTTCTTTCTGGGTCTTACCCTCTTGCTTGAGGGTGTCAATGATGGCCTTCTTGACATCTGTCAGGTCGCTAGTCTTACCCATGATGGGGGTTTTGAGTAATGAACCAGGCAGGGAGTTTATAAAAGCCTCAGGTATCTTTTGCATGTGTTTAGAGTTAATTAGTTGATTCAGAAGATTAGGGTAATAGGTCGTTTAGAGAACCTTTTCTTGATATGCTAATTTATTGAGACAGGTTTTTTGGGTTATCAGGAGTTGTATGCCAAAATCATCAGTATTAAAACAATAAAAGACCTGACAAATTTCAGTTGGTGGATAATGAATCTATAATATATGAAAGTTTAATTGTAATCATTACATTATGGTAAATAATGAAATTTAACACTATATGCTAATTTTTTGAGAAGGACCTGTACACTGCACAGTACCACTCCTCCTGTCCTGTATACTGGGTGTAATTCTCAGTATCTGTATTATTCTGTATGTATACACTGCACAGTACCGCTCCTCCTGTCCTGTATACTGGGTGTAATCCTCAGTATCTGTATTATTATGTATATATACACTGCACAGTACCGCTCCTCCTGTCCTGTATACTGGGTGTAATCCTCAGTATCTGTATTATGTATATATACACTGCACAGTACCTCTCCTCCTGTCCTGTATACTGGGTGTAATTCTCAGTATCTGTATTATTCTGTATATATACACTGCACAGTACCACTCCTCCTGTCCTGTATACTGGGTGTAATCCTCAGTATCTGTATTATTCTGTATATATACACTGCACAGTACCGCTCCTCCTGTCCTGTATACTGGGTGTAATTCTCAGTATCTGTATTATTCTGTATATATACACTGCACAGTACCGCTCCTCCTGTCCTGTATACTGGGTGTAATCCTCAGTATCTGTATTATTCTGTATATATACACTGCACAGTACCGCTCCTCCTGTCCTGTAAACTGGGTGTAATTCTCAGTATCTGTATTATTCTGTATATATACACTGCACAGTACCGCTCCTCCTGTCCTGTATACTGGGTGTAATTCTCAGTATCTGTATTATTCTGTATATATACACTGCACAGTACCACTCCTCCTGTCCTGTATACTGGGTGTAATCCTCAGTATCTGTATTATTCTGTATATATACACTGCACAGTACCGCTCCTCCTGTCCTGTATACTGGGTGTAATTCTCAGTATCTGTATTATTCTGTATATATACACTGCACAGTACCGCTCCTCCTGTCCTGTATACTGGGTGTAATCCTCAGTATCTGTATTATTCTGTATATATACACTGCACAGTACCGCTCCTCCTGTCCTGTAAACTGGGTGTAATTCTCAGTATCTGTATTATTCTGTATATATACACTGCACAGTACCGCTCCTCCTGTCCTGTATACTGGGTGTAATCCTCAGTATCTGTATTATTCTGTGTATATATACTGCACAGTACCGCTCCTCCTGTCCTGTATACTGGGTGTAATCCTCAGTATCTGTATTATTCTGTATATATACACTGCACAGTACCGCTCCTCCTGTCCTGTATACTGGGTGTAATTCTCAGTATCTGTATTATTCTGTGTATATACACTGCACAGTACCGCTCCTCCTGTCCTGTATACTGGGTGTAATTCTCAGTATCTGTATTATTCTGTGTATATACACTGCACAGTACCACTCCTCCTGTCCTGTATACTGGGTGTAATTCTCAGTATCTGTATTATTCTGTGTATATACACTGCACAGTACCGCTCCTCCTGTCCTGTAAACTGGGTGTAATTCTCAGTATCTGTATTATTCTGTATATATACACTGCACAGTACCGCTCCTCCTGTCCTGTATACTGGGTGTAATCCTCAGTATCTGTATTATTCTGTGTATATATACTGCACAGTACCGCTCCTCCTGTCCTGTATACTGGGTGTAATCCTCAGTATCTGTATTATTCTGTATATATACACTGCACAGTACCGCTCCTCCTGTCCTGTATACTGGGTGTAATTCTCAGTATCTGTATTATTCTGTGTATATACACTGCACAGTACCGCTCCTCCTGTCCTGTATACTGGGTGTAATTCTCAGTATCTGTATTATTCTGTGTATATACACTGCACAGCACCGCTCCTCCTGTCCTGTATACTGGGTGTAATTCTCAGTATCTGTATTATTCTGTGTATATACACTGCACAGTACCACTCCTCCTGTCCTGTATACTGGGTGTAATTCTCAGTATCTGTATTATTCTGTGTATATACACTGCACAGTACCGCTCCTCCTGTCCTGTATACTGGGTGTAATTCTCAGTATCTGTATTATTATGTATATATACACTGCACAGTACCGCTCCTCCTGTCCTGTATACTGGGTGTAATTCTCAGTATCTGTATTATTCTGTATATATACACTGCACAGTACCGCTCCTCCTGTCCTGTATACTGGGTGTAATCCTCAGTATCTGTATTATTCTGTGTATATACACTGCACAGTACCGCTCCTCCTGTCCTGTATACTGGGTGTAATCCTCAGTATCTGTATTATTCTGTATATATACACTGCACAGTACCTCTCCTCCTGTCCTGTATACTGGGTGTAATTCTCTGTATTATTCTGTATATATACACTGCACAGTACCACTCCTCCTGTCCTGTATACTGGGTGTAATCCTCAGTATCTGTATTATTCTGTATATATACACTGCACAGTACCACTCCTCCTGTCCTGTACACTGGGTGTAATTCTCTGTATTATTCTGTATTATTCTGTATATATACGCTGCACAGTAACCCCTCCTCCTGTCCTGTATACTGGGTGTAATTCTCAGTATCTGTATTATTCTGTATATATACACTGCACAGTACCGCTCCTCCTGTCCTGTATACTGGGTGTAATTCTCAGTATCTGTATTATTCTGTATATATACACTGCACAGTACCGCTCCTCCTGTCCTGTATACTGGGTGTAATTCTCAGTATCTGTATTATTCTGTATATACTTCACAGTACCGCTCCTCCTGTCCTGTATACTGGGTGTAATTCTCAGTATCTGTATTATTCTGTATATATACACTGCACAGTACCGCTCCTCCTGTCCTGTATACTTGGTGTAATCCTCAGTATCTGTAATATTCTGTATATATACACTGCACAGTACCACTCCTCCTGTCCTGTACACTGGGTGTAATTCTCAGTATCTGTATTATTCTGTATATATACACTGCACAGTACCGCTCCTCCTGTCCTGTATACTGGGTGTAATCCTCAGTATCTGTATTATTCTGTATATATACACTGCACAGTACCACTCCTCCTGTCCTGTATACTGGGTGTAATTCTCAGTATCTGTATTATTCTGTATATATACACTGCACAGTACCGCTCCTCCTGTCCTGTAAACTGGGTGTAATTCTCAGTATCTGTATTATTCTGTATATATACACTGCACAGTACCGCTCCTCCTGTCCTGTATACTGGGTGTAATCCTCAGTATCTGTATTATTCTGTGTATATATACTGCACAGTACCGCTCCTCCTGTCCTGTATACTGGGTGTAATCCTCAGTATCTGTATTATTCTGTATATATACACTGCACAGTACCGCTCCTCCTGTCCTGTATACTGGGTGTAATTCTCAGTATCTGTATTATTCTGTGTATATACACTGCACAGTACCGCTCCTCCTGTCCTGTATACTGGGTGTAATTCTCAGTATCTGTATTATTCTGTGTATATACACTGCACAGTACCACTCCTCCTGTCCTGTATACTGGGTGTAATTCTCAGTATCTGTATTATTCTGTGTATATACACTGCACAGTACCGCTCCTCCTGTCCTGTAAACTGGGTGTAATTCTCAGTATCTGTATTATTCTGTATATATACACTGCACAGTACCGCTCCTCCTGTCCTGTATACTGGGTGTAATCCTCAGTATCTGTATTATTCTGTGTATATATACTGCACAGTACCGCTCCTCCTGTCCTGTATACTGGGTGTAATCCTCAGTATCTGTATTATTCTGTATATATACACTGCACAGTACCGCTCCTCCTGTCCTGTATACTGGGTGTAATTCTCAGTATCTGTATTATTCTGTGTATATACACTGCACAGTACCGCTCCTCCTGTCCTGTATACTGGGTGTAATTCTCAGTATCTGTATTATTCTGTGTATATACACTGCACAGTACCGCTCCTCCTGTCCTGTATACTGGGTGTAATTCTCAGTATCTGTATTATTCTGTGTATATACACTGCACAGTACCACTCCTCCTGTCCTGTATACTGGGTGTAATTCTCAGTATCTGTATTATTCTGTGTATATACACTGCACAGTACCGCTCCTCCTGTCCTGTATACTGGGTGTAATTCTCAGTATCTGTATTATTATGTATATATACACTGCACAGTACCGCTCCTCCTGTCCTGTATACTGGGTGTAATTCTCAGTATCTGTATTATTCTGTATATATACACTGCACAGTACCACTCCTCCTGTCCTGTATACTGGGTGTAATTCTCAGTATCTGTATTATTCTGTATATATACACTGCACAGTACCGCTCCTCCTGTCCTGTATACTGGGTGTAATCCTCAGTATCTGTATTATTCTGTATATATACACTGCACAGTACCACTCCTCCTGTCCTGTATACTGGGTGTAATTCTCAGTATCTGTATTATTCTGTATATACACTGCACAGTACCACTCCTCCTGTCCTGTATACTGGGTGTAATTCTCAGTATCTGTATTATTCTGTATATATACGCTGCACAGTACCACTCCTCCTGTCCTGTATACTGGGTGTAATTCTCAGTATCTGTATTATTCTGTATATATATACGCTGCACAGTACCACTCCTCCTGTCCTGTATACTGGGTGTAATTCTCAGTATCTGTATTATTCTGTATATATACACTGCACAGTACCACTCCTCCTGTCCTGTATACTGGGTGTAATTCTCAGTATCTGTATTATTCTGTATATACACTGCACAGTACCCCTCCTCCTGTCCTGTATACTGGGTGTAATTCTCAGTATCTGTATTATTATGTATATATACACTGCACAGTACCTCTCCTCCTGTCCTGTATACTGGGTGTAATTCTCAGTATCTGTATTATTCTGTATATATACACTGCACAGTACCGCTCCTCCTGTCCTGTATACTGGGTGTAATTCTCAGTATCTGTATTATTCTGTATATATACACTGCACAGTACCACTCCTCCTGTGCTGTATACTGGGTGTAATTCTCAGTATCTGTATTATTCTGTATATATACACTGCACAGTACCACTCCTCCTGTCCTGTATACTGGGTGTAATTCTCAGTATCTGTATTATTCTGTGTATATACTGCACAGTACCGCTCCTCCTGTCCTGTATACTGGGTGTAATTCTCAGTATCTGTATTATTCTGTATATATACACTGCACAGTACCACTCCTCCTGTCCTGTATACTGGGTGTAATTCTCAGTATCTGTATTATTCTGTATATATACACTGCACAGTACCGCTCCTCCTGTCCTGTATACTGGGTGTAATCCTCAGTATCTGTATTATTCTGTGTATATACACTGCACAGTACCGCTCCTCCTGTCCTGTATACTGGGTGTAATCCTCAGTATCTGTATTATTCTGTATATATACACTGCACAGTACCTCTCCTCCTGTCCTGTATACTGGGTGTAATTCTCTGTATTATTCTGTATATATACACTGCACAGTACCACTCCTCCTGTCCTGTATACTGGGTGTAATCCTCAGTATCTGTATTATTCTGTATATATACACTGCACAGTACCACTCCTCCTGTCCTGTACACTGGGTGTAATTCTCTGTATTATTCTGTATTATTCTGTATATATACGCTGCACAGTAACCCCTCCTCCTGTCCTGTATACTGGGTGTAATTCTCAGTATCTGTATTATTCTGTATATATACACTGCACAGTACCGCTCCTCCTGTCCTGTATACTGGGTGTAATTCTCAGTATCTGTATTATTCTGTATATATACACTGCACAGTACCGCTCCTCCTGTCCTGTATACTGGGTGTAATTCTCAGTATCTGTATTATTCTGTATATACTTCACAGTACCGCTCCTCCTGTCCTGTATACTGGGTGTAATTCTCAGTATCTGTATTATTCTGTATATATACACTGCACAGTACCGCTCCTCCTGTCCTGTATACTTGGTGTAATCCTCAGTATCTGTAATATTCTGTATATATACACTGCACAGTACCACTCCTCCTGTCCTGTACACTGGGTGTAATTCTCAGTATCTGTATTATTCTGTATATATACACTGCACAGTACCGCTCCTCCTGTCCTGTATACTGGGTGTAATCCTCAGTATCTGTATTATTCTGTATATATACACTGCACAGTACCACTCCTCCTGTCCTGTATACTGGGTGTAATTCTCAGTATCTGTATTATTCTGTATATATACACTGCACAGTACCGCTCCTCCTGTCCTGTATACTGGGTGTAATTCTCAGTATCTGTATTATTCTGTATATATACACTGCACAGTACCACTCCTCCTGTGCTGTATACTGGGTGTAATTCTCAGTATCTGTATTATTCTGTGTATATACACTGCACAGTACCTCTCCTCCTGTGCTGTATACTGGGTGTAATTCTCAGTATCTGTATTATTCTGTATATATACACTGCACAGTACCACTCCTCCTGTCCTGTATACTGGGTGTAATTCTCAGTATCTGTATTATTCTGTGTATATACACTGCACAGTACCACTCCTCCTGTCTTGTACACTGGGTGTAATTCTCAGTATCTGTATTATTCTGTATATATACACTGCACAGTACCTCTCCTCCTGTCCTGTATACTGGGTGTAATTCTCAGTATCTGTATTATTCTGTATATATACACTGCACAGTACTGCTCCTCCTGTCCTGTATACTGGGTGTAATTCTCAGTATCTGTATTATTCTGTATATATACACTGCACAGTACCACTCCTCCTGTCCTGTATACTGGGTGTAATTCTCTGTATCTGTATTATTCTGTATATATACACTGCACAGTAACCACTCCTCCTGTCCTGTATACTGGGTGTAATTCTCTGTATCTGCATTATTCTGTGTATATACACTGCACAGTACCGCTCCTCCTGTCCTGTATACTGGGTGTAATTCTCTGTATCTGTATTATTCTGTGTATATACACTGCACAGTACCACTCCTCCTGTCCTGTACACTGGGTGTAATTCTCTGTATTATTCTGTATTATTCTGTATATATACACTGCACAGTAACCCCTCCTCCTGTCCTGTATACTGGGTGTAATTCTCAGTATCTGTATTATTCTGTATATATACACTGCACAGTAACCACTCCTCCTGTCCTGTATACTGGGTGTAATTCTCAGTATCTGTATTATTCTGTATATATACACTGCACAGTAACCACTCCTCCTGTCCTGTATACTGGGTGTAATTCTCAGTATCTGTATTATTCTGTATATATACACTGCACAGTACCGCTCCTCCTGTCCTGTATACTGGGTGTAATTATTAGTATCTGTATTATTCTGTATATATACACTGCACAGTACCACTCCTCCTGTCCTGTATACTGGGTGTAATTCTCAGTATCTGTATTATTCTGTGTATATACACTGCACAGTACCTCTCCTCCTGTCTTGTACACTGGGTGTAATCCTCAGTATCTGTATTATTCTGTATATATACACTGCACAGTACCGCTCCTCCTGTCCTGTATACTGGGTGTAATTCTCAGTATCTGTATTATTCTGTATATATACACTGCACAGTACCGCTCCTCCTGTCCTGTATACTGGGTGTAATTCTCAGTATCTGTATTATTCTGTGTATATACAGGTCCTTCTCAAAAAATTAGCATATAGTGTTAAATTTCATTATTTACCATAATGTAATGATTACAATTAAACTTTCATATATTATAGATTCATTATCCACCAACTGAAATTTGTCAGGTCTTTTATTGTTTTAATACTGATGATTTTGGCATACAACTCCTGATAACCCAAAAAACCTGTCTCAATAAATTAGCATATTTCACCCATCCAATCAAATAAAAGTGTTTTTTAATAACAAACAAAAAAAACAACAAATAATAATGTTCAGTTATGCACTCAATACTTGGTCGGGAATCCTTTGGCAGAAATGACTGCTTCAATGCGGCGTGGCATGGAGGCAATCAGCCTGTGACACTGCTGAGATGTTATGGAGGCCCAGGATGCTTCAATAGCGGCCTTAAGCTCATCCAGAGTGTTGGGTCTTGCGTCTCTCAACTTTCTCTTCACAATATCCCACAGATTCTCTATGGGGTTCAGGTCAGGAGAGTTGGCAGGCCAATTGAGCACAGTAATACCATGGTCAGTAAACCATTTACCAGTGGTTTTGGCACTGTGAGCAGGTGCCAGGTCGTGCTGAAAAATGAAATCTTCATCTCCATAAAGCATTTCAGCCGATGGAAGCATGAAGTGGTCCAAAATCTCCTGATAGCTAGCTGCATTGACCCTGCCCTTGATGAAACACAGTGGACCAACACCAGCAGCTGACATGGCACCCCACACCATCACTGACTGTGGGTACTTGACACTGGACTTCAGGCATTTTGGCATTTCCTTCTCCCCAGTCTTCCTCCAGACTCTGGCACCTTGATTTCCGAATGACATGCAAAATTTGCTTTCATCAGAAAAAAGTACTTGGGACCACTTAGCAACAGTCCAGTGCTGCTTCTCTGTAGCCCAGGTCAGGCGCCTCTGCCGCTGTTTATGGTTCAAAAGTGGCTTTACCTGGGGAATGCGGCACCTGTAGCCCATTTCCTGCACACGCCTGTGCACGGTGGCTCTGGATGTTTCCACACCAGACTCAGTCCACTGCTTCCTCAGGTTCCCCAAGGTCTGGAATCGGTCCTTCTCCACAATCTTCCTCAGGGTCCGGTCTCCTCTTCTCATTGTACAGCGTTTTCTGCCACATTGTTTCCTTCCAACAGACTTACCATTGAGGTGCCTTGATACAGCACTCTGGGAACAGCCTATTTGTTGAGAAATTTCTTTCTGGGTCTTACCCTCTTGCTTGAGGGTGTCAATGATGGCCTTCTTGACATCTGTCAGGTCGCTAGTCTTACCCATGATGGGGGTTTTGAGTAATGAACCAGGCAGGGAGTTTATAAAAGCCTCCGGTATCTTTTGCATGTGTTTAGAGTTAATTAGTTGATTCAGAAGATTAGGGTAATAGGTCGTTTAGAGAACCTTTTCTTGATATGCTAATTTATTGAGACAGGTTTTTTGGGTTATCAGGAGTTGTATGCCAAAATCATCAGTATTAAAACAATAAAAGACCTGACAAATTTCAGTTGGTGGATAATGAATCTATAATATATGAAAGTTTAATTGTAATCATTACATTATGGTAAATAATGAAATTTAACACTATATGCTAATTTTTTGAGAAGGACCTGTACACTGCACAGTACCACTCCTCCTGTCCTGTATACTGGGTGTAATTCTCAGTATCTGTATTATTCTGTATGTATACACTGCACAGTACCGCTCCTCCTGTCCTGTATACTGGGTGTAATCCTCAGTATCTGTATTATTATGTATATATACACTGCACAGTACCGCTCCTCCTGTCCTGTATACTGGGTGTAATCCTCAGTATCTGTATTATGTATATATACACTGCACAGTACCTCTCCTCCTGTCCTGTATACTGGGTGTAATTCTCAGTATCTGTATTATTCTGTATATATACACTGCACAGTACCACTCCTCCTGTCCTGTATACTGGGTGTAATCCTCAGTATCTGTATTATTCTGTATATATACACTGCACAGTACCGCTCCTCCTGTCCTGTATACTGGGTGTAATTCTCAGTATCTGTATTATTCTGTATATATACACTGCACAGTACCGCTCCTCCTGTCCTGTATACTGGGTGTAATCCTCAGTATCTGTATTATTCTGTATATATACACTGCACAGTACCGCTCCTCCTGTCCTGTAAACTGGGTGTAATTCTCAGTATCTGTATTATTCTGTATATATACACTGCACAGTACCGCTCCTCCTGTCCTGTATACTGGGTGTAATCCTCAGTATCTGTATTATTCTGTATATATACACTGCACAGTACCGCTCCTGCTGTCCTGTATACTGGGTGTAATCCTCAGTATCTGTATTATTCTGTGTATATATACTGCACAGTACCGCTCCTCCTGTCCTGTATACTGGGTGTAATCCTCAGTATCTGTATTATTCTGTATATATACACTGCACAGTACCGCTCCTCCTGTCCTGTATACTGGGTGTAATTCTCAGTATCTGTATTATTCTGTGTATATACACTGCACAGTACCGCTCCTCCTGTCCTGTATACTGGGTGTAATTCTCAGTATCTGTATTATTCTGTGTATATACACTGCACAGTACCGCTCCTCCTGTCCTGTATACTGGGTGTAATTCTCAGTATCTGTATTATTCTGTGTATATACACTGCACAGTACCACTCCTCCTGTCCTGTATACTGGGTGTAATTCTCAGTATCTGTATTATTCTGTGTATATACACTGCACAGTACCGCTCCTCCTGTCCTGTATACTGGGTGTAATTCTCAGTATCTGTATTATTATGTATATATACACTGCACAGTACCGCTCCTCCTGTCCTGTATACTGGGTGTAATTCTCAGTATCTGTATTATTCTGTATATATACACTGCACAGTACCACTCCTCCTGTCCTGTATACTGGGTGTAATTCTCAGTATCTGTATTATTCTGTATATATACACTGCACAGTACCGCTCCTCCTGTCCTGTATACTGGGTGTAATCCTCAGTATCTGTATTATTCTGTATATATACACTGCACAGTACCACTCCTCCTGTCCTGTATACTGGGTGTAATTCTCAGTATCTGTATTATTCTGTATATACACTGCACAGTACCACTCCTCCTGTCCTGTATACTGGGTGTAATTCTCAGTATCTGTATTATTCTGTATATATACGCTGCACAGTACCACTCCTCCTGTCCTGTATACTGGGTGTAATTCTCAGTATCTGTATTATTCTGTATATATATACGCTGCACAGTACCACTCCTCCTGTCCTGTATACTGGGTGTAATTCTCAGTATCTGTATTATTCTGTATATACACTGCACAGTACCCCTCCTCCTGTCCTGTATACTGGGTGTAATTCTCAGTATCTGTATTATTATGTATATATACACTGCACAGTACCGCTCCTCCTGTCCTGTATACTGGGTGTAATTCTCAGTATCTGTATTATTCTGTATATACACTGCACAGTACCGCTCCTCCTGTCCTGTATACTGGGTGTAATTCTCAGTATCTGTATTATTCTGTATATATACCCTGCACAGTACCGCTCCTCCTGTCCTGTATACTGGGTGTAATCCTCAGTATCTGTATTATTCTGTATATATACACTGCACAGTACCGCTCCTCCTGTCCTGTATACTGGGTGTAATCCTCAGTATCTGTATTATTCTGTGTATATACACTGCACAGTACCACTCCTCCTGTCCTGTATACTGGGTGTAATCCTCAGTATCTGTATTATTCTGTATATATATACACTGCACAGTACCGCTCCTCCTGTCCTGTATACTGGGTGTAATCCTCAGTATCTGTATTATTCTGTATATATACACTGCACAGTACCGCTCCTCCTGTCCTGTATACTGGGTGTAATTCTCAGTATCTGTATTATTCTGTGTATATACACTGCACAGTACCGCTCCTCCTGTCCTGTATACTGGGTGTAATTCTCAGTATCTGTATTATTCTGTGTATATACACTGCACAGTACCGCTCCTCCTGTCCTGTATACTGGGTGTAATTCTCAGTATCTGTATTATTCTGTGTATATACACTGCACAGTACCGCTCCTCCTGTCCTGTATACTGGGTGTAATCCTCAGTATCTGTATTATTCTGTGTATATACACTGCACAATACCGCTCCTCCTGTCCTGTATACTGGGTGTAATTCTCAGTATCTGTATTATTCTGTATATATACACTGCACAGTACCGCTCCTCCTGTCCTGTATACTGGGTGTAATTCTCAGTATCTGTATTATTCTGTATATACACTGCACAGTACCACTCCTCCTGTCCTGTATACTGGGTGTAATCCTCAGTACCTGTATTATTCTGTATATATACACTGCACAGTACCACTCCTCCTGTCCTGTATACTGGGTGTAATCCTCAGTATCTGTATTATCCTGTATATATACACTGCACAGTACCACTCCTCCTGTCCTGTATACTTGGTGTAATTCTCAGTATCTGTATTATTCTGTGTATATACACTGCACAGTACCTCTCCTCCTGTCCTGTATACTGGGTGTAATCCTCAGTATCTGTATTATTCTGTATATATACCCTGCACAGTACCACTCCTCCTGTCCTGTATACTGGGTGTAATCCTCAGTATCTGTATTATTCTGTATATATACACTGCACAGTACCACTCCTCCTGTCCTGTATACTGGGTGTAATTCTCAGTATCTGTATTATTCTGTATATATACCCTGCACAGTACCGCTCCTCCTGTCCTGTATACTGGGTGTAATCCTCAGTATCTGTATTATTCTGTATATATACACTGCACAGTACCGCTCCTCCTGTCCTGTATACTGGGTGTAATCCTCAGTATCTGTATTATTCTGTGTATATACACTGCACAGTACCACTCCTCCTGTCCTGTATACTGGGTGTAATCCTCAGTATCTGTATTATTCTGTATATATATACACTGCACAGTACCGCTCCTCCTGTCCTGTATACTGGGTGTAATCCTCAGTATCTGTATTATTCTGTATATATACACTGCACAGTACCGCTCCTCCTGTCCTGTATACTGGGTGTAATTCTCAGTATCTGTATTATTCTGTGTATATACACTGCACAGTACCGCTCCTCCTGTCCTGTATACTGGGTGTAATTCTCAGTATCTGTATTATTCTGTGTATATACACTGCACAGTACCGCTCCTCCTGTCCTGTATACTGGGTGTAATTCTCAGTATCTGTATTATTCTGTGTATATACACTGCACAGTACCACTCCTCCTGTCCTGTATACTGGGTGTAATCCTCAGTATCTGTATTATTCTGTATATATACACTGCACAATACCGCTCCTCCTGTCCTGTATACTGGGTGTAATTCTCAGTATCTGTATTATTCTGTATATATACACTGCACAGTACCGCTCCTCCTGTCCTGTATACTGGGTGTAATTCTCAGTATCTGTATTATTCTGTGTATATACACTGCACAGTACCTCTCCTCCTGTCCTGTATACTGGGTGTAATCCTCAGTATCTGTATTATTCTGTATATATACCCTGCACAGTACCACTCCTCCTGTCCTGTATACTGGGTGTAATCCTCAGTATCTGTATTATTCTGTATATATACACTGCACAGTACCACTCCTCCTGTCCTGTATACTGGGTGTAATTCTCAGTATCTGTATTATTCTGTATATATACCCTGCACAGTACCACTCCTCCTGTCCTGTATACTGGGTGTAATCCTCAGTATCTGTATTATTCTGTATATATACACTGCACAGTACCACTCCTCCTGTCCTGTATACTGGGTGTAATTCTCAGTATCTGTATTATTCTGTATATATACACTGCACAGTACCTCTCCTCCTGTCCTGTATACTGGGTGTAATTCTCAGTACCTGTATTATTCTGTATATATACACTGCACAGTACCGCTCCTCCTGTCCTGTATACTGGGTGTAATTCTCAGTACCTGTATTATTCTGTATATATACACTGCACAGTACCTCTCCTCCTGTCCTGTATACTGGGTGTAATTCTCAGTATCTGTATTATTCTGTGTATATACACTGCACAGTACCGCTCCTCCTGTCCTGTATACTGGGTGTAATCCTCAGTATCTGTATTATTCTGTATATATACACTGCACAGTACCGCTCCTCCTGTCCTGTATACTGGGTGTAATTCTCAGTATCTGTATTATTCTGTATATATACACTGCACAGTACCGCTCCTCCTGTCCTGTATACTGGGTGTAATTCTCAGTATCTGTATTATTCTGTATATATACACTGCACAGTACCGCTCCTCCTGTCCTGTATACTGGGTGTAATTCTCAGTATCTGTATTATTCTGTATATATACACTGCACAGTACCACTCCTCCTGTCCTGTATACTGGGTGTAATTCTCAGTACCTGTATTATTCTGTATATATACACTGCACAGTACCACTCCTCCTGTCCTGTATACTGGGTGTAATTCTCAGTACCTGTATTATTCTGTATATATACACTGCACAGTACCACTCCTCCTCTCCTTTATACGCTCTTCTGCCTTCATCCTGATGGTCTCGTGGGATTTTTCGGGACATGGCGGCGCGCAGGCGTTTCGTTCCCAGAGCCTTGAAGCGACTGTAATTTTAAATTGCTATTTCTAAAGGTGATTTAATGAGACAAATTCAATTTCTCAAGTGTGAAATGTTTACAAGTAATTGACGCGTTAATTGGAAAAGTCGCTCTTATATGTAATGTGCGGCTCCTCGCCATCCTCACTGGCCAATGTCATGGAGGTCTCTACTCTTAACCCCAGCTCTGCCGAGAATGGCCATAAGGATGACGCTGCCCTTGATGTCACGGCTGATTCTTCGGATGGTTCCCAATGGCACCCGTTTCCCGGATAGGTGGGCGACCACCAATGTGGCTCCAGCTCCCACAGCGGGTGTCAGTCGGTTTTCTTTAGATCTCGAGGTTGAGATTCTCCTTCGTTCTTCAGCCCCATGAGTGAAGACGGTCTTGGAAATCTGGTAGAAAAATTAAAGTTCAAAAATGTAGTTTAAGTGCGACACTCACTGTGTAGTTTTGTTTTGGATATTTCTTTACTTGTGTTAATAAAAATCCATAATTTTTTCCTGCGACTTGGAATAATTGGGGCAATTTTGGCGAAAAAAAAAAAACCCAGCGCTACAGGATTGAATGAACAAACCCCAACATAAAGCAATCCCCGATTCCTAGAGGGCGGGATCGTGTTTGTCTAAATAGATAACCCCACCCCCCATCAGCCAAAATTGTCCCTCTGGGGTTGTCCTCTGATTGAATCAGTTTATCATAGAGGTGTCACGTCACCAACTTCCTCCTATTTTTAATAGGAATGTGTCACCGGGTTTTTGCCACCTAATCTGAGAACAGGATAATATAGGGATAGAGAACCTGATTCCAGTCACACTGTGCTGTTTGCTTTAGTTTTTGATGGATTAAAATTGCTGTTCTACCGGAGGAGTTGATCACGATAGAACTAGTAAGTCCTCTATCATATTCACCACCACTGATTGGCAATTTTCTGCCTATGCACAGTGTACACAAAATGCCAATCGGAGGTGTGGGCGGAGTTATACAGAGCTCAGCATTCAGAGAACTGCTGGATCTGCCTCAGAGAAAACTGTGATTTTATCAAAACTGCAGCAAGCAGCCCAGTAAGTGACACATTGCTGGAATCAGGGTCTGTGTTCCTCCCCCATCTAAGGGGCATCATAGTGACAGATTCCATTAAGAGCCCCATTCACATTAGACAGCTCTCAGCCGAACGGTCTCCCCTACTTCTCCATACACAGGATTGTTCGTTACCGTGTCCTCCATGGGAGCCGTGGCGTTGACCTTTCTCCAGGAGGACAGAAGGATCAGTCGCTCTCTGACCCTTCTGTCCTCCAATATTGTCTGTTGGGGAGCGTCAGAGACCCCCCATACACATTAGACCAGGGGTGTCAAACTGCATTCCTCGAGGGCTACAAACAGGTCATGTTTTCAGGATTTCCTTGTACTGCACAGGTGATAATTTAATCACCAACTCATTATTTGTGCAGGTGATTAAATTATCACCTGTGCAGTACAAGGAAATCCTGAAAACATGACCTGTTTGCAGCTCTCGAGGAATGCCTTTATGGGGTCTTAACACAGAGAGTAGGTTCTATAAAATTCAGGTGATTCTTTTCCTAATGAAAAGTCACTTTCTGCTTCAGTTCTTTGCAGTTTTCTGGCCGCAGATGTTACAGAGGCCGCACTGCTACTCTCCATACAGCATGTTCCTGGGAATAATGATAAAAAGGACACGGTGCTGGTGAGGGTCCGGAGGTCAGAACCCGACTGATCCTGCTGAGATTGGAGCCCTCTATTTAGGCTTCTGACCCTTTGTCCTTGATGAGCAGTTCACGCTGCCGCCAGTCACGGAGGCGTCGTGGTCTGCGGGCGCTCTGCGTATCGATCGCTCCCGTTATTTCAGGAGTCGTCTTTGTGTTATCCGTATCTTCAGTGACACAAGGCGCGGTCCTGCGTGCTCCTTGCACCGACAATTCTCACTTCAACTTCTATTGGCAGCGTTCCTAATCAGAATAATAAGGGTCCTGGTCAGGGGGGCCGCCGCTGCTGACCGTTACCAGGAGGGCTTATGCTGTTATCTCTGCGCAGCTGAACGATCTAATGAAAAGGTCGACAGCTTCTAATAGACTTTGTCCCTATTCATTACTGGTTTTATAGGGATCCCGTCATGTTGATAATGGTATCTGACCTACGGCAGGAGGACTGATGTGTCTTTATGAGAAAAGCTTTACCAAAACTTGCATTTTAGTAATTGAAATCCCTGGTGTTTATATGTATGAGTCCAATGGGCGGGACAACTCAGTCCCGCCCACTGGACTCAGTCTTTTCTATAGGTCTGTGCCTATAGAGCTGGCTGCCAATCACATGTAGGACAGCCCACGGGACTCAGTCTTTTCTATAGGTCTGTGCCTATAGAGCTGGCTGTCAATCACTAGTAGGACCGCCCACGGGACGCAGTCTTTTCTATAGGTCTGTGCCTATAGAGCTGGCTGTCAATCACTAGTAGGACCGCCCACGGGACGCAGTCTTTTCTATAGGTCTGTGCCTATAGAGCTGGCTGCCAATCACATGTAGGACCGCCCACTGGACGCAGTCTTTTCTATAGGTCTGTGCCTATAGAGCTGGCTGCCAATCACATGTAGGACCGCCCACGGGACTCAGTCTTTTCTATAGGTCTGTGCCTACAGAGCTGGCTGTCAATCACTAGTAGGACCGCCCACGGGACTCAGTCTTTTCTGTAGGATGATGGCTGTCAATCACTAGTAGGACCACCCACCTGACTCCTAAATATAACAGGGATTTCAATGAATAAAACACAAGTGCTACTGAGCCTTTTCCCACAATCTTGTATATCATTGTGCTCGGCTTCTCCTTCTCTATTCGGTGCAGCCCACAGATCAGACTTCATGTATAATGTGACGGGTCCCTTTAACCCATTACTTGCCAAATTAGAAATTTTCATTTTACGGATTTTTCAGAAAAGGGCGTCCCAATATTCACTTAAAAATGACAATGACATGATTTCCTATTTTGAAAACATTCATTTTACAAACACAACACAAAAAATTGGACCTAATTATAAAACTTATAAAATTTTAGTTGCTAGAAGGAAAAGATGAGGCGTCCCCCAAAAAAAGGACATTGGTAGATAATGGGTTAAGCACTCAGTAAATGGAAACATCTAGGCTTTTTTCAGTGGTTTTCCGCTGCACAAATGCTTACATTAAGCATCCCATCAATTTTAATGCATTCCGCAATTTTTGTGCCCACGTTGCACAAAAAAAAACGCATCGCAGAGAAACATGCAGCATGTTCATTAATTTTGCATATTTTTTCTGTATTTGCTGCTGTATTATTGCATTGGGAACCTCCGGAAAAATCCGCACAAAAAAACGCCAACAGATTTCCCGCGAAAGTATTCCGAATTTGCTCAGGGAAATTCTGCAAACTTTCCTGAATGTGGGCACATAGCCTAATTCTTTACCACAGCCGTCACTTATTCGTACCTAGTCCTTCTACCGCTGCTTGTTTCCATGTAGCAGAGCTTTCGTCTGAGCCCTACAGCTGTGACCGATTGATGGAAATGCTGATGGATCGTCACAATGTGTCAGTGCATGCAGCTCCTATGGGAGGAAACCAACAGCGGCACAAATCTCAGTCCTGGACTGACACATTGTAACGAGGACGTCTCCAAACCTGATGAGTGGAGGCCGCGACGAGCAACTAATCGCTGCCGAAAATGACCGCTGGATCCGGATTGGTCACTTTGGATCAATATCGCCGTCCACATCCATAGGAAATAAGAGCAGCAGATATCCATTGATGGGATCGGTGATTTGCATTTGTCCCTGTGACCACACTGAAAGCCGCCTGGGCAGGAGGGGTTGTCGTGAGATCATGGCAGCAGCTGGAACCGTCGTCGGGCAGTGATGGCTCGGACTAGAAGTCAGCGGTAACGACCCGGTAATTGGGGGGTCACATATTTCTTTTGTCACATCTCGGGGTCCATAATCTTACATCTGCAGCCACAGATGATTCACGGACCTATCCAGTCTCCTTATGACTGCGGCTTTTCGATGAATCTCTCGGGACCCTCACAGCGGGGTCATCCGGGGTCTGGAGGTGAAACGCCCCCGGTGCTATCAGCCGCCGCCGTCATAAGTCAATTGCTGAACATTGCCGCTCTAATCCCCCGTCCAATCCCGCTCATCATGAAAACCATTTCTCGCTCAGCGGCCGCGGAGATGACGGCTGGCACCTTACCGGTCCGATCACACATGGCCACCTACGGCGGGGCGGTCATGGCCCAGAGCCCCTGCTAATAGAAGACGGGAAAGTAGAAAGTTCCAGCGATCGATAACCACTGGGGAAATTCCTCCAGTGTGCGGGAAGAATGATAAAAGTAATCCGTGTAATGGCTGATGGCGGCTATTAACAGGGCCCCCGAGAGGTGAGGAGTCAGAATTGCCCTGTAATATCCCCGCTCCTCTCCTGTGGCCCCTGTCTGTGTCAGTCGTTACTGCGGCTCTGGCCTTCTATTCCCTATCTTAGGGGTATAGTCACTCCTATCGCCACTTGTGCACCGTGCGATGCTCCCTGGTGGAAAATACGCAGACAAATAGGCTCTTTACAGAAAAAAAGGAAAGGGTCTCTAGTGCGCCCCCTACTGGGAGTCGTAGTCCTAGAAGTCAATTCAGACCCTCACAAGCGGTATAAAGCATAAAGGGCGTCTACTCCAATCCTCCATTTGTAGGCAGCTGTCTTACGGTTCCTTCCCATCATTAATGCAAAGTAGTGATGGGGCCTTCAGTGGAGGGTGTAAGGGATGAAGACCACCGAGTCGGCGTAGAGAGACTTACAAGCCGTACAATGCTTCCTGGGGGGAAAATGTGCAAATAGCCATTTGTAGGCAATTGTTTTGGGCGATCTGTCTCTTCGCTGTCGTTTCCTTTTTGCGATGTCTTCCCTTTGCATTTCGGCCATAGATGTGGGCACCAGAGCATGCTGTATGGGCGGCTATGCTATTGGTGATGATTGACCGGCCTCGAATAAGGTGTTATCTGAGCATGCTCGCTTGCTAACAGACTTGCTTCGCCGTGCTCGAAAAATATGTTCGAATCCCCGCGGCTGCATGTCTCAAGGGTGTTCGACAGCCACAACACATGCAGGGATTTCCTGTTAGACCCCCGAGCACACTCGGATAGCGCCTTATCCCACCATGTGCGCTCATCACTAGCGGTTCTCCTATGATTTCCTTTGCATTGAATATACATGATACAAAGAAAGGTTTGGCAGTAAATTGTCAGGTATGGCTGGGATCTGTGGTGCCCTTCAGGCCCTGTTTATACATGGAAGAATTTCAGCATGGCGTTCACCGCTAGTTTCACGTCCGATTGCACAGTTTGCAATCCACTGCATGTGAATGTCGCTGTGCGGATTGTGCCTGACTCTGCGGATTCTGCATAGAAAAGCCGAGGATTCGTCCTATTGAATGACGTCCGAAGCAGAAACCACAATGTCGGCCAAATAGTCTGTTGTAAATCGGGCTTGTGTGCGCTCAGCCATCCGGAGCATCCGGTGACGGCGCACTTGCAGGTCCCAGCGACTCCTCTTCGCTTTTCTTCTTTTTCTGCGTTTACTCCGTTCTCGGATAGAAGTGCAGCCGCTGCTGCTCTAAGGATTCATCAGGAAGGAGCCGTAAATGAAGCAAAGACCTGAGGAGGATCGGGGAGGATGCCGGAAAACTCACGGACTTATGGCGACATCCCAACGGAGGAAACTCCCAGTGCAGGAGCGGGACCAGGACCAAACTGGTGGCTGCATGTGACGCCATCACCCCGTCTAGGATCTATAGTATTCCTTATTGTCACGGCGTAGCGTATGAGACGACCATGACAACAGCCTCCTAAAATACTCTGTGCTGCTGAGATTCTGTGTTCTCAGAGCTTCGTGCACACCAGACAACATGGAAAGGTGTCTACACACATGATGATTGGCTAAACCTTGTGATTTTGGCAGGAGCGGCCGATCGTCCATTGTCTATGCAGTGCCAGCAGACGTTTGGAGACAGTAGGATTGGGCAGAGCGATTTCCATATGCCTGAGCCATCTGATCTTGGGGTACATAAGTGTCTGACAGCAGCTTACTACCCTCTCCCCATGCAGAGCATGCGCAAGCATGAATATGTATGGAGGAGTCACTTGGCCAACAGCTGCCTAAAGTAAATGGCTCGTCCCAACACATCATCATATTGCACCTGAAATACTCTGTGCTACTGCGAAACCTCCTCTATGCCATCTAGATTACGATAAATGTGGACGCTTAACGACAAATGTGCTACTTCCACTCTCTAGGGCGGCCATAGATTTCAGGGCTTATTCACACGACTATATAACGCCGTTTTCTCCGGTTCTAGTTCCGGCCGCTTTTTCCGCCTGATTGATTGGGGGTCTCCTGCCCAAACGGTCTTCTAAGCCTCCGAGGCTGTGCGTTCTGGTTGGGAGATGGGTCGAGAATTGGAGTGATACTATAGACTGGAAAATGGGGTCTTGTGAATGAACGCCTTCATCTTCACATGTGGATGGAGACCCCACACAATCCGGTTCTCGCCCCTATTGCGATCCCACGGTGGAATAGATGCATCGCTCGGGGGGCCGTGGCTCGGGTAATTACTTTGCGATCGCTTCTTTACTTTACTGTTTGACAGTTAATTACTTAATGCACTTATTCTAATTATAAATGATAATGGCGGCCATTAGCTCCCGGAGAATCTGTTTACCTTTGTTCAGTGATAACATTGCGCTGCCGTCCCGCTCCGTTACCTTGTGGAAGGGATCACATTAAAAGTTAAATTCTGTAATAAAACTCCTGAATGTCACGTAACGGCTCCCGGGGGCGCAGTGTGCGCGACCTAATGATAGGTGGCAGTTATAGCTGAGAATATGCTGTCACCGGCGAATGTCGGGGGACGATGAAGATACGAGAGGGGCGAACGGAGGCCACATGGATCAAAGATGGTGAACCAGATCGTTAGTGCGCTCATTGTAATTCTGCCGCTTCAAAATGGGCTTGGTGCAATTTATACAAAGTTTTATGCATCTCTTAATCATTTTTACTACACATCCAAGAGTCAGAGCAGGAGACCAACGTTGTCTGTCGGTGCTAAATTTTGTTTAAAAAAAAAAAAAAAGGATAGCAAATAGGTTTATGTTGTGTCGACCTCACAACTTTTTTTGCAACTTTTTAATAGCCATAAATTTATCAACTAGATGGTGGCCCGATTCTAACACATTGGGTATTCTAGAATATGCATGTCCACGTAGTATATTGCCCAGCCACGTAGTATATTGCCCAGCGGCGTAGTATACAGCACAGCCACGTAGTATATTGCCCAGCGGCGTAGTATACAGCACAGAGCCACGTAGTATATTGCCCAGCCACGTAGTATATTGCCCAGCCACGTAGTATATTGCCCAGTCACGTAGTATATTGCCCAGCCACGTAGTATATTGCCCAGCCACGTAGTATATTGCCCAGTCACGTAGTATATTGCCCAGCCACGTAGTATATTGCCCAGCCACGTAGTATATTGCCCAGTCACGTAGTATATTGCCCAGCCACGTAGTATATTGCTCAGCCACGTAGTATATTGCCCAGCCACGTAGTATATTGCCCAGCCACGTAGTATATTGCCCAACCCATGTAGTATATTGCCCAGCCACGTAGTATATTGCCCAGCCACGTAGTATATTGCCCAGCCACGTAGTATATTGCCCAGCCACGTAGTATATTGCCCCAGCCACGTAGTATATTGCCCAGCCACGTAGTATATTGCCCAGCCACGTAGTATATTGCCCAGCCACGTAGTATATTGCCCAGCCACGTAGTATATTGCCCAGCCACGTAGTATATTGCCCAGCCACGTAGTATATTGCCCAGCCACGTAGTATATTGCCCAGCCACGTAGTATATTGCCCAGCCACGTAGTATATTGCCCAGCCACGTAGTATATTGCCCAGCCACGTAGTATATTGCCCAGCCACTTAGCGGCTAGAAGCTGGCCGTTACACCTGTTTTAGATCTGGGAATCCGCGTATCGGGTTGTGATTGGCTCCTGGGGCTTTTTAATCTCCCTCTTCCTGTTCTTTCGTCACCCCTTGAGAAAGGCTACAATCGCCGAAACGCGCGTCGGGGAGGACGCCTGCAGTGCTTCCCAACTGCATAGGTAATATTTACAGCTAATGTGGCTACTCCAATTTATATGGTTGTAACACCTTGTTTGGGGAATGCTATGCAATGGATTTATTGGGTCAGTGTGCAATAGAGTGATGCCGCTACCAGTGGCAATGCCTATTTATTTACTATTGCTTTACTGTGGGCGTCTTGTTCTGGACACGTGCGAGCAGGTGTTTTGTTCCCCTCCCCCGTGTGTTATTTGTACTGGGTTTTATGAATAAAATTGGCATTTTGTTTATACATCTTATTCTTGGAAGTTTTTTGTCGTGTGTTCTTTTTCTTTGTGTATTATATTGCCCAGCCACGTAGTATATTGCCGAGCCACGTAGTATATTGCCCAGCCACGTAGTATATTGGCCAGCCACGTAGTATATTGCCCAGCCACGTAGTATATTGCCCAGCCACGTAGTATATTGCCCAGCCACGTAGTATATTGCCCAGCCACGTATGTAACAGGTTAAAAAAGGGTTAAAATAAAAACATATACTCACCTTCCTAGGGCCCCTTGTAGTCCTGTCGCCTGTGTGCGGTGCAGGCGGCAGCTTCCGGTCCCAGGGTTGGTATGAGCGCAGGACCTGTGATGACGTCGCGGTGACATGACCGTGACGTCATGGAAGGTCCTTCTCGCGTACCATTCTTGGCCCCGGAACCTGCCACTTACACTGCCGAGGAGAGGGTGCGACGACGGAGGGTGAGTATAGCAGGTTTTTTGTTTTTTTATTATTTTTAACATTACATTTTTTACTATTGATACCGCATAGGCAGCATCAATCGTAAAAAGTTAGAGACACACAGGGTTAATAGCAGCGGTTACGGAGTGCGTTACCCGCGGCATAACGCGGTCCGTTACCGCCGGCATTAACCCTGTGTTGGCGGTGACCGGAGGGAAGTATGCGGGCGACAGGCACTGACTTCGGGGAGGAAGGAGCGGCCATTTTCTTCCGGACTGTGCCCATCGCTGATTGGTTGTGGCTGTTTTGCCGCGGCAAATCAGCGGCTTGGATTTCCATGACAGACAGAGGCCGCGACCAAAGAATATCCGTGACAGAAAGGACAGACAGACAGAAAGACGGAAGTGACCCTTAGACAATTATATAGTAGATTCCTTACTTTTTTGCATAAGTACTAAACAAACAATTCTATATTAAATGGAATAAAACATTTCATAACTTTGATGCGCCCGTTTACGACAACAGAATGTTGCAAATTGCAACACATTTTAGGAGCAAACACATTGATATCAAAATATTGCATATACTAGTATAGAATATCCCTGATTCATATTTCTTTTTATGCTTTTTTTCCCTCATAAAAAAATTGCATTTTAGATCATTTTATTTTTGCACCAAATTCATTATAACTTTTTGGTGTCATTTTTACTTGTGTTTTTTTTTTTTTTTTTAAAGTTGTGTTCAGTTATGGGGTTTATTTGACAACCTAGACAAAGGGGCCGATTCATTCATTTAGATGGCATGCAGGAGGAGCCAACGTTATGAATTCGGCTCTTATCCTGAGTGACATGAGCCTCCGTTAAGGACTGGAGTAGCCTGTCTGCCGTGCCCCGTCCTGCCCCTACCAAGCCCTGCACAACCGAATCAAACTGGTGTCAGAATGCCAAAAGTCACACCTGTGTGTTGTGCAAAAATTTCAAAAATTCAATGACCTTATTTTGTAATTTGTAAATTTCAAAAATGACAAAAAAATTTTTTGTGCAACTACAAAAATGAGATCTCACATGGGCTCTAGGACGGCTCCCATGCTAGTCAGATAATTGGGACCCCTCTGACTGCCGGTCTCTGCTCGGAGATGCCCCATGGAGTCACCTGACAGCGGCAAACAATCGATAAGCACTTTACCTAAATGTCACTAAATAACCCGTCTATTTAAGATCAGAATGAACTTGTCTGTAACGGAGCCATTGTTTCATACGTTCCTTCTGTCTCTGAAGGTTCCAACCATTGCGTCTCCTGCCTGACATTTACTGTGTGGAAGTTTTGGGCACCGACTTTGATATTTAGTCTTTGGTTGAGTCGTTTCTTTTATTGAAAGGAATAAATTAGTTTTTGTTGGATTCTTCTTAAAATGAGCAACTTATTTCCCCTGTTAGCAGAAGGTTTCTATAAAGGGCAACAAGAGTCATAAATAAAATGTAATAGAGCAGAAAATCTGTCTACAAGAAGTAACTGCAAATGACTACTATATTGGAATATATGTACTGTAATATACTGTAACTTCTATACTACCGCCTCCTATGTACAAGAATATAACTACTATAATACTGCTCCTATGTACAAGAATATAACTACTAAACTACCGCCTCCTATGTACAAGAATATAACTACTATTCTACCGCCTCCTATGTACAAGAATATAACTACAATAATACTGCCCCTATGTACAAGAATATAACTACTAAACTACCGCCTCCTATGTACAAGAATATAACTACTATTCTACCGCCTCCTATGTACAAGAATATAACTACTATAATACTGCTCCTATGTACAGGAATATAACTACTATAATACTGCCCCTATGTACAAGAACATAACTACTATTCTACCGCCTCCTATGTACAAGAATATAACTACTATAATACTGCTCCCTATGTACAAGAATATAACTACTATAATACTGCTCCCTATGTACAAGAATATAACTACTATAATGCTGCCCCTATGTACAAGAATATAACTACTATAATACTGCTTGTTGTGAATTCTGTGGCTGAATTCACTCCTGTGGTCACAAGTGGTACTGCAGCTTCTGAGCTTCCTCCCTCAGGTGTTCTGGTGAGCTCGTTAACTGCTTCATTACTTAACTCCGCCTGATGCTGCTATCCTTGCTCCTTGTCAATGTTTCAGTGTTGGATCTGAGCTTCTCCTGATTGTTCCTGTGACCTGCTGCTCTGTATAGCTAAGTGCTTTTTGCTTTTTTGTTGCTTTTTTTCTGTCCAGCTTGTCTTTTGTTTTGCTGGAAGCTCTGAGACGCAAAGGGTGTACCGCCGTGCCGTTAGTTCGGCACGGTGGCTTTTTTTTGCCCCCTTTGCGTGGTTTTGCTTTAGGGTTTTTTGTAGACTGCAAAGTTCGCTTTACTGTCCTCGCTCTGTCCTAGAATATCGGGCCCCACTTTGCTGAATCTATTTCATCCCTACGTTTTGTCTTTTCATCTTACTCACAGTCATTATATGTGGGGGGCTGCCTTTTCCTTTGGGAAATTTCTCTGGGGCAAGTCAGGCCTATTTTTCTATCTTCAGGCTAGCTACTTTCTTAGGCTGTGCCGAGTTGCCTAGGTAGTTGTTAGGCGCAATCCACAGCCGCTTTTAGTTGTGTTTAGGATAGGATCAGGTGTGCAGTCTACAGAGTTTCCACGTCTCAGAGCTCGTTCTTGTATTTTTGGGTATTTGTCAGATCACTGTGTGCGCTCTGATCGCTAAGCACACTGTGTTTCTGGATTGCCTTCATAACACCTGTCATTAGCAAACATAACAGTACAAGGAGCCAAAACTAATGATTCTCAATAGAGGGAAAGAAAAAGTTCTGACATCATTTTTTTTTTTTTTCCTGCTCTGTGTTCACTTTTTTTTTTTTTTCCCCTAGACATTTGGGTGATTCTGGACACAGGTGTGGACATGGATTTTCAGGGTCTGTGCTCTTCAATGGATAATCTCATTATAAATGTACAAAAGATTCAAGATACTATTGATCAGAAATCTATGTTAGAACCAAGAATTCCTATTCCTGATTTGTTTTTTGGAGATAGAACTAAGTTTCCAAGTTTCAAAAATAATTGTAAGCTATTTCTGGCCTTGAAACCTCATTCTTCTGGTAATCCTATTCAACAGGTTTTGATTATTATTTCTTTTTTGCGCGGCGACCCTCAAGACTGGGCATTTTCTCTTGCGCCAGGAGACCCTGCATTGAGTAGTGTCGATGCGTTTTTCCTGGCACTCGGATTACTGTACGATGAGCCTAATTCAGTGGATCAGGCTGAGAAAAATTTGCTGGCTTTGTGCCAGGGTCAGGATGATATAGAAGTATATTGTCAGAAATTTAGGAAATGGTCAGTACTCACTCAGTGGAATGAATCTGCGCTGGCAGCTTTGTTCAGAAAGGGTCTCTCTGAGGCTCTTAAGGATGTCATGGTGGGATTTCCTATGCCTGCTGGTTTGAATGAGTCTTTGTCTTTGGCCATTCAGATCGGTAGACGCTTGCGCGAGCGTAAATCTGTGCACCATTTGGCGGTATTGCCTGAGGTTAAACCTGAGCCTATGCAGTGCGATAGGACTATGACCAGAGTGGAACGGCAGGAATACAGACGTCTGAATGGGCTATGTTTCTACTGTGGTGATTCCACTCATGCTGTTTCTGATTGTCCTAAGCGCACTAAGCGGTCCGCTAGGTCTGCCGTCATTGGTACTGTACAGTCCAAATTCCTTCTGTCCATTACCTTGATATGCTCTTTGTCGTCGTTTTCTGTCATGGCGTTTGTGGATTCAGGCGCTGCCCTAAATCTGATGGATTTGGATTATGCTAAACATTGTGGGTTTTTCTTGGAGCCTTTGCGGTGTCCTATTCCATTGAGAGGAATTGATGCTACACCTTTGGCCAAGAATAAACCTCAGTACTGGGCCCAGCTGACCATGTGCATGGCTCCTGCACATCAGGAAGTTATTCGCTTTCTGGTGTTGCATAATCTGCATGATGTGGTCGTGTTGGGGTTGCCATGGCTACAAACCCATAATCCAGTATTGGATTGGAATTCCATGTCGGTATCCAGCTGGGGTTGTCAGGGAGTACATGGTGATGTTCCATTTTTGTCGATTTCGTCATCCACCCCTTCTGAGGTCCCAGAGTTCTTGTCTGATTATCAGGATGTATTTGAAGAGCCCAAGTCCGATGCCCTACCTCCGCATAGGGATTGTGATTGTGCTATCAACTTGATTCCTGGTAGTAAATTCCCTAAAGGTCGATTATTTAATTTATCCGTGCCCGAACACGCCGCTATGCGCAGTTATGTGAAGGAATCCCTGGAGAAGGGACATATTCGCCCATCGTCATCACCACTGGGAGCAGGGTTCTTCTTTGTAGCTAAGAAGGATGGTTCGCTGAGACCGTGTATTGATTACCGCCTTCTTAATAAGATCACTGTTAAATTTCAGTATCCCTTGCCATTGTTATCTGACTTGTTTGCTCAGATTAAGGGGGCTAGTTGGTTCACTAAGATAGATCTTCGTGGTGCGTATAATCTGGTGAGAATCAGGCAAGGAGATGAATGGAAAACTGCATTCAATACGCCCGAGGGTCATTTTGAGTATCTAGTGATGCCGTTCGGACTTGCCAATGCTCCATCAGTGTTTCAATCCTTTATGCATGACATCTTCCGTGAGTACCTGGATAAATTCCTGATTGTTTACTTGGATGACATTTTGATCTTCTCAGATGATTGGGAGTCTCATGTGAAGCAGGTCAGAATGGTTTTTCAGGTCCTGCGTGCTAACTCTTTGTTTGTGAAGGGATCAAAGTGTCTCTTCGGTGTGCAGAAAGTTTCATTTTTGGGATTCATCTTTTCCCCTTCTACTATCGAGATGGATCCAGTTAAGGTCCAAGCCATCCAGGATTGGATTCAGCCGACATCTCTGAAAAGTCTGCAAAAGTTCCTGGGCTTTGCTAATTTTTATCGTCGCTTCATCTGTAATTTTTCTAGCATTGCCAAACCATTGACCGATTTGACCAAGAAGGGTGCTGATTTGGTCAATTGGTCTTCTGCTGCTGTGGAAGCTTTTCAGGAGTTGAAGCGTCGTTTTTGTTCTGCCCCTGTGTTGTGTCAGCCAGATGTTTCTCTTCCGTTCCAGGTCGAGGTTGATGCTTCTGAGATTGGAGCAGGGGCGGTTTTGTCACAGAGAGGTTCTGATTGCTCAGTGATGAAACCATGTGCTTTCTTTTCCAGGAAGTTTTCGTCCGCTGAGCGTAATTATGATGTGGGCAACCGAGAGTTGCTGGCCATGAAGTGGGCATTCGAGGAGTGGCGTCATTGGCTTGAAGGAGCTAAGCATCGCGTGGTGGTATTGACTGATCATAAGAACTTGACTTATCTCGAGTCTGCCAGGCGCTTGAATCCTAGACAGGCCCGTTGGTCGTTATTTTTTGCCCGCTTCGACTTTGTGATTTCGTACCTTCCGGGCTCTAAGAATGTGAAGGCGGATGCTCTGTCTAGGAGTTTTGTGCCCGACTCTCCGGGTTTATCTGAGCCAGCGGGTATCCTCAAGGAAGGAGTCATTGTGTCTGCCATCTCCCCTGATTTGCGGCGGGTGCTGCAAAAATTTCAGGCGAATAAACCTGATCGTTGTCCAGCGGAGAAACTGTTCGTCCCTGATAGGTGGACTACTAAAGTTATCTCTGAAGTTCATTGTTCGGTGTTGGCTGGTCATCCTGGAATCTTTGGTACCAGAGAGTTAGTGGCTAGATCCTTCTGGTGGCCATCTCTGTCACGGGATGTACGTACTTTTGTGCAGTCCTGTGGGATTTGTGCTAGGGCTAAGCCCTCCTGTTCTCGTGCCAGTGGGTTGCTTTTGCCCTTGCCGGTCCCAAAGAGGCCTTGGACACATATTTCGATGGATTTCATTTCTGACCTTCCCGTTTCTCAAAAGATGTCAGTCATTTGGGTGGTCTGTGATCGCTTTTCTAAAATGGTCCATCTGGTGCCCTTGGCTAAATTGCCTTCCTCCTCTGATTTGGTACCTTTGTTCTTTCAGCATGTGGTTCGGTTGCATGGTATTCCTGAGAATATTGTTTCTGACAGAGGTTCCCAGTTTGTTTCAAGGTTCTGGCGAGCCTTTTGTGGTAGGATGGGCATTGACCTATCCTTTTCCTCGGCTTTCCATCCTCAGACTAATGGCCAGACCGAACGAACCAATCAGACCTTGGAAACATATCTGAGATGTTTTGTTTCTGCAGACCAGGATGATTGGGTGTCCTTTTTGCCGTTGGCTGAGTTCGCCCTTAATAATCGGGCCAGCTCGGCTACCTTGGTTTCTCCATTTTTCTGCAATTCTGGGTTCCATCCTCGTTTCTCTTCAGGACAGGTTGAGTCTTCGGACTGTCCTGGTGTGGATTCTGTGGTGGACAGGTTGCAGCAGATCTGGACTCAGGTAGTGGACAATTTGACCTTGTCCCAGGAGAAGGCTCAACTTTTCGCTAATCGCAGACGCCGTGTGGGTCCCCAACTTCGTGTTGGGGATCTGGTTTGGTTATCTTCTCGTCATATTCCTATGAAGGTTTCCTCTCCTAAATTTAAACCTCGTTTTATTGGTCCGTATAGGATTTCTGAGGTTCTCAATCCGGTGTCTTTTCGTCTGACCCTCCCAGACTCCTTTTCCATACATAATGTATTCCATAGGTCGTTGTTGCGGAGATACGTGGCACCTATGGTTCCATCTGTTGAGCC
Source organism: Ranitomeya imitator (assembly GCF_032444005.1). Lineage (NCBI taxonomy): Eukaryota > Metazoa > Chordata > Amphibia > Anura > Dendrobatidae > Ranitomeya > Ranitomeya imitator. The sequence goes on from NC_091290.1 coordinate 25,929,811, forward strand.
TCCTGCCCCGGTTTTGGTGGAGGGGGAATTGGAGTATATTGTGGAGAAGATTTTGGATTCTCGTGTTTCTATACGGAAACTCCAGTATCTGGTTAAATGGAAGGGTTATGCTCAGGAAGATAATTCCTGGGTTTTTGCCTCTGATGTTCATGCTTCCGATCTTGTTCGTGCCTTTCATGCGGCTCATCCTGGTCGGCCTGGGGGCTCTGGTGAGGGTTCGGTGACCCCTCCTCAAGGGGGGGGTACTGTTGTGAATTCTGTGGCTGAATTCACTCCTGTGGTCACAAGTGGTACTGCAGCTTCTGAGCTTCCTCCCTCAGGTGTTCTGGTGAGCTCGTTAACTGCTTCATTACTTAACTCCGCCTGATGCTGCTATCCTTGCTCCTTGTCAATGTTTCAGTGTTGGATCTGAGCTTCTCCTGATTGTTCCTGTGACCTGCTGCTCTGTATAGCTAAGTGCTTTTTGCTTTTTTGTTGCTTTTTTTCTGTCCAGCTTGTCTTTTGTTTTGCTGGAAGCTCTGAGACGCAAAGGGTGTACCGCCGTGCCGTTAGTTCGGCACGGTGGGTTTTTTTTGCCCCCTTTGCGTGGTTTTGCTTTAGGGTTTTTTGTAGACTGCAAAGTTCGCTTTACTGTCCTCGCTCTGTCCTAGAATATCGGGCCCCACTTTGCTGAATCTATTTCATCCCTACGTTTTGTCTTTTCATCTTACTCACAGTCATTATATGTGGGGGGCTGCCTTTTCCTTTGGGAAATTTCTCTGGGGCAAGTCAGGCCTATTTTTCTATCTTCAGGCTAGCTACTTTCTTAGGCTGTGCCGAGTTGCCTAGGTAGTTGTTAGGCGCAATCCACAGCCGCTTTTAGTTGTGTTTAGGATAGGATCAGGTGTGCAGTCTACAGAGTTTCCACGTCTCAGAGCTCGTTCTTGTATTTTTGGGTATTTGTCAGATCACTGTGTGCGCTCTGATCGCTAAGCACACTGTGTTTCTGGATTGCCTTCATAACACCTGTCATTAGCAAACATAACAACTGCTCCTATGTACAAGAATATAACTACTATGATACTGCTCCTATGTACAAGAATATAACTACTATAATACTGGTCCCTATGTACAAGAATATAACTACTATAATACTGCCCCTATGTACAAGAATATAACTACTGTAATACTTCACCCTATGTACAAGAATATAACTACTATAATACTGGTCCCTATGTACAAGAATATAACTACTATAATACAGCTCCTATGTACAAGAATATAACTACTATAATGCTGCCCCTATGTACAAGAATATAACTACTATAATACTGCTCCTATGTACAAGAATATAACTACTATAATACTGCCCCTATGTACAAGAATATAACTACTATAATACTGCTTCCTATGTACAAGAATATAACTACTATAATACTGGTCCCTATGTACAAGAATATAACTACTATAATACTGCTTCTATGTACAAGAATATAACTACTATAATACTGCTTCCTATGTACAAGAATATAACTACTATAATACTGGTCCCTATGTACAAGAATATAACTACTATAATACTGCTTCTATGTACAAGAATATAACTACTATTCTACCGCCTCCTATGTACAAGAATATAACTACAATAATACTGCCCCTATGTACAAGAATATAACTACTATACTACCTCCTCCTATGTACAAGAATATAACTACTATAATACTGCTCCCTATGTACAAGAACATAACTACTATTCTACCGCCTCCTATGTACAAGAATATAACTACTATAATACTGCTCCCTATGTACAAGAACATAACTACTATTCTACCGCCTCCTATGTACAAGAATATAACTACGGTACTATAATACTGTTCCTATGTACAAGAATATAACTACTATTCTACCGCCTCCTATGTACAAGAATATAACTACTATAATACTGCTCCTATGTACAAGAATATAACTACAATAATACTGCCCCTATGTACAAGAATATAACTACTATACTACTGCCTCCTATGTACAAGAATATAACTACTATAATACTGCTCCCTATGTACAAGAACATAACTACTATTCTACCACTTCCTATGTACAAGAATATAACTACTATAATACTGCTCCCTATGTACAAGAATATAACTACTATAATGCTGCCCCTATGTACAAGAATATAACTACTATAATACTGCTCCTATGTACAAGAATATAACTACTATAATGCTGCCCCTATGTACAAGAATATAACTACTATAATACTGCTCCTATGTACAAGAATATAACTACTATAATACTGCCCCCTATGTACAAGAATATAACTACTATAATACTGCCCCCTATGTACAAGAATATAACTACTATAATACTGGTCCCTATGTACAAGAATATAACTACTATAATACTGCCCCTATGTACAAGAATATAACTACTATAATACTGCTTCCTATGTACAAGAATATAACTACTGTAATACTGCACCCTATGTACAAGAATATAACTACTGTAATAATGCACCCTATGTACAAGAATAGAACTACTGTAATACTGCACCCTATGTACAAGAACATAACTACTATAATACTGGTCCCTATGTACAAGAATATAACTACTATAATACTGCCCCTATGTACAAGAACATAACTACTATTCTACCGCCTCCTATGTACAAGAATATAACTACAATAATACTGCCCCTATGTACAAGAATATAACTACTATACTACCACCTCCTATGTACAAGAATATAACTACTATAATACTGCTCCTATGTACAAGAATATAACTACTATTCTACCGCCTCCTATGTACAAGAATATAACTACTATAATACTGCTCCTATGTACAAGAATATAACTACAATAATACTGCCCCTATGTACAAGAATATAACTACTATACTACTGCCTCCTATGTACAAGAATATAACTACTATAATACTGCTCCCTATGTACAAGAACATAACTACTATTCTACCACTTCCTATGTACAAGAATATAACTACTATAATACTGCCTCCTATGTACAAGAATATAACTACTATAATACTGCCCCTATATACAAGAATATAACTACTATAATGCTGCCCCTATGTACAAGAATATAACTACTATAATACTGCTCCTATGTACAAGAATATAACTACTATAATACTGCCCCCTATGTACAAGAATATAACTACTATAATACTGCCCCCTATGTACAAGAATATAACTACTATAATACTGCCCCCTATGTACAAGAATATAACTACTGTAATACTGCACCCTATGTACAAGAATATAACTACTGTAATACTGCACCCTATGTACAAGAATATAACTACTATAATACTGGTCCCTATGTACAAGAATATAACTACTATAATACTGCCCCTATGTACAAGAACATAACTACTATTCTACCGCCTCCTATGTACAAGAATATAACTACAATAATACTGCCCCTATGTACAAGAATATAACTTCTATACTACCGCCTCCTATGTACAAGAATATAACTACTATAATACTGCTCCCTATGTACAAGAACATAACTACTATTCTACCGCCTCCTATGTACAAGAATATAACTACTATAATACTGCTCCTATGTACAAGAATATAACTACTATTCTACCGCCTCCTATGTACAAGAATATAACTGCTATAATACTGCTCCTATGTACAAGAATATAACTACTATACTACTGCCTCCTATGTACAAGAATATAACTACTATAATACTGATCCCTATGTACAAGAACATAACTACTATTCTACCACTTCCTATGTACAAGAATATAACTATTATAATACTGCTCCCTATGAACAAGAATATAACTACTATAATACTGCTCCCTATGTACAAGAATATAACTACTATAATGCTGCCCCTATGTACAAGAATATAACTACTATAATGCTGCTCCCTATGTACAAGAATATAACTACTATAATACTGCTCCTATGTACAAGAATATAACTACTATAATGCTGCCCCTGTGTACAAGAATATAACTACTATAATACTGCTCCTATGTACAAGAATATAACTACTATAATACTGCCCCCTATGTACAAGAATATAACTACTATATTACTGCCCCCTATGTTCAAGAATATAACTACTATAATACTGGTCCCTATGTACAAGAATATAACTACTATAATACTGGTCCCTATGTACAAGAATATAACTACTATAATGCTGCCCCTATGTATAAGAATATAACTACTATAATACTGCTCCTATGTACAATAATATAACTACTATAATACTGGTCCCTATGTACAAGAATATAACTACTATACTACTGCCTCCTATGTACAAGAATATAACTACTATAATACTGCTCCCTATGTACAAGAACATAACTACTATTCTACCGCCTCCTATGTACAAGAATATAACTACTATAATACTGCTCCCTATGTACAAGAACATAACTACTATAATGCTGCCCCTGTGTACAAGAATATAACTACTATAATACTGCTCCTATGTACAAGAATATAACTACTATAATACTGCCCCCTATGTACAAGAATATAACTACTATAATACTGTCCCTATGTACAAGAATATAACTACTATAATACTGCCCCCTATGTACAAGAATATAACTACTATAATACTGTCCCTATGTACAAGAATATAACTACTATAATACTGCCCCCTATGTACAAGAATATAACTACTATAATACTGCCCCCTATGTACAAGAATATAACTACCGTATATACTCGAGTATAAGCCGAGATTTTCAGCCCATTTTTTTGGGCTGAAAGTCCCCCTCTCGGCTTATACTCGAGTCATATACCCGGGTGTCAGCAGGGCAGGGGGAGCGGGGGCTGTGTAGTCATACTTACCTGCTGCGGCGCGGTCCCTGCAGTCCCTGGCTTCTCCGGCGCTGCAGATTCTTCCTGCACTGAGCGGTCACATGGCACCGCTCATTACAGAAATGAATAGGCAGCTCCACCCCCATAGGGGAGGAGCCGCATATTCATTGCTGTAAATGATCGGTGCCATGTGACCGCTCAATTACAGGAAGAAGCTGCAGCGCCGGAGAAGCCAGGGACTGCAGGGACCGCGCCGCAGCAGGTAAGGGGAGCGCAACGCTATAATTACCTGCTCCTCGCTCCGGCTCCGTCTCCAGCGTCCTCTAGCAGTGACGCTCAGGTTAGAGGGCGCTGTGACGTAGTCAGTGCGCGCCCTCTGCTGAGCGTCAGTGCTGGAGACGGAGCCGCACGAGGAGCAGGTAATTATTGAAAGCGCCGGCGTCCTGAGAAGAGAGGTGAGTATGTGATTTTTTTTTTTTTTATGGCAGCACCAGCAGCATTCTAAGGAGCACCTATGGGGCCATAAAGGTGCAGAGCATATATGGGGCACAGCATTATAAGGAGCACCTATGGGGCCATAATCAAAGGTGCAGAGCATATAAGGGGCACAGCATTATAAGGAGCATCTATGGGGCCATAAAGGTGCAGAGCATATATGGGGCACAGCATTATAAGGAGCACCTATAGGGCCATAAAGGTGCAGAGCATATATGGGGCACAGCATTATAAGGAGCACCTATGGGGCCATAAAGGTGCAGAGCATATATGGGGCACAGCATTATAAGGAGCATTTATGGGGCCATAATCAAAGGTGCAGAGCATTCTATATAGCACAGTTGTATATGGAGCATCTATGGGGCAATAATGAACGGTATGGAGCATCTATTTTTATTTTTGAAATTCACCGGTAGCTGCTGCATTTTCTACCCTAGGCTTATACTCGAGTCAATAAGTTTTCCCAGTTTTTTGTGGCAAAATTAGGGGGGTCGGCTTATACTCGAGTATATACGGTACTATAATACTGGTCCCTATGTACAAGAATATAACTACTATAATACTGGTCCCTATGTACAAGAATATAACTACTATAATACAGCTCCTATGTACAAGAATATAACTACTATAATGCTGCCCCTATGTATAAGAATATAACTACTATAATACTGCTCCTATGTACAATAATATAACTACTATAATACTGGTCCCTATGTACAAGAATATAACTACTATAATACAGCTCCTATGTACAAGAATATAACTACTATAATACTGCTCCTATGTACAAGAATATAACTACTATAATACTGCTCCTATGTACAAGAATATAACTACTATAATACTGCTCCTATGTACAAGAATATAACTACTATAATACTGCTCCTATGTACAAGAATATAACTACTATAATACTGCTCCTATGTACAAGAATATAACTACAATAATACTGCCCCTATGTACAAGAATATAACTACTATACTACCGCCTCCTATGTACAAGAATATAACCACTATAATACTGCTCCCTATGTACAAGAACATAACTACTATTCTACCGCCTCCTATGTACAAGAATATAACTACAATAATACTGCCCCTATGTACAAGAATATAACTACTATACTACCGCCTCCTATGTACAAGAATATAACCACTATAATACTGCTCCCTATGTACAAGAACATAACTACTATTCTACCACTTCCTATGTACAAGAATATAACTACTATAATACTGCTCCCTATGTACAAGAATATCACTACTATAATACTGCTCCCTATGTACAAGAATATAACTACTATAATGCTGCCCCTATGTACAAGAATATAACTACTATAATACTGCTCCTATGTACAAGAATATAACTACTATAATGCTGCCCCTGTGTACAAGAATATAACTACTATAATACAGCTCCTATGCACAAGAATATAACTACTATAATGCTGCCCCTATGTATAAGAATATATCTACTATAATACTGCTCCTATGTACAAGAATATAACTACTATAATACTGCTTCCTATGTACAAGAATATAACTACTATAATACTGCCCCCTATGTACAAGAATATAACTACTATAATACTGCCCCCTATGTACAAGAATATAACTACTATAATACTGCCCCTATGTACAAGAATATAACTACTATAATACTGCCCCCTATGTACAAGAATATAACTACTATAATACCGCCACTATGTACAAGAATATAAATACTATTATACTGCCCCCTATGTACAAGAATATGGCTACAATAATACCGCCACTATGTACAAGAATATAAATACTATAATACTGCTCCTATGTACAAGAATATAACTACTATAATACTGCCCCCTATGTACAAGAATATAACTACTATAATACCGCCACTATGTACAAGAATATAAATACTATAATACTGCTCCTATGTACAAGAATATAACTACTATAATACTGCCCCCTATGTACAAGAATATAACTACTATAATACTGCCACTATGTACAAGAATATAAATACTATTATACTGCCCCCTATGTACAAGAATATGGCTACAATAATACCGCCCCCGTTGTGAATGATTGGTAGTCTTTCAGATGTATTGAGTATTTGTATTTTGGGTTATTTCCGTCACTGTATATTGTGGAGTTGTTATTTTGGCAGTTTCCCGTATACTGTAGTGGAGCATATTTCTCGTGGTAATGTGGCGGTCCGCGCCTGTGGTCGGCACTGGCGGCTGTATAGTAATCACCGCGGACGCCCCTGGCCGCAGCCTCAGATTAATCTGTTTCTTGTCCTCCCTGCTATATAAATACAGATTCGCTCTGACGTTCCCAAACATTGCCTTTGCGTCCCCTGCTGACCGCGGCTTCACATTTGTCAGAATCGTCTATAAAACCTGCAGCCCAGAGATGTCGGCTAATGAAAAGCTGATGGAGCGTAATATCGACATCCATCACCTCCTTGTACAATCTGTATTTCCTCCTTTCTCGGCCGGGGACTGTGGGGAAATTAGCACCATTCTCGCTTTATATACAGTAACGTGCAGGAATTAGGCGGCGTTTACCTCTGACAATGGCGCTCCGTTTTCCTCCCTGCACCGGGGGCTTTTCCCTTGTGGCGGGCATTAATTCACACATCTGAATGAGGTTGGGGACTGCGAGGAGAGACGCTGACCCCATTACTGTAAATGGGGTCACCTCTCATGTCTGTGCGCCACGCTGGACTAGAGATTATGGATCGTAACATCAATTCCTGATGCAATTTCATGGACCTCCGGGGTCCCATTGCAGGGCCAGTGATCGGCCCGAGTGTGAATTACGCCCAGGAACGCTTCTCCTCGCTCCCCGGACACTTTAGATTGAGCTTAAAGTGATTGTCCTCCTTTACCACCTTTTCCCCGGATTCTGTGCTGATTCATTTCCCAATGCATCCTCATATAGATCTGATACAGAGTTCCAAATCCCCTGCACCGAGATGGTTAGATAACCAAATTCTGCCTTCCTGCAGCTGCCACTAGGGGGAGCTCACTGCATACAGTTTCTACATTAAGCTCTATGACAGCACCGAGATGGTTAGATAACCAAATTCTGCCTTCCTGCAGCTGCCACTAGGGGGAGCTCACTGCATACAGTTTCTACATTAAGCTCTATGACAGCACAGTATGCAGTGAGCTCCCTCTGGTGGCTGCAGGCGGGAGTTATGGAGCTTTGTATCTGAAAACTCAGGCTCCTTTAAAGGTAATAATTAGATTTTTTTCTGCTGGGAACAGTCTGTGCTGTATAGTCAGATGATGGCTGATTAACCCCTCCACAGCCCTGCAGCTCGCGATCTGCTTCACACAATGTTTATGGAACTGCTTTTTAAGCAATTTTTGTTTTGTTTTTGTACTCGAGCGCATTTGTTTCAGGGGGCAGCGTCTGATGTTGAATGTACACGATCCTCAAAGTGGGCAATCCCCAGCATGGGGGGGGGAGGGTGTTAAATATCTAGTGATTGTGGATTTAAAGGGATTGTACAGATTGGGAAAGCGTGGGTTGTATCAGGGCGTTAAAGCCAAGTAAATGTTATTACACTCAACCTATGGACGGATGCAGCGCTGGTTTTGTATCTTGTCGGCCATGTTTTTAAAGTCTTAAAATGCTGAGAGCCCCAATTCTTCCTGCTTATGTCCTACTAGATCATTGGCTTGTAACATTTGGGACTCCTCCCTTGACTCTAGAATTTAGCATTTTTCACCCATCCAATGAATTTGTAAAGAAATAAAAAAATAAAATAAAAAAAAAAAAAATTTGGGCTGGTGTACCAGTTTAAAAACAGAGCTGTGAATCATCCTACTGCCCGGCCCAGAGTCGGCTGCCTAGCATGGTGCCCAGCAGAGGGCGCAGCGGTGGTCGCACACATCCATCTCCTGATGAATCCTGTTAGTGCCCCCCACCAGGATCAGAAGCCCCCTGGATGCGCTGTAATTCCCGCTGTATTTTCTCCCCATCTCTTCTATGGACTCCAGTCCAGAAGTCGATGTGTTTACCCATTTTTTGCTCTCATTTTCCTCCCAGAAAATTACCTCTGCTAATCTGCCCTTGCATCGGCTCTAATCACATTAGGGAATTGATAGCAGTTCAGCTGTATAATGCAAATATGCAATTTCAGTAAAAGGGTAATCACTTTTAGATGTTCGCTGCTGCTCGGTAATTGCTGCCGGTGCGTTTTTAAAGGTGTAGCCCTATTTAAGAACAAGCCGTCAGTGCGGGGGTAATGGGCAGGAGGCGCTCAGCCATATAATAGTGGCCGCTATTTATAACATTCCTTTAATAATTCAGTGCCCCTTTTACACGTTTGCAAAAGTCCGGGGACATCAATGTCTGCATGAACCCAGCTATGAAATGAATCAATCACATCGTTATTTACTGTAGTCACAGCCAAAGCTGCATTCACAAATTTGTTTTCCTCTTTTCCGTTTTGCAAGATGGGCCCCTGCTGCTTCAGAGGCTGCTGTGCGGTTACCCCAGGAGAACGTAGCGCTTCCATCAGGCTCCGGCCCACTAGACGTATGTGCGAGCCACAAGGAAAGGCAAATATATTATACTAGATGGTGGGCCGATTCTAACGCATCGGGTATTCTAGGAGCGGCCATTTTCTTCCGGACTGTGCCCATCGCTGATTGGTCGTGGCTGTTTTGACGCAACCAATCAGCGACTTGGATTTCCTTGACAGACAGAGGCCGCGACCAATGAATATCCGTGACAGAAAGAAGGACAGACAGAAAGACAGAAGTGACCCTTAGATATATATATATATATATATATATATATATATATATATATATATATATATATATATATATATATATATATATATATATATAATATAATTTTAGTACACACAACACAGAAATATAAAATTTATATTGTGAATATATATGAACATTTTTATATATCTGTGTTTGTATATTAGAACAAATTTATATATATATATATATATATATATATATATATATATATATATATATATATATATATATATATATATATATATATATATATATATATATATAATTTATTTTGTTTCCCATCCACCCCAGAGATATCTTTAGCCTTTTAAAGAGTAATTAAACTTTTTTTTTATTGTCTCCATAAAAAGCCATGATTAAAGTAATTCTTTCATTGTTTAGTTCATGCTTCTTTTGGAAGCTGCTTAGAACTGCTGCTCTAGCAAGAATCCATATTCACACTATTTGTTAACACCCTCTCTGAGTGAGTTTCTCTGCTCCCTCCTTCCACCCTCAGACAGTTAAAAGAATGTACGGTAAATTGCATTTGTGACGATATTTTTTTGCTACAGCAGCAGATCAAAGCAAAGTGTAAAAGAACATGGACTAGGCAGTTGAAAAAGCACTTTCAGCATGGGGTTTGACAGAGATGGAAGTAAAGTAATGGAGTATATTACAAAGATTCCTAGCTTTGCAGAGGCTGATCAATAATGAAACAAACACAAGTTAAGTTACTTTGTAACAATATGTGCTGTGGCCAACAATAAAGAGCTCCGCTGTCCATTGCTTCGGCTGAAGGTGAGGAGCTTTCCTTGTTTTCAGTGCATTCATGGCCATCCTAAGCATACATGTATTATAGGTCAGGACTATGTCAGTCAGCATAGTTTTGCCAGCAGAATTATGAATGCAGCTCTGGATGTGACTGGAGTCTCAGTTCATGTTGAGAAGAGCAAATCTATTCACCATAATATATAGTTTTAACCTGTAAAATGGTGTTCATAGTTTCTCTTCCAGTCCGGTTAATAATTGATGCAGTTCGTAGCTTTCAGGCCGTAGCAGAAAAGAAGAACTCCGGGAGCGCAGGATTTGCAGCATGTGATTTTCTGGAAGTACTTCACATAAAAGCTATTTTTCTAAAGTTCGAGTCCAGATTCTTGGAGAATCAGCACAAAGCACGCGTACAAAGTGATGCATATTTAAAGGGTTCTTACCGAGGAGACAAAACCATAGCGCTCCCTCCCTTTATCCAATATTCATTATATTGTGGGCGCCGTACCTTTAAGAGAACAGACAGTCAGTTCAACCAAGGTACAGTATATGAGATAAAATATTGATAAAGGTGATCCATTGTGCGGAGGGGTCACTGTGGATCACCAGGCCTGGGTCTGCAGCGGTTGTGGGTTGCATCATGCTGGGACTTGTAGTTTTCCAGCCTGCTGGAGACTGGAGCGATCCTGTCAGTAGATCACAGCATCACTGATGGTGACTATTCAAAAGAAGCCTCGTCTTCTGCTCATCCTGATCCTCCTGGTTCTTGAATATATTCAGTAGAGATGTGAATGTAGTTTCTGCAGCACGGGCATGGATTTCTGCATGCCCCATTGAGGTGAATGGGAGCGTCCCAGAATGTCTGCACACGAGAGGTCGGCGCGTAGTCCGGGTTTATCCACACAGTATCCAAAGCTGTTGCAAAAATCTTGGCATAACCAAAATGTGTAAGTAAGGGGATTAGATTGGGGGCATGATGTAAATTAGCGCATGTTGTGTACAGCGCTGCGGTATATGTCGGCATCTCCAGCACTGCTATCAGAGGTGGTGACGCAGCCGTCCTCTCCGCAGTCTGAGTTACTATGTAATCATGTCCTCTTTTTTGCAGAGGCTCCGCAGAAGGCCGAGGAGGCTGCAGTCGAGCCGTTCACGGACTCGTCCCTCTTCGCACATTGGGGTCAGGACCTGAGCCCGGAGCACAGGAGGGTCGCCCTGAAGCAGTTCCAGTACTACGGCTACAACGCTTATCTGAGTGACCGGTTACCCCTGGACAGACCCCTCCCGGACCTCCGACCCGCCGGGTGAGTAGCGATATACAAGTCTTCATTTCACCGACGTGTATCTACCCATAAGACCATGGCCACCAATATAAAAACCTCCATTCTTTACACTGCAGCCTGCATTCAAGATTAAAGGAAGCTTCTGTCCTGGTTTTACAACTAAATACTGTTTTTTCACCCATTTTTTAATAAAAGTATTAGACCCCTGTAAGACGTGCATGAGTGCATAAATGTGCAGCACAAAAGTTACCTGCAAGAAACCTCCTCATAGAGTGACGCTGCCCAGCGATCAGCAGTTATCACCCGGGCGAGCGCCACACATCTGCCACCAACTATTCCTCTGGACCCCACTCAGTACAGATACATGGTTGGGTCAAGGTAGCCAGACCATCTGTTCGCCTCTGCTTCCTTTCTCAGATGCCTCTGCTCTGCCCTCCATCCATCCCCTGGATGCCCCTGCTCCCCCTCCATCCACCCCCAGATGCCTCTGCTCCCCCTCCATCCATCCTCCGGATTCCTCTGCTCCCCCTCCATCCACCCCCAGATGCCTATGCTCCCCCTCCATCCATCCTCCGGATTCCTCTGCTCTCTCTCCATGCATCCCCAGATGCCTCTGCTCCCCCTCCATCCATCCTCCGGATTCCTCTGCTCCCCCTCCATCCATCCTCTGGATTCCTCTGCTCCCCCTCCATCCACCCCCTGGATGCCTCTGCTCCCCCTCCATCCACACCCTGGATGCCTCTGCTCCCCCTCCATCCATCCCCTGGATGCCTCTGCTCTCCCCTCCATCCATCCATCCCCTGGATGCCTCTGCTCCCCCTCCATCCATCCCCTGGATGCCTCTGCTCTCCCCTCCATCCACCCCCCAGATGCCTATGCTCCCCCTCCATCCATCCCCTGGTGCCTCTGCTCCCCCTCCATCCATCCTCCGGATTCCTCTGCTCTCTCTCCATGCATCCCCAGATGCCTCTGCTCCCCCTCCATCCATCCTCCGGATTCCTCTGCTCCCCCTTCATCCATCCTCTGGATTCCTCTGCTCCCCCTCCATCCATCCCTTGGCCGCCTCTGCTCCCCCTCCATCCATCCTCTGGATTCCTCTGCTCCCCCTCCATCCATCCCTTGGCCGCCTCTGCTCCCCCTCCATCCACCCCCTGGATGCCTCTGCTCCCCCGTCCATCCATCCCCTGGATGCCTCTGCTCTCCCCTCCATCCATCCCCTGGATGCCTCTGCTTCCCCTCCATCCATCCCCTGGATGCCTCTGCTCCCCCTCCATCCACCCCCTGGATGCCTCTGCTCCCCCGTCCATCCATCCCCTGGATGCCTCTGCTCTCCCCTCCATCCATCCCCTGGATGCCTCTGCTTCCCCTCCATCCATCCCCTGGATGCCTCTGCTCCCCCTCCATCCATCCTCCGGATTCCTCTGCTCCCCCTCCATCCATCCTCTGGATTCCTCTGCTCCCCCTCCATCCACACCCTGGATGCCTCTGCTCCCCCTCCATCCACACCCTGGATGCCTCTGCTCCCCCTCCATCCATCCCCTGAATGCCTCTGCTCTCCCCTCCATCCATCCCCTGGATGCCTCTGTTCCCCCTCCATCCATCCCCTGGATGCCTCTGCTCTCCCCTCCATCCACCCCCCGGATGCCTCTGCTCCCCCTCCATCCATCCCCCGGATTCCTCTGCTCCCCCTCCATCCACCCCCAGATGCCTATGCTCCCCCTCCATCCATCCTCCGGATTCCTCTGCTCTCTCTCCATGCATCCCCAGATGCCTCTGCTCCCCCTCCATCCATCCTCCGGATTCCTCTGCTCCCCCTCCATCCATCCTCTGGATTCCTCTGCTCCCCCTCCATCCATCCCTTGGCCGCCTCTGCTCCCCCTCCATCCACCCCCTGGATGCCTCTGCTCCCCCGTCCATCCATTCCATGGATGCCTCTGCTCTCCCCTCCATCCATCCCCTGGATGCCTCTGCTTCCCCTCCATCCACCCCCCGGATGCCTCTGCTCCCCCTCCATCCATCCCCAGGACGCTTCTGCTCCCCCTCCATCCATCCCCCGGACTCTTCTGCTTCCCTTCCGTTTTCCTTCCCCCGGACGCCTCTGCTCCCCCTCCATCCATCCTCGGATGCCTCTGCTCCCCCTCCATACTCCATCCCCCAGACGCCTCTGCTCCCCCTCCGTTCTCCATCCCTCGGCTGCCTCTGCTCCCCCTCCGTTCTCCATCCCTACGGCTGCCTCTGCTCCCCATCCATTCCCGGGCCGCCTCTGCTCCTCCTCCGTCCCCCGGCCGCCTCTGCTCCCCCTCCATCCCCCGGACGCCCCTGCTCCCCCTCCGTCCTCATCCCCCGGGTGCCTCTGCTCCCCCTCCATCCATCCCCCGGACGCCTCTGCTCCCCATCCAGGTCTTGGACGTTGCCTCTTCTTCCCCTCCGTCCTCCATCCCCCAGACGCTTCTGCTTCCTTCCCCCAGATGCCACTGCTTCTCCCCAGCCCTGCCTAAACTTGCAACATCTCATCTCCCACAGGAAGGATTAGCCATGTTGGATTTAAACATGTTCAATCCTTCTTTTCACTGGACCTCTGTTGTTGGGACAAATTCTGGACTCCCTCAGTTCATGTACATAATGCCAATGGGCGTTTTTATAGAAGGGTCCCCAAGTGCGGAGCCCACACTCCAGGATATCCCCTGACAGGTCTCGCCCGTGGAGCACTGATTCCCCAGTTGCCACCTCCTCTTGGCAGCCCAGTACCAGGATCCGGCTGTGCCCGGTACCTGGATTCCAGGATCTTTCTGTGCCTGGTACCCGGGATTCCATGATCTTTCTGCGCCCGGTACCGGGATTCCAGGATCCCGCTGCGCCCAGTACCTGGATTCCATGATCTTTCTGCGCCCGGTACCTGGATTCCAGGATCTTTCTGCGCCCGGTACCGGGATTCCAGGATCTTTCTGCGCCCGGTACCGGGATTCCAGGATCTTTCTGCGCCCGGTACTTGGATTCCAGGATCTTTCTGCACCCAGTACCAGGATTCCAGGATCTTTCTGCGCCCAGTACCGGGATTCCAGGATCCCTCTTCACCCGCTACTAGGATTCCAGGATCCTCTGGGCCCGGTACTGGGATTCCAGGATCCCTCTGGCTTCACATTGTTGTTGATGTTCCCACATCAGATTAAAGGAAATTTCAGAACTTTCCGCATTTGGATCCTTCTCTTCTTTCTTGAGGAAATGTTGTCTCTTTAATTACTTCTTGTCCTCATTATCCCCCTTAGCTGCCGGCTGCTTTCTCCTCTCTGTACGCAGCACGTCCCTCCATGATGGCCGCCTGTCACTCTGCTGCACTCACTCACTTTGATTTAGGTTTATGGCAGAGAAATGCTTAGAAAGGGGAAAAAGGAATTGATGTGGGATGACGCTCGTCTCCTCTCGCTCTCTCCTGTCTGCTGGAAGCTGCGGGTGCCCTCTCCATCACTTTATAGACCTTCGCCACTTCTTCCCCCACTTCTGGAGCGGCATCACATCCTGTGCTACAGTCACATCCAGAGCTGCATCCATAGTTCTGCTGGATCGCGGTGAAACCTCACGTGTTACTTCTGCCCCCTACTGGTTCATTCTGTGAAGAGCGGGCTGCTGTTTTGCATTACAGGAGATGTAGTGATCACATCAGTCCTCCCTCCATACACTCACAGCAACCAATCTGAAAAAGCAGAGCTGCAGTGTAAAGCATGGGGATGGGGTTACATATATATTTTGTGATTTATAATTAAATATTAAGTACTGAAAAAAAAATTGTACAAAAGGATCGTGGGAAATCTGCATTAACTCCTGGATGTACCGTCTTTGTCGCTGAATGTGTTGTTTGCCGGTAATAAATCGCAGGTGTTTCCACTTCCAGCTCCAGCGGTTCGGTGAGGCGTGCAGCTGTGCTGAAATATTGATAATATGAACTGGAGGCGACGTGTGCGACATTCAGAACTTATAAATCAACCTATCCCAGGTTAGCGTTTTCCACAAGAACAAACTATACCCCCTGTCCGAGGCTTCTCATCCAGCCAGAAATCCTGCTTTGCTCTGATGAGGAGCAAACGCCCCGAAACACGTGTCTAGATAAGAAGCCAAGCCAGACACTCCATTTACAAAGTCGTGGTCAGGCCATCTTGGATTCCTACCTCCAGTCGGAGGCGCTAGAGTTCTTGTCCACTTCTTCTCTGGGAATTTAAATATGCAGAGACCCCCTTCAGAGGAGCAGTGCATGGCCTATAAGTCTCCACACGGAGATTCAGTTACCGGTTTGTTCGGAGCATGAACTGCGCTCAGTGTACTAACAGATTAAACACCTTATAAATGAATCAACAGTATTGACCAAACGCCCACAGCGACACAGAGTATTTAAGGAGCATTTCTGGCCGATTCTAGAGACCTGTTTATCACTTGGTGTGATTGTCTCACATGTGAGCGACATAAGGTCCATTCACACTGCGCAATTATCGCTCGTTTCCTGTAAACCGACCGCCGATCACCTGATGAATGAGCAAAACTAATGTTCGTCTGGTGTAAACATCACCTGTGCTGTCGAGAACCATGGCAGTCTGTGCTCAGTGAGCAATCGATCACCACTGGGCAGCGCTCATAGCAATCCGGCTAGAGGTCTGCTGCAGACCCCGTGTTGTCATGCCAACCCGTTGGTAACTTGAGGTCATGTGACACAGGCGCCGATGGACGGGATTAGTCATGCGCTTCTGGTGCGTTCACACTAAGAGATTAATGGCGGCATTTACCGGTTGACAAGTGCGGGTGGATCGTTAATCCACTCGCGGCTGTTAGGGGCACATGTCAGCTGTTCAAAACAGCTGACATGTGCCAGGAAAGATGTGGGCTCAGCGCTGGATCCCACATCAAAGGGAGTGACACGACATGCATCGAACATGTATGGCGCATGTCATGAAGGGGCTATTGCAGCAAAATTGGGCTGTTAAAATGCAACCAAGGGAACTGCAGCTTAGCAGGCTGTATCAAACAACATGAGATTAGATGCAGCAGCTCGGCCATCTGTATCACACATGATAGGAATAGATACACAAACTCCACAGACTGTATCACATATAATGGGATTAGATGCACAATTCAGCACTCTGTTCACACAGAAGATTAGATACTTGGCTCAGTACGCTGTATCGTAAATTAGATTATATGCACTGCTCAGCACACTGTATCACACATAATATTAGATACACAGCTCAGAAGACCGTATCACGCCGTTTAGATACACCACTCAGCACACTGTATCCCACATAAGATTAGATGCACATCTCCGCACATTGTATCACACAAGATTAGATACACAGCTCAGCAGTGCTCTAGGTACAGGTTTCCTCTCGGCTGATGACTTTTCAGAACTTTTTCTCTGTATGACATGGTGACCTCCTCCCCCGTCGCGCTGCCCCTTTAAGGGGACCTGTAATGGTGACTGCGCCCTCGGTTCCTTGAACCTCACACGAGTTCTTTCTCCGCGAACACTAAGAATTAATGGAACCGCGGTGTCCGTCGCCATGGTTACCAGCACTTTTGCGCAGACATTCTTCCTCTCAAGGTTGTTTTTCATTTTCCGAAGCGAACAATGCGGCCGCTCGGTGTTATAGCCACACAATGTGGCGGCTGCCGGGGACGTCGTACATTAGCGCCTGTCACTCCTGGCCCCGGGGGTGACGTTCCGCCATTACTCTGCGAGCGGAAATATTTGCGGTAAATACATCTCTGCAGATTTACTGTACGAGCCGGGGAACAAAGCCGCGCACGCAATGTTCCACACATCCAGCTGTTGTATCTGCGAGCTACCGGAACAAGCGCCCGGGGGCAGGGACCACCGGAGACGTCGTCTTTCCCCGTATCACGATAATGGCGCTGAATCGCTAGTATGGGCGAGAAGATTGTACAGTTAGCGCCAATTTGTTACCTACAAAAGCTGCATTAGTCGCTGACCGATGTCTGCGCTCACAAGATCCTGCTGCTGCACATTCACGAGATGTTCAGATCCTGAGCGCTAACAGGAAAGCAGCAGCAAAGTTATCAGTGAAGCTTTTTGGGGGAAAAAACCCTTTAAGGCTTATGTGCACACATTATATACACATATGTACAGGTCCTTCTCAAAAAATTAGCATATAGTGTTAAATTTCATTATTTACCATAATGTAATGATTACAATTAAACTTTCATATATTACAGATTCATTATCCACCAACTGAAATTTGTCAGGTCTTTTATTGTTTTAATACTGATGATTTTGGCATACAACTCCTGATAACCCAAAAAACCTGTCTCAATAAATTAGCATATCAAGAAAAGGTTCTCTAAACGACCTATTACCCTAATCTTCTGAATCAACTAATTAACTCTAAACACATGCAAAAGATACCTGAGGCTTTTATAAACTCCCTGCCTGGTTCATTACTCAAAACCCCCATCATGGGTAAAGGTACTGTCACACTAGACGATATCGCTAGCGATCCGTGACGTTGCAGCGTCCTCGCTAGCGATATCGTCCAGTGTGACAGGCAGCAGCGATCAGGCCCCTGCTGGGAGATCGCTGGTCGGGGAAGAAAGTCCAGAACTTTATTTCGTCGCTGGACTCCCCGTAGACATCGCTGAATCGGCGTGTGTGACACCGATTCAGCGATGTCTTTGCTGGTAACCAGGATAAACATCGGGTAACTAAGCGCAGGGCCGCGCTTAGTAACCCGATGTTTACCCTGGTTACCATCCTAAAAGTAAAAAAACAAACACTACATACTTACCTACAGCCGTCTGTCCTCCAGCGCTGTGCTCTGCTCTCCTCCTGCTCTGGCTGTGAGCGTCGGTCAGCCGGAAAGCAGAGCGGTGACGTCACCGCTCTGCTTTCTGGCTGCCCGGCGCTCACAGCCAGACCAGAGAAGCAGAGCGCCGAGGACAGACAGCGGTAGGTAAGTATGTAGTGTTTGTTTTTTTTTACTTTTTAGGATGGTAACCAGGGTAAACATCGGGTTACTAAGCGCGGCCCTGCGCTTAGTTACCCGATGTTTACCCTGGTTGCCGGGGACCTCGGGATCGTTGGTCGCTGGAGAGCGGTCTGTGTGACAGCTCTCCAGCGACAAAACAGCGACGCTGCAGCGATCCGGATCGTTGTCGGTATCGCTGCAGCGTCGATATGTGTGACGGTACCTTAAGACTAGCGACCTGACAGATGTCAAGAAGGCCATCATTGACACCCTCAAGCAAGAGGGTAAGACCCAGAAAGAAATTTCTCAACAATTAGGCTGTTCCCAGAGTGCTGTATCAAGGCACCTCAATGGTAAGTCTGTTGGAAGGAAACAATGTGGCAGAAAACGCTGTACAACGAGAAGAGGAGACCGGACCCTGAGGAAGATTGTGGAGAAGGACCGATTCCAGACCTTGGGGAACCTGAGGAAGCAGTGGACTGAGTCTGGTGTGGAAACATCCAGAGCCACCGTGCACAGGCGTGTGCAGGAAATGGGCTACAGGTGCCGCATTCCCCAGGTAAAGCCACTTTTGAACCATAAACAGCGGCAGAGGCGCCTGACCTGGGCTACAGAGAAGCAGCACTGGACTGTTGCTAAGTGGTTCCAAGTACTTTTTTCTGATGAAAGCAAATTTTGCATGTCATTCGGAAATCAAGGTGCCAGAGTCTGGAGGAAGACTGGGGAGAAGGAAATGCCAAAATGCCTGAAGTCCAGTGTCAAGTACCCACAGTCAGTGATGGTGTGGGGTGCCATGTCAGCTGCTGGTGTTGGTCCACTGTGTTTCATCAAGGGCAGGGTCAATGCAGCTAGCTATCAGGAGATTTTGGAGCACTTCATGCTTCCATCGGCTGAAATGCTTTATGGAGATGAAGATTTCATTTTTCAGCACGACCTGGCACCTGCTCACAGTGCCAAAACCACTGGTAAATGGTTTACTGACCATGGTATTACTGTGCTCAATTGGCCTGCCAACTCTCCTGACCTGAACCCCATAGAGAATCTGTGGGATATTGTGAAGAGAAAGTTGAGAGACGCAAGACCCAACACTCTGGATGAGCTTAAGGCCGCTATTGAAGCATCCTGGGCCTCCATAACATCTCAGCAGTGTCACAGGCTGATTGCCTCCATGCCACGCCGCATTGAAGCAGTCATTTCTGCCAAAGGATTCCCGACCAAGTATTGAGTGCATAACTGAACATTATTATTTGATGGTTTTTTTGTTTGTTATTAAAAAACACTTTTATTTGATTGGATGGGTGAAATATGCTAATTTATTGAGACAGGTTTTTTGGGTTATCAGGAGTTGTATGCCAAAATCATCAGTATTAAAACAATAAAAGACCTGACAAATTTCAGTTGGTGGATAATGAATCTATAATATATGAAAGTTTAATTGTAATCATTACATTATGGTAAATAATGAAATTTAACACTATATGCTAATTTTTTGAGAAGGACCTGTATGTGCTCGATGGTGGAAGTTACTTCTGCAGCAATGTCCCCATGACAACACTCCCTGTCAGCGCAGTCATAGGAACATTATGCATCTCCCCTCTCCCCGCTTCATGGATTTCACAGTCCTTTTCATAAAGACAGGCGAAACTATGAACAGGAGAAGACGGTGAAGTGGTTTTCGCGCAATGCTGCTCTTGGTTGATCAGTGGAGATGTCCAAATGCAGGAGAAAAAATCCTAAAAGTAATCAATAAGAGACAAGGCAAATAATTACTGATGTGTCTCCTATTTCTTAAATACTCTGTGCTGTGCTGGCGACCCTACTCCATAAATGATGAATCTGTCTATAACCTCCCACAAGATCAATACGTTGCTGAAATGCTCTGTGCTGCTAGAAGAACTTGCTCCTTCCCACTATGTAACTCCCAAACTGTGACCTACTGGTATTCTAGCTCACGCCTCTCCTGAAATACTCTGTGCTACTGGGTAAATTGCAGCATCCACTATATAATTTCCAGAGTGCGACCTACCACAGGAGCAGAAATCTCCTCTCCTGAAATACTCTGTGCTTTTGTACGAGCCCCTGCTTCACCCAGTGTGTCCTCTCATAAAATCGGCACACTCCTAACCTGAAATACTGTGCTGTTAATAGATACTGCTCCTACCACTAAGGTATCGCTCCCACTACGCCGAGTTCAATGCACCAATGTTATTCGATGAGGCAGTGTTCCTGTAAGTTTTTCCTCAGCTGGAATGTGACAAATCACCGCTACCATTACCCCGATTACCACCGCACCAGGGCAAATGGGAAAGGCACTAGAATTAGCTCATCTAATGTGATGCGCCAATTCTGGGCTGGCCGCGGGCTGGTATATTGAGGCTGGGTAGGGCTAAATCACCATGCACCTTCCCAGCCTGATAATATAAGCCCACGGCTGTCTGCTTTACCTTGCAGACCCTCGGCCAACTCTTCAGGATGAACATCAGACAGATTTTTCTTTTTCTATTTTTCACGAATGTGAGAAAGACCTAATAGGGCACGTAGACAGGGGTTACCTTCATGAGAAAACTCCTTTCTGGGACCTCACTCAAGATCTACACTTTCCTCCCCTGAAGTGCTCTGTGGGTATTTTGATGAATATATGCTTCTCTCTGTACATTTCAATGAAAATTTCTGTTGGATAAACCCAAAATGTAGCGGTCCAGATGTCTAAATGCCGCACACGTTGCTATCACTTAAACAGCCCCCCAGCTCCTATTATTCCTATTTCAGCGCACCTGCACCTGTGATGCCGAGCTGCTGGAGCGTACCGAAATGGAAGCACCTGCTCGATTTACATTTATCAGTCCCAGGAAAGGGGCACAATGAAAAGTAACTGTATAGGTCGCGCAAGTTCACTCCGGCAGCAAAGGAGTTAATGCAGATTTCCGATCCCATGTTCTGCAGCCTGTAGCTGTCCAGGAGCTACAAGTACCAGCATGCTGAGGTTAGGACAGAACCTGTGGGTGAAATCATGCATGCAGATATGTTGCAGGCATCCACGCATCTGCTGCAGACACAGCGGCCTTCACATGATAGGGTGGATTTAGAGTTCTAGAGGTTTCTGCAAGAAATCTGCCGCATGTGAACACTGCCTGAAGTCGGGTTCAAACGTCGCGCCCGTGATGCTTGTGCTTTCCCATGGTTTTTCAACATCATCCCAAAACTGGTGCGAAAAAAAAATTCGCAATTTGTAAATCTAATGTAATAACCACTGGAGAGTCATGTGATGTAGTCCTGCACACGACTGTCCTGAAATACCCCGTGCTGCTGGGAGGCCCATTTGGAGAACCTGGTTGAGGTGTAACAGTCTGGAATTCTGTGAAGCCCACCGTTACATTGTATATACCTTTTATATGACCAGTCTGTGTTACAGGACATTTCATAATCCGGCATCTGGGCCCTTTAATTCTGGATAAACGAATGTCACTTGTCGTATGTCTGCAGAGGAGACCCCATGACAACACTGCCTGGAAAGAATTCTAACATTGATAACGTTACGTTTCTGTTATTTCCCCCAATAGCTGCAAGAACCTGACGTATCCGGATCATCTGCCCCAGGTCAGCATCGTCTTCATCTTCGTGAATGAGGCTCTGTCCGTCATCCTGCGCTCCATCCATTCTGCCATTGACAGGACGCCCACAGAACTTCTCAAGGAAATCATCTTGGTGGACGACAACAGCAATAATGGTGGGTCCTAGGGGGGCTCGGATCTGTGAGGGGGGGACTCTAGTGTAGTCTAGGGGGGATGGCGTCTTCAGAGGCGGAGGCAGTGTAGGACCTGGAGTCAGATCTCGCTCTGATCTGTAGGTAAATGTTCCTAGGAGCTGACAATCTAATCTCTCTACTTCACATACGCTGATTTACAGGTGCATGTCACAAAATTAGAATATCATCAAAAAGTTAATTTATTTCAGTTCAATACAAAATGTGAATCTCATATATTATATAGTCATTACAAAAGAGTGCTCTATTTCAAGTGTTTATTTCTGTTAATGTTGATGATTATGGCTTACAGCCAATGAGTCATTATCTCAGTAAATTAGAATACTTTATAACACCAGCTTGAAAAATGATTTTAAAATCCGAAATGTTGGCCTACTGAAATGTATGTTCAGTAAATGCTCCTTTTGCATCAATTACTGCATCAATGCGACGTGGTATGGAGGCGATCAGCCTGTGGCACTGCTGAGGGGTTATGGAAGCCCAGGTTGCTTTGATAGCAGCCTTCAGTACGTCAGCATTGTTGGGTCTGGTGTCTCTCATCTTCTTGACAATACCCCATAGATTCTCTATGGGGTTAAGGTCAGGCGAGTTTGCTGCCAACCAAGCACAGTGATACTGTTGTTTGTAAACCAGGTATTGGTACTTTTGGCCGTGTGGACAGGTGCCAAGTCCTGCTGGAGAATGAAGTTTCCATCTCCAAATAGTTTGTCAGCAGAGGGAAGCATGAAGTGCTCTAAAATTTTCTGGTGGACGGCTGCGCTGACTTTGATCTTGATAAAACACAGTGGACCTACACCGGCAGATGGCATGGCTCCACAAACCATCACTGATTGTGGAAACTGCACACTAGACCTTGGAAATGAAGGTCCCAAAGTCTTGAGGAAGAGTGGAGAGGCCACAATCCAAGCTGCTTGAGGTTAGATCAGACATTTCAGTGTTTCCTCTGACTGTTTCATGGATGTCTGAATTTGTCATTAGGCCAAAATTATAGAAAACTGTTTAAACCCAAGTTGGGCAATTAGTTTTCCCGAAGGGCCACATGAGAGACCATGATGGTTGTGGAGGGCTCAACCAATAGGCTGAAATTAATTCTTGTACAGAAACAGATGCGTGTGTGTGTGTAGTGTGTGTGTGTATATATATATATATATATATATATATATATATATATATATATATATATATATATATATATATATATATATATATATATATATATATATAGCTACGTTCAGACTAGCGTTGTGCGCCGCTGCTTCGGCAACGCACCGAAAAACGCGGCAAAACGCACGCAAAAACGCTGCGTTTTGCGACGCGTGCGTCGTTTTTTGCCGAAAATCGGACGCAAGAAAAATGCAACTTGTTGCGTTTTCTTGGTCCGACGCTTGCGGCAAAAAAGACGCACGCGTCGCAAAACGCAACAAGCAAAAACGCATGCGTCCCCATGTTAAACATAGGGGCGCATGACGCGTGCGTCGCCGCTGCGTCGCCCGATGTGGCGCCGACGCACCTAATAAATATATATATATATATATATATATATATATATATATATATATATATATATATACATACATACACATATACACACACACACAAAGGTGTATATATAGGTATGCGCTGGAAAAATAGCAGAAAGAAATGGCAAAAGTTGGAAATATCCTTTAAAAACAAAATAACCACTTATAAATGTCCCAATATTAAAGTCTGGTACCAAAAACACCGCAGGTATATCCCCAGTGTGTTCACTTCATAGAGCCAAGAGAGTTGTGAAGGCACTTAGAAAGTTTTCCTACCTCCGTTGCTGGCTGGAAGTCTAAGGTGTTAATCCTGTTCCAAAGACTTTCCGGTATACAGGAGTGATGTTAACAGGTGGCTGCCCCGGCCGGCGG